>NW_012267251.1:1976141-1992624 GCF_000151885.1 Dipodomys ordii
TGGCTCAAGTGGTAGAGCGCTCGCCTTGAGCTGAAGAGCTGAGGGACAGCGCCCAGGCCCAGAGTTCAGGCCCCATGACCGGACCCAAAAAAAAATAAAAATAAAAAAAAATAAATAAAAATGAAGTTTCTGATCTGGAACAGATGTAGCGGAGCAGAGATCAGATGTATTTCACAAATTTCTATGTGACACTGCTCGCTCATGAACTATACTTGACTATCACAGTAATAACCTGCTATCATGGTATTTGAAAGGCGAAGTGCAAAAGGCCATCTAGCTGAGCCTCTCTGCAAAGGAAGTCACTGTGCAGCAACTCATCCATACCTTTCAGTTCGTTGTACCTTGATATTGCAACCACAATCATGTGCTGAGAGTCAAAGCCATCTCCATTTAATTCTCCATACCTTATTTATATCATCATTCATTTCTTCTCTCCGTCTTCTTTTTAGAGTCCTTTAAATCCTAATCTAGTTTTATTTATCTATTTATGTTTGTGGTGAAGTTTGAACTCAGGGCTTTGTATTTGCTGGGCAAGCACTATGCCACTTGAGCTATTATCCCAGGCCTTGCTCTAGTTTTAGTCTTCTGTTTGTGTTTCAAGAATTGGTAAGGCGGGCTGGGAAGGTGGCTCAGTGGTAGAGCACTTGCCTTGCAAGCCTGAGACCCTGGGTTCGATTCCTCAGCACCACATAAGCAAAAAGAAAAAAGCCGGAAGTGGCGCTGTGGCTCCAGTGGTAGAGCACTAGCCTTGAGCTGAAGAGCTGAGGGATAACGCCCAGGCCCAGAGTTCAGGCCCCATGACTGGACCCAAAAGGAAAAAAAAAAAAAAAAAGAATTGGTAAGGCGTGTAATAAGTTGGCAGAATAAAATTTCAAGACAGAAGAAATTAATTACTTATTAACAAAAATTAGGGAAAAAATTAAGGTTGGCAACTAAAATTCAGCAAAAGAAAATCTCAATAGCTAAGAAGCACAAGTCCTTTTAGGCTTGTTTTCTTTTTGAGACAGTCTTACTAGATGGCCCAGGCTGGCCTGGAACTTAAGAGGCCCAGCTGGCCTCTAATTTGCAATCTTGCTGCTTCTGCTTCACAAGTGCTGGGACCACTGGTATAAGCTACCACACCTAGCTTGGCATTTACTTTCTGAAAGTGCAAGTTTTAAGTTTGTTTTTTGTGTTAAAAGGCCTGGTAAAGGCCAGCCTGTGGTGTGCTACTGAAAGGTGGGGCCTAGTGGAACTAAGTTAGGATTTGGGGGACAGGCCCTTGAAGGGAACATTAGAATCTTAGGCCCTTCCTGTGTCTCTGCTTTTCAGCACCACGAGATGCACAGCTCTGGCTATCATACATTTCCTGCTATGATATACTGTGGTCCCAAATCAACAGCAGTCTACTATGAACAGATTTTCAGGGAGGTGAAATCCATTTAAGATGTCTTTCTCAAGGTATTTGTCATAACCACAGAACGTGACTAACATGATGAACAAAATTACTACTTAATACTATGCTAACTCTAAAACTATAAGCTCTGGAAAAGTAACAATGAAAGAAATATAATACTGTATCTTACACAACATGGCTAATTAGGAAAAAAAAGAATCAAGATTGAATGTAGTGGGACAGCACTTATATAACATAAAAAGTTATCAGAAGAACTTTTAGGATAAAATGGAACTTACCTCTGATAAAGCTGAAGAAAAGTGATTGCAGTTTTTATGCATTAAATGATAGGCATTGCCTTTATATTCTTTTCCCAGTTCTTCTACTATTTTTTCTATATCATCTTCTAGGAAATCAGTGCTCCCTAAAACAACAGCTTCTCTTAAAAAAAAAAAAAAGAAAAAAGAAAAAAGAAAAAGAACAAAGCTGTGTGAGTTTCAGATTTATTTAAATACATGCTTATTTCCAGGAACATTATGATGGATGTAACAGATCAGAGTTAATGCAATTCGACTAAAGGTAAATGAGACTTAAAGAACATGATCCATATTCAAAATATTTCTGCCAGCAAAGGGCTTGCCATATTGTTACTGAGAAACAACTTTTAAAGTCATATCCTACTGTGCTATAATAAGATGAACTACGGAACTTGACAATATTTAAAAGTATTAAAAAAAAAAAAGAAGCAAACAAACACCACAAAACTACACCACTTAAAACTACAACCCAGAAAGTGCAAGACATTATTGAATAAAAAGCATATAGTTTCAGTCAGATACAATTTACACATTCAAGACAGCTGAAAATAACAGAAAGACCGTGTTTGTCAAGTAGCCGGGCACAGAGGGAAGCCTGAGGAATAGACTCAGGATAAGTCACTGCACTGGAATGTATACATGGCTCAATTCAAACTAAGATGTTTGAATGTGGTGTGAGCCCTAGGCCAAATTTCTGTGTTATAATTTCATTTCATTAGCTAGCTTTCATTTGGCAAGTTTACTATTACAGAACTAGACATTGCTTCTTGAAACTAAGATTCTAAATATCACTTTAAATATAACACTTAACTATGGAATGGAAATTTGATTACTACTATTTACATTTTTCCACTTCTGTTTATAACTCCTAGGGCTTCAGAGAACACTCAGAGCCACATATTTTAGGTATATTATTGCATGTAATACCTTTATCTTAACAGTTTCAGGCTAAACAAGTGTAGTCATTTCAAATTTGTGAAGTATTCTGAATTAAGTGGGAGAAACGAGAAGGTAAGTCACACCAAACTTTCTTTCCTTTCCTCCCAAATAGGAGAGTATTTGAAAAAACAGAATAACTATGTAGGTTCTGAATGAAAACAATATACTTAAGACACTTTATTTGACTGATCTACTTTTTTATATACAAATAAATTTAATTTACAAATAAAGTGTCGGCAACTAAAAAAAGAACCATTTTAACTTTTAAAGATTTTGACCTACAGAATGAATTCTGTATGCCTGCAAACAAGCTTTGGCACCTAAGACAATGTAATAAAAATTATCCTCCCTACTTACTTAAATTTAAATGTTTCTCCTAGTTCAGAAGCATTTCCTGGGGAAATTTCAAATATTCCAGAAAAAGAGTAAGGATGGCCACCATAAGCAAATTCTGAAAAGAGAAAACTCATGATTTTTAGTATTTATCACATAAAATTTAACCAGAATATGCTGAATCAGCTTTAATAAATGATGAAGATAATGATAAATATTTTTTAGTTTATAAAAGTCTTTCACAAACATCTCACTTAGCTCTTATTAGTAGAGAACAGTTGTCAAAAAAGATCTGAAACTCTTAATAATGAAAGACACTTCACAGTAATGAGTGGTATGTGTACTCTGGGTATGCTGACAAGAAGCGAGTAACTAACTCAAAAGGGGAGGTTCTGCACAGCTGTTATGCCAATCTAGGTCGGCAGCCCAGGGGTTTGCACTTTACTGAAGAATCCAAATTGCCTAATGGTATTCACTTTTCCTGTTCAGGGGTGAAGACTTTTCTCTTTGCAGTGCTGGGGATGGAATGTAGGGCTTTTTTTTTTTTTTTTTGCCAGTTGTGGGGCCTGAACTCTGGGGCTGGGCGCTGTCCCTCAGCTCAAGGCTAGCGCTCTACCACTTGAGCTACAGCTCCACTTCCAGCTTTTTCTGCTTATGTGGTACTGAGGAATCGAACCCAGGGCCTCATGCATGCAAGGCAAGCGCTCCACCACTGAGCCACCTTCCCAGCCCGGAATGTGGGGCTTTTGACATGAAAGGTAAGCACTTAGCCACTAAGCTACATCCTTAGGACTAAAAACTCCTGATTTATGTTGGAATATGAATACAACATCTGGGGCTGGGAAGGTGGCTCAGTGGTAGAGTGCTTGCCTCACATGCATGAAGCCCACCATATAAACAGAAAAAGCCAGAAGTGGTGCTATGGCTCAAGTGGTAGAGTGCTAGCCTTGAGCTGAAGAGCTCAGATAGCACCAGGCCCAGAGTTCAAGTCCCATAACTGACCAAAAAAAAAAAAAAAGAGTGTAACATCATACTAAACATTGTGTTCATGCCTGTAATCCTGGCACTTGGGAGTTGGAGGCATAAGGACTGTGAGCTTGAGGCCAGCCTGGGCTACATAGTGGATGGAGCTCTGTCTGAAACAAAAGCAAAAGATTAAACTGAAACATTGAATTCAATTTTCCTCATTGGAGCAATAAGCTATCAAAATTAACATACGCCAATCCCAACACTGCGTAGCAAATCCCTTAGCTAACAGAGTACGGCATGCAGTACAGTACATATATTCTAGCTCAGACACAAACTTGCATCTAGAACAAAATGGAAAATGGTTTCACATCAGGAAAGATGAACATGCCTGGCTACAATTCCTAGGTACTGCTTACTTATTAAAATGATTGTTGGTGGGGGAGAGGGGGGGTGTTGGGAGGGCAAGTGGGAGAAAAATGAGGGAGAGAGTAACAAGTTTGACAAGAAATACACTCACTACCTTATGTAACACCTTGACAATAAAAAATTTTAAACTCAATTTTTATCAAGTGGAACCTCAAAAGGTCTTAGAACACAGCATAGAAAAGAAGAAGGCTGGTATAAGGTTACTTTTGATTCAGACTTTCAAGATGCAAATGAGAATGTTTACTATCCCATTTAGAAACAGAAACCATAGGGGGTTCCCCCCCATTTTTTTGAGACAGGCCTTGCTATGTAGCTCAGGTAGGGCTTGAACTCACAATCCTCTTGCCTTGCCTCCTGGGTGCTGGGATTACAGGTATGTATCACTGTACCAACCCTAATTTTTTTTGAGGGGGGGGAATAGTTCTGGGGTCTGTTTGTTTTGTTTTTGTCGGTCGTGGGGCTTGAACTCTGGGCTTGGTGCTGTCCCTGCGCTCTTCAGCTCAAGGTGAGCACTCTACCGCTTGAGCCACAGCGCCATTTCGTGGGGTCTAAATTCAAGAGTCTCAACCACAGCTACACCTTCAGCCTCAACTCTTTTTGGTGGTATAGTTTGAATTCAGGGCCTTGAATTTGCTAGGTAAGTACTCTATCATTTGAGTCACCTCTATTTCTGCTGCCCCTTTAAATATTTTATTGACAGAATCTTATTAAAAAATATTGTAATCAGATTGGACATTAGAAGCTGAGATCTGAGTATCACAGTTCAAAGCCAGCCAAGGCTGACAAATACTTGAGACTTATTTCTCATTAACCAGCAAGAAGCTGGAAGTAGAAGCATGGATCAAGTGATAAAGAATGCCAACTATGAGTGAAAAGGCTGAGCAAAGCATGAGCACCCTGATACCAGCACAACAAACAAACAAACAAACACAAAATGCACAAGTCATTCGTTTTCTGCTAAGTTTAGATGGATATATATGTATATTGGATGATGCTTCTAATTATTCCTAAATCATTTTAAGAAAGGGATCAGTGAATAGGCAGGAAGACTGGTATTTAAGAGCATGTACGTTCAAGCTCTGGTTCTATTAGACATTAGCAGTGTGTGGCTGTGGAGGAGAGCCCAGCTTACCATGTATGAGGCCTTGGATTCTGTCCCTAGCAACCCCTCTCCTAAGACAGCAATAATTACTATACTGACCCACTTAAGTGATATATAGAGTACTTGGCCAGCAAACATGAGGCCCTGGGTTCAATCCCTAGTACCACAAAAAAACCAAACCAAACCAAACAAAAACACAAAAAACAAAACACACGAGCTAGCCCTGAGTCAACTATAATAATAATACATTCTTAGCAATTATAACAACTTCCCAGTCATGCAAGCAATAAAGACATTTCTGAGCTCAGTGAAGTGTCTCAAGCCTATAATCAAGGCATTGGGGCTCAAGAACAGCCCAAGAAAAAAGAATTTTGCAAGACTCCATCTCAATTAACAGATAGGCATGGTGGTGGGTGTCCATCTGTTATCCCAGCCACAGGAAATGCACAATACCTGGGCACAGGGGCATGTGCCTGTTATTCCCAGCAATACAGGAAGTACAAGTAGGAGGATCACAGCCTAGAACAGCCCGCATAAAGCAGGACTTTACCTTAAATTAAACAAAAGGGAGGAGGCATGCCTCAAGTGTTAGAATGTCTAGCAAGCTCAAGGCCCTAAATTCAATCCCCAGTATTGAAAAAAAAAAAGACATTTCTGCTATGGGTAAGTTTTTTTTATTCCAAATGATGTGTTAGTATAACCTCAGTGAACTCGGCAATGTGATCTGCAGAGGCAGACTGTTACTGCTTGCAACCTGATCAAGAGCAGATCACTTTGCACGGAGAGGGGAACAGACAAAGGAAAAGCTAATGAAAACACAGCTGCTCCTTTCACATTCACCACACTAAAAGGTGACACAGAAGAAGAATCTACCATTTTTGAGCAAAATGCTAGATGAAATCAAAGATGTGTTTAGTGATATTTTTAAGTATGTGTATATCTACACACAGGTCTAAAAACCTAATTTCTGAAATTCCCTCAGGAAATTAGTGTTTCAAGTTTCACATTCTCTAGCATCAGCTCTTTTCCAACCAAAAATGATTGTTTTTGTCATGCCATTGCCATTTTTCAAAGTGGGAAGTTTCTTAGAAACTGTATTAGAACTAATGAATCATGGCATAACAATCTCAAAAGATGAAAATGTTGTATAAGACATAGTATTTAGGATAAAAGATAATGAAATGAATGTATACTCTGTATTTGAGTACCTTCTCAAACTCATTCTATGTTGGTCATTTTTTCCAAACACAGTATAAACAAACAAGCACAGAGAGAGTTTATGTTCCTTTATAAAATAATACATGGAAATAGTTACAAAAAATAAAAAGACCTATAATTATGATTTGCATTTCCTTAAAAAAAACAAAATCTTCAGAATGAATATATTTAAGCTGTGTGTATGGAGACATACCTCTGCCATACACTTCGATTCCTGAATGAAAAACTCCAATCCCAATGGATGAGGTGTATTCGTTCATCCAGTACTAAGGAAAAAGAGAACAAGAGAAAGACTCAGAACAGTCATTAATTTACAAGTCAACTTCACCAAACATAAGAAGTCTCTATACCCATTCTTGCTATTTTCCCTTAAAACTCTGAAACTCCAATAACGATGACTCATAATGATACACACACATACACACACAAACACACAATAGCTGCTTTCTTACTATCTTAAGCTTTTTCTTTCTGGTATATGAAGGCAGGGATATTTCACTTTCCAACAGAGATTTATGGCATGTGTTAAGATAACCTCATCATTCAGCCTGTAGTTTGAAAATTATAATGTAAAGGAATAAATAACATGGAGAACAGGGACAGAGAGGAAGGAAGGAACCATGTTCCTACCATCTGCGTGAGGAATAACTTTCCAGAAAACATTATTATCTAAACAGGGCCTTCAGGAACAAATGACTGGGTTGGGGGGGGGGGAGTTTCGTTAGGAAGGTATAAAGCAGGAACAGGACATGCACAGGTGAGAAGGAGTCAAAAGGGTGGATAGGGTTCACCTAGAAGCAAACAAGTTATAGAAGTTTATTAAATAAGAACTGAAGCCACAACACTTCTACAGTGCTACAAATCTGTTAGATTTCTTCTGTGTTAGAGCGTTATCTGTAATTAACCATCATTTTGTAGGCCTAAATTCAGTCAGGCAATGATCACGGATGATAAACCTCTTGTAAGGATGGGTGGGGAATGATATCCACACACAAAGTAATTAAGCCCCTTCTCCCATTTTCCCTAAAGGCTAAAAGATACACTTGCAATGGAAAAATTGGTGGATATCACCTTACCCAAATGAAACTATTACCAATCTTTGGAAAAGATGATGTTATGTGACTCTAGACTTTATCAAACATAAAGGGTATAACATTTCCTTTGTCAGTTTTCTTGTCAAATGTATTAAACAGAACAAGAGAAAATCAGTGAAGCCTAGACATATTGGGACATTCACAAGAAAAGTAGCTTGATTCTTTAAGCTGGCATGGTGGCACACATCTGTCACCCCAGCTATAGTGAGAAGCATAAGTAGGGGGAAGGCTTGAGAACAGAGAGATCCTATCTCAAAACTAATCAGAGCAAAGAAAGGGGTTGGTGCAAGACTCAAGTGGTAGGGCACTTGCCTAGCAAGTGTGAAGCCTTGAGTGCAAAACCCCAGAACCATCAATAAAAACAGCAGTAGGAACAACAAAACCAACAACCCAGCTGGGCGCCGGTGGCTCACGCCTGTAATCCTAAACTACCCAGGAGGCTGAGATCTGAGAATCTCAGTTCAAAGCCAGCCCTGAGAGTCCCTGAGACTCTTTTCTCCAATAAACCACTAGAAAACCAGAAGTGGTGCTGTGGCTCAAGGAGTAGAGTACTCACTTTGAGCTGAAGAGCACAAGGACAGTGCCCCAGCCCAGAGTTCAAGCCCCACGACTGACAAAAACAAAAATAAACAAAAAATATATATATCAACAATCCCTCCCAAACATAAATGAACCTGAAGAACAAACAAAAATCCAAACGAACCTCTAAAGAGAAAAATTACACACAAAGAACTGCCCAGGACCAGATAGCTTCAGGGAGAATTGCACCAAATTAAGACTCAAAGCAGATTCTTCAAACTCTTCTATAATGTAGAAAAGCAAACAGAAAGGATTTTAATTGTTATTATTAAGATGATGTATAGAGGGGTTACAGTTATACATGTCACTCTGTCCCTTGCTCCCTCCCAGTTTCCCCTCCTGTCCCTGCGCACAAGTTGTATAGTTCATTATCAACACGTTCTCGTGATCCCAAAAAGGAC
Source organism: Dipodomys ordii (assembly GCF_000151885.1). NCBI lineage: Eukaryota > Metazoa > Chordata > Mammalia > Rodentia > Heteromyidae > Dipodomys > Dipodomys ordii. The sequence continues at coordinate 1,984,895 of NW_012267251.1, forward strand.
TCACACCTTCTGAGAAACACATAAAACAATCGCTTATAAAATAACTTACAAAACCACAGCTCTGAAGGGAGCACTTGCTTCAACCAAGCAGTAATTTTAAATGGCAGATTGCTTCTCCTTGAGTAAGGAAAGCCAGAGCCAGAACCACTGAAGAAGCATCAGAGGGAATCCAGAGGCAAGAATGATGATGGTGTTTTGATGAGACGAAACATCACACTGAAGTCCTGTTCAAATCCAAAACCACTTCAAACCTTTTGAACAGGTTACCCTCCAATCATACACTGTAAGAAGAAAAAGCTGCCAGGCGTGGTGGCTCAAGCCTGTAATCCTAGCTACTCAGGAGGCTGAGATATGAGGATCAAAGCCAGCCCAGGCAGGAAAGGCTGAGAAACTCTTATTTCCAATAAACCACTCGGAAAAACCGTAAGTGGCACTGTGGCTCAAGTGGTAGAGTACTTGCCTTGAGCTGAAGAGCTGAGGGACGGTGCCCAGGCCCCAGAGTTCAAGGCCCACGACCGACAAAAACAAAACAAAACAAAACAAAAAAAGGAAAGGCTACCTAAGTCAAGATCCTGCTCAGGTGTTGCAGCCTGCAATTCATATGACATTTGTCACCATCATAGCCAAACAGATGACCTTTGCCATTGCTCCAGTTTCTCAGCCTGAGTGGAGATAAACAGTCCTATCACTGCTAAGTCTTTATCCAAACCTTACGAAACTAGTTCAGCAGGTTGTTCTACCCAATTCCCAAAGTCTCTCCTGCCAAGGTCTCATTGTCTAAAGGGAAATGTACTTTCTGTAGGAGGCAGAGATGAGACAACTCAGCAACCTTCCACTTCAGATATTAAGTAGCAGAAATCCTAAACAGTCTGTACTCAGGTAGAACTGCAAGTGCTCATTCTTCAGCTGTGGCCTTCAGCTGTCTCTCATACCCCCAAAGGGTGACTGCTTCTGCTCAACCCAGGCTCAGAATGGCAATCATTTCCATAAACTTAAAAGGTACCTTTTTCCAAGCACCAGTGTGTCAGGCCTGTAATCCTAGATACTCAGGAGGTTGAGATCTGAGGATCCTGGTTCAAAGCCAGCCTGGGCAGGAAAGTCCCAGAGACTCTTATCTCCAATAAACCACTCAGAAAATGAAGTGGGGCTGTGGCTCCAGTGGTAGAGCGCTAGCCTTGAGCTGAAGAGCTGAGGGACAGCGCCCAGGCCCAGGCCCAGGATTCAAGTCCCATGACCGACCAAAAAAAAAAAAAAAGTACCTTTTGCTCCTAAGAATTGAGACCCAGCCAACAGTTTTGAAGGGCTGGTAAAAACAAATTTTTAAAGTTGGTAAGTCGAAATATGACTTCTGGTCCTGAGCTTATGGCTTTTACTATGGACAGAATAGAGGAGACAAGTACCCAGGGCACACAGAGTTTAATTGCCTCTGGTACTTGAAGTTCTTTTTTTAATTTTATTTATTTTTTTATTGTGAAAATACTGTACAGAGGGGTTACAATTACATGGGCAAGATAATGAGTACATTTTTTTATCAAGCATTGTAGCCTCCTCCTTTGTTTCCCCTTCCCATCCCTTCCCATCCTCCCCCCTCCCCCCCCTTTCTATGAGACTCTGGGTTTTTGTTTTTGTTTTGTTTTTTTGTTGGTCGTGGGACTTGAACTCTGGGTCTGGGTGCTGTCCCTCAGCTCTTCAGCTCAAGGCTAGCGCTCTACCACTTGAACCACAGTGCTACTTCCAGCTTTTTCTACTTACGTAGTGCTGAGGAATCGAACCCCGGGCCTCATGCATGCGAGGCAAGCACTCTACCACTGAGCCACCCTCCCAGCCATTTTTTTTTTTTGGTCAGTTGTGGGTCTTGAACCCTGGGCCTGGGCACTGTCCCTCAACTCTTCAGCTCAAGGCTGGCACTCTACCGTGAGCCACAACACCACTTCTGGCTTTTTCTGTCTATGTGGTGCCGAGGAATCGAACCCAGGGCCTCATGCATGTGAGGCAAGCATTGTACCACTGAGCCACCTTCAAGTTCTTTAAAAAGTTTTACTCGTGAATTATGTGAAGCACCACGTCCAACTTGAGAAGCAGAGGAGTAACTAACAATCCCACCAGTCCACACTGACAGCGCTTACTGCCCGGGAGCCCTCTGTCTGTAAAACCTGTGATTTTATTTGAAACAGATCGGGCTCTCTCACAAACACGAGGGACCGTCATCAGCCTGGGAAAGGGCCTGTGCGTGTCAGGCTTGCAATGACAGATCACTGGCCTTGGCTGAAGTGGAAACATATCTTAGAATGTGCCATAAAAATACTAACCATTTGCTTTGTCTGGTTGGTCTCCAAATTTTCAAAACTGTAAGCGTGTCCATTCATAACGGCACAAGGAGAGTCTTTCCAGGTTCCAAGTTTTTTGTTTTGTTTTTCTGGTTCTAGGGCTCTGGCCCTGGGGATTGTCCCTGAGCTCTTTTTGCTCAAGGCTAGCACTCTAACACTTGAGCTACAACACCACTTCAAGCTTTTACTGTGATTAATTAGAGATAAGAGTTTAATAGACTTTCCTGAACAAGCTGGCTTAGAACCTCATCCTCAGATCTCAGCTTCCTGAGTACCTAGGATTAAGTGAGTCACTGGCACCCAGCTTTTGGGGGGGGGGGAGAAGAATTATACATATATACATACACACATAGTTAGAGGGGTGGGGGGAGAGAGAGAGAAGAGGGGAGAGAGAAATAGTTTAAAGGAGGAAACAAGAATCAAGAATCTTTTTTTTTGGGGGGGGGGTCTGGTCGTGGGGCCTGAACTCTGGGCCTCGGCACTGTCCCTCAGCTCTTCAGCTCAAGGCTAGCGCTCTACCACTTGAGTCATACCACCACTTCCAACTTTTTTCTTTTTGCTTATGTGGTGCTGAGGAATCGAACCCAGGGCCTCAGGCATGCAAGGCAAGCGCTCTACCACTGAGCCACCTTCCCAGCCCCAAATCAAGAATCTTTAACAATATAAAAAGCCAGAGCCACTGGATTCAGGATTGCTCCTGAATTAAAAGGTATGGCATGCACTACTGTGTGGAACACTGAACCTTGCCTGTTACCTGTGAAAACTGAAGAGAGGAAGAATGTGAAAATGAGGTATTGTGGATTCCCTTGATATCTAAAAATATGTTCTACCCACCTCCAGGAATTTTAACAAGGCCAGCGGCACATCCAGGCTAATACTATCGAGCACCATCAGGTGTTACAGTGACATCGCTAGCTCTCTATTGTCAAGAAGTAGCTCAGAAACATTTTTCATGACCTTTCTCACAGAAATTTCTTCATATATACAACAGCTATTATGAACTTAGTTAGCTTTATAGGTTAGTTTGTCTGATTTTCAAACCTGTTGTGGTGCTGGGATTAAATCTACGGCCTTATACATGCAAGAAGGAAGGAAGGAAGGAAGGAAGGAAGGAAGGAAGGAAGGAAGGAAGGAAGGAAGGAAGGGAGGGAGGAAGGGAGGAAGGGAGGGAGGAAGGGAGGGAGGGAGGGAGGGGAAAGGAGGGTGGGTTGCTCAACTTATTCTATAAGGAACAATGCTAAACCAAACAATGATAGTGTAAGAAAACACAGACCAACAAATCTTACAAATACAATTTTTTTTAAAAAGTTCAATAACTCCTATCAATAGATGTAGAGTAGCATTTAACAAAAATCTCTATCTTTCATGATAAAACTTAACAAAGCAGGAATATAAAATATCTACCCTTTAAGTGGTAGAGCACTAGCCTTGAGCAAAAACTTTGAACTGCGCCAGGCTGAGAGTTCAAGCCCCAGGAATGGCAAAACAAACAAAACCAATGAAGAAATACCCACAACCAGATAAAGAGCATCTATGAAAACCTCTACAGGCCAGGCACTGGTGGCTCACGTCTGTAATCCTAGTTACTCAGGAGGCTGATCACAGTTCAAAGCCAGCCTGGGGAGGAAAGTCCATGAGACATTTTTGACTGTGAAAATACCATATAGAGGGGTTACAATTACATGGGCAAGATAATGAGTACATTTCTTATCAAGCATTGTTGCCTCCTCCTTTGTTTCCCCTTCTCATCCCTTCCCATCTCCCTCCCCCCCCCAAAAAAAAGGTTTTCTAGATTTTTTTTTTGGTCGGTCGTGGGGCTTGAACTCTGGGCTTGGGCGCTGTCCCTCAGCTCTTCAGCTCAAGGCAAGCCCTTTACCGCTTGAGCCAGCGCCACTCCCCATTAGACTCTTATCTCCAATTAAAAACACCAGAAAAACTGGAAGTGGCGCTGTGGCTCAAGTGCTAGCCTTGAGCTGAAGAGCTGAGGGACAGCACCCAGGCCCAGAGTTCAGGCCCCATGTCCAGACCCCCCCAAAAAAACAAAAAACATGTATGAAAAATGCTTAACCATCAGAATTCAGGAACTCCAAATTAAAGTCCTGATGAGACACCATCTTCTACCAGCCAGACGGGCAAAAGCATGAGTGTGCGATTACCTGGTGCTGGCAGGCGAGGCCTGGCAGGGGAGTTTTCACGCACGGTTGGGCTGTGGAGCAGACCCGGGGCAGGGGAGAGGGGACAGACAATGAGCTCTGCAAGTCACAAGGAGATTTGAATGTCCCTTAGTCTTCTTGCTCAATGCTAGCACTCTACCACTTGAGCCATGACTCCCTTTCTGGCTTTTTGCTGGTTAATTGGAGAATAAGAGTCTCTTAGGTTTATGTGCCTGGGCTGGCTTCAAACCACAACCCTCAGAAGGTACATGCCACCCACACTTCACTGTCACCTGCATTTTATTGTATGCAAACTTCCACGCCCAGGCCTCTCCACGCTGTGGCACTACGTATTCTCTTGAGAAACTCTGTCTTCCTCATGGCATCTCTGCTGGTAAAGCAGCCATGACATCTGCTGACATCTGCTTTCGGCGGTGGGCACATGCCATCCGAACACGGCAGGGCTTTTTGCGGAAAGGACGTGTTGTTTCTGGATGTCTGAGATTCCCAAGTGCTTCACAGAAGGTGTAAGCCAGCACTGGCAAATATTTGTAGAGCAAAGAGCTGACGTCGGCATAGAGTTGGGGGCTCGGCTGTGGCCGGCTCCCGGGGCGTCAGTGTCATGCAAGTTCAGTGTTCTGAAATCTCGCTCTGCACTGGTGCGTGCAGAACAGCTCCGCGGGCGTGAGCGGCCCGCGCGGGCAGCGACCGCTGTGCTCGGTTATACAGAAAACTCTAGTACCGGTGAAGAGTGGACATGCCACTCGTGACACCTAAGTACCCTTACTCGAAAGTGAGAAATGAGCAAGACTTTCAAGTGAATCACAAACCCAAGGACAAATTCTGAGGAATTCCTAAATGGAGGCTTTCAAGAGAGAAGAAGTAATTTGGCCACTTGACTCTTTTGGGGGTGAAAGGTGTTTTTTAGTCAGTGGGGAGAGCTTTAGAACGCTTCAAGAGGCAATGGGGGAGGGCTGGGAAGGTGGCTCAGTGGTAGAGCACTTGCCTTGCATGCATGAGGCCCTGGGTTCGATTCCTCAGCACCACAGAAGCAGAAAAAGCCAGAAGTGGAGCTGTGGCTAAAGTGGTAGAGCGCTAGCCTTGAGCTGAAGAGCTGAGGGACAGCACCCAGGCCCAGAGTTCAGGCCCCACGACCGGACCCAAAAAAAAGACTGCATGCTTTTCCTTTCAAATGGGAATAAGACAGGGATGTCTGCTCACATTACTTCTATGTAATATGTGCTGGAGGGCTGTGAATGTGGCTTAGTGTAGAGTGCTTGTCTTGCATATATGAAGCCCTGAGTTCGAGTCCTCAGTATCCATAAACAGAAAAAGCTGGAAGTGGCACTGTGGCTCAGGACTAGCCAAAAAAAGAAAAGTATATATATACACATACATACATATGTGTGTGTATATATATATATATACACATGTACATGTATGTATATGTGCTGGAAGTTCTAACCAGGATACAGTAAAAAGCATCTAGGATGGGAAAAAAAAGGAAACAAAATCATCTAGCTCTATTTGCAGGCAATATGGTTTTACATAAAGAGAATCACAAGAAATACACAAAAACAATGTACAAAAATCAAGTGCTTTATATACTAGTCATAAGCAAGATATTAACCAAATAATTCCATTTATAGCTACATCAAAAAATAAACAGGCATATATGACTTATACATGAAAAGAATTGAATAGAAAAACACTCCATGTTCATGAGCCACAAGGCTTAATATGGTTAAGTTGATAATACTCCCTTGTCCCTCAAATGAGGTGGAAATTCACTGCAATCCTCACCAACTATATTTTTGCAGAAATTAACAAATCCTAAAATTTGTGTGGGAATTCAAAGTCAGAACATCCAAAGTAATCAAGAAGAAGTTGGAAACGTCACACTACCTTATTTCAAAACTTAGCACAGAATTCCGCAATTAATATAGCATGTTACCAGTACAACAACTTTGTTAGAGGAAAGAACAGTCTTTTCAACAAATGGAACTGGGACAACTGGACACCTGAAAACCAATGAATGAAGCAGGGCTCCTACCTCACAGAGTACACAAGATATTTACTCAAAATGGATAAAAAGAAAGACAGCCAACCACGTGAAAAGATCTTTACCAGCAATACAGCAAATAAAGGCCTAATATCCAATACATACAAGGAGCTCAAGAAACTAACCCCTCCCAAACTTAATACACCAATCACTAAATAGGCAAGGGAGCTAAGGAGAGACTTTTCAGGAGGCAAGAATGGCAAAGAAACATGAAGAAATGCTCATCATCCCTAGCAGTAAAGGAAATGCAAATCAAAACAACCCTGAGATACCATCTTACCCCAGTCAGACTGGCCAACATCTTAAATTCTAACAATAAATGCTGGTGAGGATGCAGGGGAAAAGGAACACTACTGGCACTGCTGGTGTGAATGTAAACTAATACAAGCACTCTGGAAAGTAGTCTGGAGGTTCATAAAATTCCATACCACTTCAGGGCATCTACCCTGAGCACTACAAGCCAGGATAGGATAAGGAAACCTGCATATCCATGTTCATTGACACACCATTCACAATAGCCAAAATATGGAAACAACCTAGATGCCCCACAATAGATGAGTGGATCAAAAAAAATGTGGTACCTATATACAATGGAATTTTACACAGTTATTAAAAAGAATAAAATGTTATTTGCAGGGAAATGGACAGAACTAGAACAAATCATGTTAAGTGAGGTAAGCCAAGATCAGAGACAAGCAGCAGATGTTCTCCCTGACATGCAGAAGTAAGATCTAAAACACACTGGGATAAGACACATTACACAGAATTCTAGATACTCACATACAGTTGAGACCAAAAGAGGACAGTCTCTTCATATGTATATAAAGTAAGAAACATACTGAAACAAACTCCAAAGTCATGGAAACAAAGGACTTTTTTCTTAATTTTTTTCATTTTCTGGATGACTCTGTATCCTTTACCTTATATATGGTATCCGCGTGCACATCTGTGGGAGAGTGGGGGAGGACACAGAATCAGAGAGAAAAGGGTGCAAAAGTACAATGGAGCACACTGGCTGCACTGGACACAGATGAAAGTGAACTATGCCACTCGTGTGTGGAGATGGGAGGGAGGGAATAAGAATGAATGAGGGGCCGGGCTCTGGTGGCTCACGCCTGTAATCCTAGCTACTCAGGAGGCTGAGATTTGAGGATCGCGGTTCAAAGCCAGCCCGGGCAGGAGAGACCG
>NW_012267251.1:1994829-2001149 GCF_000151885.1 Dipodomys ordii
AGGAGTCTCACGGTCTCTCCTGCCCGGGCTGGCTTTGAACCGCGATCCTCAGATCTCAGCCTCCTGAGTAGCTAGGATTACAGGCGTGAGCCACCATACTTGGCTATATTTGATACATTTTTAAGATTAATATGTCTAAAAAAACCACAGCCCACACACACACACACACAAAACCACTACTACCTACCAACAACAACAAAAATATCTATTTGATTCGAATTCAAAATCCTGGAGCTAGAGTACTTTGGTTCAAATTCTGATTTCACTTTTCATTATTTCAACCTGGAGGAAAATACTTAACCTTTCAGTACCTTGATGTCTATGTACCAAATGGACTTTGTATCTATGTACCCAGAATGGACTCTAAGAGGGCTGTTGTAAGGGTTAAGAGAATGAATGTGTGCCAGGAGCCAGTGGCTCATGCCTGTAACCTAGCTATTCAGGAGGCTGAGATCTGAGGATCCTGGTTCAAAGCCAGCCTGGGCAGGAAAGTCCGTGAGACTCTTATCTCTAATAAACCACCAGAAAACCGGAAGTGGAGCTGTGGCTCAAGCTAGCCTTGAGCTGAAGAGCACAGGGACAGAGCCCAGCTCCTGAGTTCAAGCCACACGACCAACAAAGAGAGGGAGAGGGAATATGTGGAGAGTGCTTGACTCATAGTAAACATCAAGTGTTAGAATGAGCAAGTACATACAGGCCCAGAACAAACGTTTAATCCCAGCACTGGGGAGGTAGAAGCAGGAAGCTCAAGAGTTCAGGGTTACCTTGAGCTACATGGCAAGACCCTGCCTCAAAAAACAAAAAGAAACAAAAATCCCAAATAAGCAACAACAAAAACCACCACACAATAAGGACAACAAAAGACGCTCAGGGGCTGGAGATGTAGGCCAATGGTACTGGGCTTGCCTGGGATGCAAAGGCCCTGGGTTGACTTGGGAGTTGGGTAGGGGAGGTGAGTTGCAAATGCATGTATTTACTGATAAAATAGTCTTTTTTTGGGGGGGGGGGTCCGGTTGTGGGGCCTGAACTCTGGGCCTGAGCACTGTCCCTCAGCTCTTCAGCTCAAGGCTAACGCTCTACCACTTGAGCCACAGTGCCACTTCTGGCTTTTTTCTTTTTGTTTATGTGGTGCTGAGGAATTGAACCCAGGGCCTCAGGCATGCAAGGCAAGCGCTCTACCACTGAACCACCTTCCCAGCCCTGATAAAATATTCTTTCCTAATATTTTTGTTTTACATATTGGGGGAAGGATATATGCATGCTAAACACACACACACTAGTTCTGATGATCTGCATTTTCCACATTTTCAAAAGTCTTCGGGAGCTGGTTTCAGATCCCTAAGTATAGTGGGGCTCACTGAACTAAACAGAAAAAAAAATGGCAGAGTCTGCCACAATAATTACCTATATTCCTGAGGTGTATAATCACAAGGCCCCTCTCTGGAGGTCTGTCACCTTGGTGCTAAAGTCCTTGCAGCCCTCTACTTCCTAACTCAGGGAAAGGTAAGCATAGGAAAGGATAGGTCTCCTCTGATAATGAGCCTGTCACTGGACCAAGTCTAAGGCTCTTAAAATAAGCATACTAGCCAGGAACTGGTGGCTTACGCCTGTAATCCTAGCTACTCAGGAGACTGAGATATGAGGATTGAGGTTCAAAGCCAGGCGGGGTGGGAAAGTCCATCAGACTCTTATCTCCAATTAACTACCAGAAAACTGGAAGTCGGGCTGTACTCAAGTGGAAGAGCACTCACCTTAAGCTGAAGAACTGGAGAGAGTGCCCAGCTGAGTTCAAGCCCCCATAACCAACAACAACAACAACAAAAGCATCCTAAAGTACTGACATGAAACAATGGAAAAAATGTTTAAAGGCAATAAATAAAACAAAGAAGAATTACTTTGGGGCTCAGTTTTGCCTAAATGTAAAATTCTGACTTAAATATTTCTGTGTGGTATTTTCTACCACCAGGTACACAAGTGAGCTGATAGTGCTATTTTGCTGCTGTTATTCTGACAGAGAACTCTTGTTAAGCTTCATTTTTGTCCATGATTTCCTTTATCAATTTAAGAAAATGTTATGCTGACAGCTGGGAAAGCAACAATAACAAATGCTAGATCTCTAGTCTGCAACTTAAAACATTTAATATAACCACTTAAGTCTTGGGCCCAACTTCTTTAGTTAAAATACTCAGAGTAAGTATAAAGTATGACTGTTCCCTTCCAAGGTCAAGAATCAGTGTTTACATTAGACATGGAGTGGATTGAAATGCTTCCTCCTCCACTATGCCCCAAAACAAAGTGCTTTTCAACAGTTCAATTAAAAAGCTTCAAACTGGGTGCTGGTGACTCATGCCTGTAATCCTAGCTACTCCTGAGGCTCAAGGTTCAAAGCCAGCCCAAGCAGGAAAGTCTGTGAGACTCTTATCTCCAATAAACCACCAGAGAACCGGAAGTGGCCCAGTGGCTCAAGTAGTACAGTGCTCACCTTGAGCCTAAGAGCTGAGAGAAGTGGCCAGGCCCAGCCCCACGACTGCCCCCCCAAAAAAGCTTCAAGTGAAATTGAAAATAATGGAGATGGCATTTAATTAATAGCATACTTCTGTCTCTTGTAAAACCATTCTTGATGCTCATACTGTTAAACTACATCATAAAGTCTTTCTGGTACCACTGGATTGAATTCAGATAATCTTATAAGCAAAAGCTATTTTATGGTACTAGTACAAAAAAAATTAAACACACACAGACACACAGACACACACACACACACAGACCAATGGAATATAACAGAAGACTCAGAAATAAATCTCCACAGCTACAGCCATCTGATTTTTGACAAGGCATCAAAAATGGGTTAGAGAAAAGACAGCCTCTCGAATAAATAAATAAATAGTGTCAGAAAACCTGGTTATCTTTAAACTAGATCTTTATTTCTTACTCCCTCAAAAAAAAAATCAACTCAATGTGGATCAAAGATCCTGATAATATAAGTCCAGAAACTCTGAAAGAATTACAGTAGATGTAAGCACAGGCAACTATTTTCTAACTAAGACTCCCATGGCCCAGGAAATAACACTAAGAACTGACAAATAGGACTTCAAAAAATTAGAGGTTTGGGCTGGGATGTAGCTCAGTGGCAAAGTGCTTGCCTAGCAAGTGCAACGTCCTGGGTTCAATCCCCAGTACCAAAAAAGAAAAGACAAAAAAAAAAAATACAGTTAAAAAAAACCCAAACAAAAAAAATTAGAGGTTTTTACAAATCAAAGGAAACAACTAATTATTTATTTATTTATTTATTTAGTGCCAGTCCTGGGTCTTGAACTCAGGGCTTGGCTCAAGGCTAGCATTCTACCACTCTGGGCCACAGTGCCACTTCTAGTGAAACAACTAATCTGTGATTGTTCACATTCTTTCTCCGTTCATTATGGTCAAAGACTGAATCGTGCTTCTGTTTCTATCCCTGATACAGTAGAAGGTATGCCTATATTGAATAAAAGGTTACTTTGTTTATAACTTTGCTGATGGACATTAAAACAAGGTTTAACCTGGACTGCAAGTAGGGGATTCTAGAACTATAGTTCTTAATTTTTTCCAGAATCAATGGAGCATACATTTACTACATACATGTAATTAAACCACATGCTTAAGAAACACCTAATTAGGTGTCCTGTGCTAAATTCTGTTCTGTTGTTTCATTCATGTAAAATAATGATTTCAGATTCATTAATGAGCTTGCAGCCTGCTGTTTGAAAGACATCTCTCAGAGATGCCTGAGAACAGGGACTTTGCCATGTTCATGTCTATACTGCTAGGGCTCAGCAGTGTTGAACAAACATTTGTTGAATGAATGAAAGAATGAAGACTTTCTTTTCAATGAGAGATCACTTTTAAGAACAAGACTGAGTGTTTAGCTCAGCATTACAGCACATGCTTGGCAGGCAAGCAGCCCAATGTTGAATGCCCCATACCCTGAGTCCATGAGTGGAACCGTGAAAAGTGACAGTGTACTTATGTGGTAGCCTAAAATTAAGGATTATGGTACTAAGTATTTTGGACAGAACTGAGGCCTCTTTATACATTAGGCAAACTAAATTTTGGAAATAATTGCACTTGTCATAGGATTTAATTTTTAGGACCCACAAAAAGCTCAACCCACAATCATTGAATTGTTAAGGTTGTTTAAAGGAGGTTTTAAAAAGTTTAATTAACAGTGAGTCAAATATTCCTTGAATAGTTTTAGGACCAAAGCCAGAGCTGGGCACTGGTGGCTAACGCCTGTAATCCTAGCTACTCAGGAGGCTGAGATCTGAGGATCGAAGTCTAAAGCCAGCCAGGGCAACAATGTCCGTGAGACTCTTATCTCCAATAAACCACTCAGAAAATCGCAAGTGGCTCAAATGGCAGAGTGCTAGCCTTGAGCTGAAGAGCTGAGGGACTGCACTCAGGCCCAGAGTTCAAGCCCCACAACCGACAAAAAAAAAGAAAAGAGTAGAGGTTAAGATCTGAGGATTATAGTTCAAAGCTAACTCAGGCAGGAAAGTCCATGAGTCTTATCTTGAGCAAAAAAAGCTCAAGGATAACACCTTGGCCCCAGGACCAGAGCAAAAACAACAACAACCACAACAACAAAAACCAACCTCAAAACTCTGGACTGGAGGAGTAGCTCAACTTCTAAAGCATCAGCAGTGAATGAAAAAGTCTAGAAAGAGTGTAATGTCTGGAGTTGGACCACTAATTTAGTAACATAGAAACTTGCATTTTAGGACTGAACCTAAACCCCAAATTGGAAGGAGAGGGGAAACCAAGAGGATAGTGTTCTTTTTGGAAACTAGAATTGTGGCTGTACTTTAGCCACACAACTCTCGCATTATTTGGTGAGCTAGGTGCACACAAGAGATTTTGCTGCTGGAAGCATTCTCATCTAGTGGGTTGTTTGACTTGCAGGTAGATAACAGGCCAGAAATTAGAATTATATTACAGTATATATGGGCTGATCTCAGGCAACTTCCACAAATGTTAAAGGAATTATAAAAAACAAATAACCCTTATACACACATGTATATACACACACACACATACGCACATACATACATACATACATACAGGATTTTGGAGCTAATATCAAATGGAACCCAACTCTAGCTTTACTGCTTCAATTTGGGTATCACTGTTCTCTACAGTGGAACACTTCTTTAAATAAAAAGTGAGGCAATTCAACCATCAGGAGCCATAAAGGAAGGACAGATCTTTGGTCAAGGATATACCAGTAGCTGCGCTCCAAACAAGAACCTCCAAATCACTCTCAAGGAACCGTAAAGGAAACATACAAATGGCAGCTTGCTTAGCTAATATAGTTCTGCAAATAATGACAATAACAATAGCTTATGTATTCTCACGTATACTGTTATTCCATGCATTTTAATTTAAATTCACTCCACCAACAACTCCCAAGAATGCTATGAGCAAGGCACCATTATTAGTCTTATCTTAGAGAGGAACTGAGGTACAGAAGTAACTTTCCCAAGGTCACAAAGCTAAAAAGGAAAAGATAAAATATATTTATATCTTGCCATGTACGTTGGTTGCAAAATATTCCACGGAGACTTGTATCCCATCATATCTTATGTCAGATCCAGAAAGCAGACCTGACCAAGAACTGCTGAGGATAGCATCTTGCTGGTTCCTCTCTACCCCCTTGCCCTGCTTACTCCGAAGCAGTACAGATGGTTTAGTGTTAGAAATGGCTTGAGATGCTGTGGTGTCACCTAAGGAAATCATCTTGGAAGGAGCTTGGCAAGGCAAAGTTTACTTCTGCAGAAGGGTGCACCATTAGCCAAAACTGTCAAGCAAGCACACAGAGCCGGCAGGCTGCTGTCCTTTTATCCCTATCACAGCAGGCCCCACCCCTCTGCTAGGATTGGCCAAGCTCAGGTTCACAATCTGCTCCTAATTGGCTAGTTTGAAGAGGGTAAGCTATATTTCCATAAAGTGACCATTACGACTTTGGGATCTGAGGATGGAGGTTTGAAACCAGGTGTGGCAGGAAATTCCCCTGAGAGCTCCAATTATCTAACAAAAAGCTGGAAGAGGAGCTGTAGCTCAGGTAGTAAGGGCTAGCCTTGAGCAAAAAGAACAGTGCTTGGGCTGGGAAGGTGGCTCAGTGGTAGAACGCTTGCCTTGCATGCCTGAGGCCCTGGGTTCGATTCCTCAGCACCACATAAGCAAAAGGAAAAAAGCCAGAAGTGGCACTGTGGCTCAAGTGGTAGAGCGCTAGCCTTGAGCTGAAGAGCTGAGGGACAGCGCCTAGGCCCAGAGTTCAGGCCCCA
>NW_012267251.1:2003959-2012478 GCF_000151885.1 Dipodomys ordii
ATCTCCAATAAACCACCAGAAAACCATAAGTGGAGCTGTAGCTCAAGTGGTAGAGCGCTCGCCTTGAGCTGAAGAGCTGAGGGACAGCGCCCAGGTCCAGAGTTCAAGCCCCACGACCGACCCAAAAAAAAAAAGAAAAAGAAATTACTTTAGAGAAAGGTTTGAGAATTAGACTAGGGAAACACAGTCCTTCTTCCCTCTGTGTTGGAAATGAAACCCAGGGCCAGTAATACGGTAGTAAGTGTTCTATCATTGAGTCACATGCTGCCCCACCTCCCAGCCCTCAAATATAATATGTGCTTAGGCAAAGATTTTCATGTCAAGACCTCTAGGTTATGATTACTCTCTACCACTTGTGGCATGATTTTGAGCAGATCTTCCTTCCATGTGATGATTTTCTTTGCTCTTGCCACTCTAAATCTGATTTTCAGCCTAACAGTATGGCTGGCTTGCTTGCTCTGGTCTGAAGCATTTGCCCTCCATATTAAATGGGGGGCGGGGGGGGGAGCTCCATCTTTCAGGAATGCTTTTTTTTTCCATCCATGCTATTATAGTTACCCAGCTAATCTATTCTGTCCCTCTCTTCCTTGCTTTGTTTTCCTCTAGCACTCACTGTCATTGCATATACCATACACCTTATTTATAAAGTTTTATTCCATTCATGGATGGTTTAGATAGAAGAGCATGCTCTAAGGTAACTTATTTAACTATCTGTATGTATGTTCTGGGTAAAAATTTCAAGGAAGTGGCACTGTGGCTCAAGCGGTAGAGTGCTCGCCTTGAGCTGAAGAGCTCAGGGATAGCACCCAGGCCCAGAGTTCAAGCCCCATGACTGACCAAAACAAAAAAAAAAATTTCAAGAGCAAAAAAAGAATTCCATTTTGACCAATGGGGATTGGAGAAGAAAAAGAATGATAAAAGAGGTACTAGTTTTTCTCCATTTACAGGTTGAGTCCAAGTCCAGCTTTTGAAACACTGAAAAACAAAACCAAAAAAACCTCTGGATGCCGGGCACCAGTGGCTCACAACTGTAATCCTAGCTACTCAGAAGGTTGAGATCTGAGGATCACTGTTCAAGCCAGCCTGGACAGGAAAGTCTGTGAGACTCTTATCACCAATAAAACACCAGAAAACCACAAGTGGTGCTGTGGCTCAAGCGGTAGAGCGCTAGCCTTGAGCTGAAGAGCTGAGGATAGCACCCAAGCTGAGAGTTCAAGCCCTACAACAGACAAACAACTTCTAGACTTCTGGGCATATATGCTGAAGAACTGAAAACAAAGCTGAGGGCCAGTGGCTCAAGCCTGTAATCCTAGCTACTCATGAGGCTGAGATCTGAGGATCTTGGTTCAAAGCCAGCCCAGGCAGGAAAGTCCGTGAGACTCTTATCTCCAATAAACCACCAGAAAACCAGAAGTGATGCTGTGGCTCAAGGGGTAGAGCGCCAGCCTTGAGCTGAAGAGCTGAAGGACAGTACCCAGGCCCAGAGTTCAAGCCCCACGGACCAAGGGAAAAAGCTTCAAACAGGTATTTATCTCTCTGGATCACAGAAGCATTAACCATAGCCACAGGTGGAAGGTAGTAACTGCCCAAGAATGTTTAGATATGCAAAATGCATAGAATGCAATACATTCAGCCTTAAAAGGAAAAAGTCTGTGCTACCACAGAGATGCACCTTGAAGACTACATATCAGTGAAACCACGCAGTCACATAAGGGGAAAGCTGCGATCACTTAGATGGGCACCTCGTCAAATTTAAAGACAGAAAAATGGCAGGTGCCAGTGAAGAGGAATGAGAGTTTCAGAAAAAGAGATTAAACAAGCCAAAAAAACTCTGAAGTAATTAATGAAGAAAACTGGCCCAGTCAGATAATATACAATATGAATTATTTTTATTATTAATTCATCAAAATAATGTGGTTATAAGGCTGAATCACTAATTTGGTATGGGCAAGAATACAGTGTTGTAAGGACAATGTCACAATTATCAGGGAAGACCTTAAGTTTTATATTGTTAAATGTAGGAGCCACATGCCATAATACACAGTAAATACGTACCAAAAGACATAGTAGCTGAAGGAAAGCAAAATTATTTTCATGGATTCCATTTCCTCACTGCCTTTTATGCTTTGGCATTTGTATAGTCTAAGATTATTTTGGAAGTCTTCCCTTTACAGTCTATTAACCAACTAGCCTACACTTGAATAATAATGGTGCTTTGGGATTCAAATAGCCTGGTGGAGAATCTTTACTGTCAAATGGAAAGTGTAACTTAAGAAAAATCCATTAAGGAAAAGTCTTTATCTAAATAATAGACTGCCCTTGGTATTTTGTAAATTTTTTATTTACAAGTTTCAGAAGTTGAAACTTTTGGCCAGACACTTGCGGCTCATGACTGCAATCCTAGCTACTCAGGAGGCTGAGATTGAGGATCTTGGTTCAAAATTAGCCTAGGAAGGAAAGTCCATGACATTTTTACCTCCAATTAATTACCAAAAAACAGAAGTAGAGCTGTGACTCAAGCGGTAAAGTGGCTGGCCTTGAGCAAAAATGCTAAGGGAGAGTGTAGTTCAAGCCCCAGTATTAGCACAAAAGAAGAAAAAAAGAGTTTTATTTTGCTAACTTCATCCACCATAAATGTGGCCACCAGGATTCTGAGCTGACATACTACATCCCTTCAACTTTACTCACCTATGTGCCTGGACTCTTTAACTAATAAATGAATATTTCCTGATCAAGGAACTGTTCAAAGAGAACACTGAACTCTGAACTCTGGGTTTACAATGTACCTCTTACAGATGATATGGCATGTGGAATGACCTGAAGATATTTCCACACCCAACCTCTACAACCTGTGAGCTTGTTACATGGAAAAATGACTTTTATGTATAGTTTCTTAGAATAATTTTTAATGGTTATGCTTCCTTTCGTATTTTACTAATTTTTTGTTTATGTGATATCAAGGAATTGAACCCAGGGCCTCATGCATGCTAGGAAAGCACCCTATCACTAAGTTACATTCCCTGCCCCTAGATATCTTTTTTTTTTTGGTTGTGGGACCTGAACTCTGGGCCTGGCTGCTGTCCCTCAGCTCTTCAGCTCAAGGCTAGTGCTCTACCACTTGAGCTACAGCACCACTTCCAGCTTTTTCTACTTATGTGGTACTGAGGAATCAAACCCAGGGCCTCATGCATGCAAGGCAAGCACTCACTCTACCACTGAGCCACCTTCCCAGCCTCTAGATATCGTAAAAAAAAAAAAAAGTTTAAAATTGGAAAATGACACTAGAGTACTGGGTGGACCATTTAATTACACAAGTTCTTAGACATAGTTTGGGTTTCTTGGGCTGGAGACAGAATAACTGTAGCAGAAGACAGAAATTTCAAAAGTGTGGGGGTTCAACAGGCCACTGTTGGTTTGAAGATGCTTTAAGTAGCTGAGTTTCCCAGTTGATACCCAGCAAGGAACTGGACCTGAAGCCTAAATCCCTAAGCAACTGAATTCTGCCAACTACCTGAATGAGTTGGGATGTAGATTTGTCCTGGGAGCCTAGCACCAGGACTTACCCTAGTGGTATGGAACCACACTTGAAATTCTGATTTACAGAAGTATTTAATATACAATACTGAAACTACTGTTTCAAACAACAGTGCAGCAATAGAGAGGCAAAAGCAGAGACTGAATTCTTTTTTTTCTTCATATATTAAACTGTTAGGAAAGAGGGGGAGAAGCAGAGAAGCAGAGAAGGGGGGGAGAGGGAGGGAGAGGAGGGGGAGGGGGGAGGAGAAGAGAGAGAGGCATAATTAAGTAGTAGAGCACTTGCATAACACATGTAAGAGCCCCTGGGTTTGACCATCAGCATAGGGAGGAGGGTTGAGAAAAGAAAATGCCATGGATAACATGAGGCAGAGCAGTTTTTGTGGTTCTTCTGTACCTTAGGTCACTGGTCAAGTGATAAAAAGTGGCAGTGATCTCGGTGTAAGAAAGGTAAGGACTGGGGCTGGGAAGGTGGCTCAGTAGTAGAGTGCTGCCCAGCATGCGTGAAGCCCTGGGTACCACATATATAGAAAAAGCCGAAAGTAGCGCTGTGCCACTGGCCGAGTGCCAGTGCAAAAGCAGCTCAGAGACAGTGCCCAGGCCGAGTTCAAGCCCCCAGAACTGGGAGGGAAAAAAAGAGTAAGAGATTAAAGAAGGGTTTTCATCTTCTCATTTGAAATGGCAAAAAAAAAAAAAAAGGTGGCAAGATTGGCATAAGGAAGTCCAGAAGGTTCCCAGTGTGGGTGGGTCCCATCCATCTTATCTAGGAGAGCCCTGGACCAGGTATATTCATCTAGCTTGAAGTATAACAATCACAGATAGATACAGAGGAATTGCTTCTCATTTTCTATCTCTCACTACTTTAGCCATGTTATATTAACATAAACCTTTGCTAAAAGATTTTTTTTAAATCCCATTGCTAGTCCCTGGTATCTCAAGCTTGTAATCCTAACCAATCTGGAGGCTGAGATCCTAGAACAGACGTCTGTGAGACTCTTAGAATTAACTACCAAAAAAAAAAAAAAAGCTAAAAGGAGTTATGGCTCAAGTGGTAAAGTATCAGCAAAAAAAGCCAAGGGAGAAATTGAAGCCCTGACTTCAAGCTCCAGTACTAGCACACACACAAGGGCACACTCGGGCATGCACCCTGCATGCACATATGCACACACACTCAAGAAATCTCATTAATTTGGCGCGCGCGCGCACACACACTCACAGACAGAACACCTTATTCTAGACAGCAGTAATAGTATGATATTAATCAAGGAATTTATAATCTAGCAGGATGCATGGTACTGTAGCAGTAATCTGAGATGTGTAGAAACAACTACAGTAGAGTTCACCCAAGTCTGAAGAATAAAGCTAAACTACAGCCAAAAAGAACAAGAGGTTGTAGTTGTCCACATTCCAGAGAGAAGGGGCAGCCTGTGTCAAGACAGCAGGGTATAAACTGGCTTAGGATAGCTTGTGTGAATGCTACAAAGATTTTGGAAATGCTGAGCACTGATGGCTCAGGCCAATAATCCCTGCTATTTAGGGCCTGGAGGTTGACAGTTCAAAGCCAGACCAGAAAAGTACATGAGATTCTATCTCCAATTCAAAAAGCCAGGCTAGAGACATGGCTCAAGGGTTGAGTGACAGCTGATCAAACAAGCCAAGCATGACTGTGAAGCTTGGGTCTGCACAGCAAAACAAAACAAAAAACAACCTGAAAAGGTGCCTAGGAGATGGGCCTTTAATTGTTAGGTCCATATCACAAAGGCATTAGACTATTCTGCAGGTGAATTTGAAGCACAGAAACAGCACAATCACTGATGTTTCAGCAATATTAACTTTGGTAACAGAATGGGAAGTGGATTAGATTTTTTGTTTTCTGTTTTTTGGTTGGTTGTGGGGCTTGGGCTTGAACTCTGGGCTTGGGCGCTTTCCCTACGATCTTCAGCTCAAGGTGAGCGCTCTACCGCTTCAGCCACAGCGCCGCCACTTCTGGTTTTCAAGCAGTTTGTTGGAGATAAGAGTCTCATGGACTTTCCTGCCCGGGCTGGTTTTGAACCATGATCCTCAGATCTCAGCCTCCTGAGTAGCTAGGATTACAGGTGTGAGCCACCAGCACCTGGCTGGGAAGTGGATTAGGAAATAGTAATCCCCTACAGACTGAAACTAAGGAGGCCATTATATTATACAAAAATAGATAACCAGCATATGAACTTGATCAGTAACAGTGAAAATGCAGAAGGTGGTTCAGTAGTAGAGTGCTTGCCTTGCATACATGAGGCCCTGGGTTTGATTCCTCAGAAAAAGCTGGAAATGGTACTGTGGCTCAAGTGGTAGGAGGGCTAGCCTTGAGCTGAAGAGCTGAGGGACAATGCCCAGGCCCAGAGTTCAGGACCCATGACCAACAAAAAACAAGCAGAAAAACAAAAAAACAATTTAGAGAATATTCAGAAAGTTAAACACTTAACTCCTGCCATTTCCAACTATCTCTCTTGTTAGTGTAACCCACCTAAAAGGCTAGAAAAGACAGTCACTTGCTCAGCTTCAGCAGTGAGTGATGTGTGAACCAATTCTGAACAATCCCTGGAGGGAGGGGGAAGGGATTTGGCATCTGGCACAGTTCTTCCTCTCTGTTGAAAGGAGAAACACCCCACCCCTGCTCCTGTGTTCCTGAACAGCCTGTTGAATGAGGATACCAACTTAGTGCTAGATAATTTTGTAATCAGGAAGGGATAAACCAAGACAAAAGCCAGCAAATAATCCTCAAACAGTAGGGTGGAAAATTTTGGTTCTTGAAGACCTGGATGACTGAACTGCTGTTGATCTTTGGCCCAAATAACAATTATCAATTTAAGCTATTGCAGGTCAAGTTTTGATACTTTCAGACAGATCAAATAAAATAAAGGAAACCAAGCTGGGTGACTGACTGCAGTTATAATAAAAAGGACTGACTATGTAGCTCAGTTGTGGGGCACTTGACCAACACAAATGTGGTTCTGGGTTCCAACCTCAACATTGAAAACAAGCAAATAAAAATTTAGGTTCAAACCGGGTGCCTGTGGCTCACGCCCGTAATCCTAGCTACTCAGGAGGCTGAGATCTGAGGATCACCGTTCAAAGCCAGCCCGGGCAGGAAAGTCCATGAGACTCTTATCTCCAATAAGCCACTAGAAAACCAGAAGTGGTGCTTGTGGCTCAAGCAGTAGAGCATTAGCCTTGAGCAGAAGAGCGCAAGGACAGCGCCCAAGCCTAGGGTTCAAGCCCCACGACCAACGAAAATAAATAAATAAATAAAATTTAGGTTCACTCCCAAGTTTTGGTTTGGGATATCAATTTCAGAAAAAAGTACAAGCTCCCAAGATAAAATTACAACCAAGGTGGTAGTGTTTGAAGGGTGGCATACAGTGAAGGGGAACAGTGTAAAGAACAGAAAGATGGATGGGACCATGTAAATAGAACTTGTCAGAAAGTCTGAAATGGTTATAGATGTATAAGAAGTGAGAGCTATCACACCAAATAACCTCATACCTTCCTGGAGTTGAATGGAAACAGGCAGCCATAAGAATGGCAGAAGATCAGACAAAAATGTTCCTATCAGACAAGTGCTTAAAGAGTTTCTTGTTTAAGACTTCAAAGATGTACGGATACTATTGTAAAATAGAAAGAACTGCTTTATAGGCTGAATTTACAAATATTTTCAAATGCCTCAAATTTTTACTTTTAAGAAATTCACTGGCTGGGCAGATGGCTCAGTGGAAGAGTACTTGCCTTGCATGCATGAGGCCCTGTGTTCGATTCATCAGCACCACATAAGCAGAAAAAAGCCGGAAGTGGTGCTTTTGGCTCAAGTGATAGAGTGTTAGCCTTGAGCTGAAGAGCTGAGGGACAGCGCCCAGGCCCAGAGTTCAGGCCCCACCACAGGGCAGAGGGGAAGGGGGGGTGGTTGCTGATGGCTGCATGATCTGATCCTACAACCATCTAGTCCCCTTTGCCTCTTCTGCTCTGGTCAAAACAATGCCATTGTCATGAACCGTCACTCCTCTTGCATCTTGCTTGTGATACTCTAAAATCCATGAAGAACAGGGAATAATTAGTTCATCCTGTGGCTTCTAAAGTACCCCAATGAAATAAGTAGTAGTTAACTAAGGTCCTGAATTAGAGATTTAAAACACTCAGACCAAAAGAACACATACAAAATCAAGTTTCTTATATAATTCAACTACCTACTACTCTGATTCATATGCTTCTGCTGACAGGAAAAAGCAATATGTAAGAAATAATAACAGAAAAATTTCAGTGGAAAAATATACTGAGTCAAGGTATGTTCTACAAATTGTAGATTACATTTTAGCTACCTGGGCAGCCCACTTACCCCTTTTTTTGCCTGCTTGCTCTGTAACTACTAAAGTGGTATGAGGAATAGGGTCTCTATTAAATTAGTTTATACTTTAGAATCCTTCAGAACAATCTTCCCCTAAAAAATATTGGCTTATTGCCATTTCTAGTGGTTACCAGTTTGCCACAATTACTGATAATTTTCTTGATTCGCAGAACAACTGCAACTCATTATATGCCAAGTAATGTATTTTCAGCTTAATTTTAAAAGCAAAACTGTACTCTCAGCAATTTCTTTTAGGCTCTGAAACTATGGCCACTGGGCATTGCATAATCTTAATTTTATTATTTTTTAAGGGATAAATCTCAACATATGCTTTCAAGAAGAAATATCCTAAAGAATGGTTTGCAATAGTCTTCCTAAACAAAAACAAGAAATAAAATTCAAGTGAGGGAGCAGAATCAACCCCTCAGAAAGAAAAATATCTAGGGGAACACAAAAAGTTAATCTGTCCTGGGGCTGGGAAGGTGGCTCAGTGGTAGAGCGCTTGCCTTGCACACTCGAGGCCCTGGGTTCGATTCCTCAGCACCATATAAGCAGAAAGAAAAAAGCCAGAAGTGGCGCTGTGGCTCAAGTGGTAGAGCGCTAGCCTTGA
>NW_012267251.1:2014093-2015224 GCF_000151885.1 Dipodomys ordii
CCTCCCCTCGGCCGCAGACACGTGGGGAAAGGCGGAGCCTGGGCGAGGGCGGGCCCCGGGCCGGCCCCGCCTCGGTGCCGGGGCTCAGCCCGCCTGCGCTCTGGTTCTCGGACGCCGCACCTCGGGACCTAAAATGGCGGCAGCCTCGGCTTCCAGCCGCTCTTAGAGGTTCGAGGTCTTGGAAAGACTACAATTCCCAGCATGCAGAGCGGGATTCCCCGATTTCCCCACCCCCACCCCTGCTCGCTACTGGACATTCAGAGGCGGGTCTCGGCGCCTTGGATGGACTACAATTCCCAGCATGTTCTGGGGCTCTGGGGCTGGGGGGGGGGAGGGGGGAGAAAGACTACATTTCCCGGCATGCACAATGCCGTGGGTCTGTCACGCATCTTTCGCTGTTTGTCCTTGGCAGGTGGAGAAGTCTTTGAGCCTCCAGGGCCGGTTCTGCTGCTTTTTATGTAAGTTGTGTTCAGCCTGATGGAGCCAACGAAATGTGACCCAAAACCAACGGTGACTCAGTTTCCCCAACCCCCCGCCACCCTCTAGCCCTTCGCCCCCTTTTTGGGGCTGGGATAAGGGGGAAGCAATAGAGGACGGCAGGTCCTCGGCGTGAGATGGGGAGAGCGCCCGACGCCCCCGGAGGAGCCCAGCTCGGGGGGCCCGTCCACTCAGCAGACCTGCCGGGCTGGTCCGTCATTGGTGCCTTGCAGAAAACCAAAGGTGAAGCCACTGAGAGTCACCTTCGCCCGGCCGGACGGGGAGGGACTTCGTGAATTTTAGGCTGAGATCTGAAGGACAAGAGTCAGCCTTGCAAATACCAGAGGTTCTGGCCTCTCCAGTCCAAGGGCACAGAAGGGCCCGACCTGGGGCATGAACCACCTTTCTGCAGGAGCGGAGGCCTTGGTAGTAAAATGAGATAGGCAGGTGGAAGCCACACCCTGGAAGGGATTTTACACTTGTGCTAAGGCTTAGGTGCTGGGGGTTTTGTTTTTGTTTTATGTTCCTGGGGCTTGAAATTCTGCTGGCACTGCCCCTAATCTTTTTTTTTTTTTTTTGCCAGTCATGGTGCCTGCTACCACTTGAGCCACAGCACCACTTCCAGCTTTTTCTGCTTATGTGGTACTGAGGAAT
>NW_012267251.1:2018939-2032438 GCF_000151885.1 Dipodomys ordii
AAAAAAAAAGAATCTCATGGACTTTCTTGCCTCAATCCTCAGATCTCAGCCCAAAGAGTAGCTAGGACTACAGGGGTGAGCACCAGTACCTGTCCTATTCTTGATCTTTGTAAAACAATAAATTCTTTGGGGAAAGCAGCCTTGTCTGTCCTGTGCAACTCTGTTTTGCTGATGAATGTCCATTCCTGCTGCATATGCTGTGGGTTTTGGATTTATCGGGTGCCTCTACACCCCACAAGCCATATATACATACCACATGAATACATGCATAGAGGTACACGTGCCAATACAGAGTACACTTGTACACAATACATATATACATGCAACACACACAGACATACAACACACATACACACACATACATACCCACTCTCCAGCTCCTCCTGCTTATCCTGTTGAGCCCTAATACTAGTTATTTAGATAGCAGTGATATTTTAACAGGTTAAGAAACTTATTCTGAGCACCAGAGTGGAATGTGGAAAGTTAGGATCGGAGACTAGCACCAGCTGCCTCGTTCCATGCCTGAATCCACCGCTAGAAACCCTCTGAAATCTGTTTAAGACCTTCTTTAATTCTACACACTTTTGACATAAATTAACTACAACCATATGAAAATGTTTTATGCAAAATACCATTTGGCACATCTGTACAGTTTTTACAATGTACTTTCATTGTTGGGAAGGATTATAATAACCAAAAGTAGTTTGTCTTAAAAATTCAGTATGACAATATCGAATATCTTTAAATGAGAATAAATGCCTTAATAACACAATCTATTGAAAGTATTGGGGAGTAATTTAAGAACATTTCTCAGATCTTGAATTTGATTCAAGTAGTTCTTAGTCAAACACACTCAATGTGACTACATATGTACACACGCACACACACATACATTATATTCATATTTCCAGAACAAACTTTCGCTACCCCTAATTTTTCTTTTGTTTATTCTGCGGCTTGTGAAGTGGTTCATAGATGAACTGTCTGTAAACTCGCAGGTAGTAAAAGTAGCTGAAGACCAGGATGGACAGGAACACGAGTACCAGGACAAAGAGTAAGGACACCACCAGGTAGATGTTTGGCCTGGAATAAGAACAGTGACAGAACTCACTGGAAGTCTTTCTTCACACTTGCCTGTTAGTTCACTTAGATGTGCTGGAGCCTTGCGGGAGAGTACAGACTGCTAAGGCTTGGCGGCTGTGCTCCAGGGCTTAGGCACAGTGCGAGAGGAGGAGGAAGGGAGTGGGGGGAGAGGAGCAGGTAGATTGAGTAACATTCAGGACTCTGAGTGGTAGCAGGGAACCTCGGGTGTCAGGCAGGAAAGCCAGTTTTGAGGTGCTACAATAGCTAGGTGAGTGAGGATGTGGGCTTTTTACTAAGTTAGTGGCTGAGGAGATGGAAAGAAATGGCTGGGGAAATGCACAGGGAACAGTGTTTTGTTTTTCCTTAAGGGATGGAGACGTGAGGTATCTAAGTTGCCAGGTTGGCCTTCAAAACAAACAAAACAAACAAAAATAAACTCCTGGGCCCAAGAGGTTCTAGGTGGTTTACTCGGGGTGTGTTGGCTTTGAGGGTCAGTCAGGCGCGCATGTGCGCGTGTGTGCATGTGCGTGTGTTTACTGGGTGGCACTGCCGTTGGATGCCAGGCCTCTGCTCTTTGCTCAGGACTGAGTGGAGCCTCTCCTGAGAGTAGCTTCATTTCTTAGGTCAAACACTTTCGTGTTGTTTTCCATTTTCTGTCCTAGTACTGTGTTGGTTTTTGGTTTCCTTTTATGCCATGATTCTTTTTGTGGGTGCTATAGCCCTCTGATTTTCTTTCTCAGCTGCGCACACATAAGCTGGTTCCAGAGTATGGTTTATTTTGGACTTTAATTAAGTGCCATAACCACTGGACAGCTTGCCAGGCGCCATGCAAGATGGTGCCGTGGACACTGAGTAAAGGTTGATGTGAGCCCATCCTTGGGGAGCTAACATGGTGAGGAACTGCTCATTAACCAAGTAACGAGCAGAGAGATCTGGAATCACAAACTGTTAAGAGTCAAGAAGCAGAGAGATGCTGTGTGGTGGGTGCAAGCCACAGTAGCACGGTTTAGTCTTTAGAGGTGAAGTTGATTGTGTGCTTCCATACCTACATGTGTGGTAAAGCAGGAAAGGAAGCCATTCCATATAGAGGAAGCGCCTGTGCAAAGGCCCTGCGGTGCAGGGAGTGCTATGGACTGAATGAAGGCTGGAAGGTCCGAAGCTGAGGGGGGTGAATGGGAACAGAGCCAGAGAGTAAGCAATGTGAATCCAGGGTTTTGACTGCTTGGCATCGGGCTTGCCACAGGGTGTGCCATTTCCCGGGAGAGGGAACTTTGGAAAACAGAGTCACCAGGAGCCACGATTCATACCACCATCGCCATCTATATGGTGGGACCAGGATGGTCCCACCATGGTGGATGCAGTTAGCCCCTTGGAGGACCGAGGAAGGAGTGCAGGATTGGGAGGGGAAACACGTCCAGTTGGATGAGCCTCTGAGCAGTGCAGGAGGAGAGGTTAAGCGGGTTAAGACCAGGAGTCTGGAGTCAGGTGTGCACAGGTGGAGATGGTTGCTGGAGATGACAGAAGACAGGGGCGCTCTACCACTGAGCCACCTTCCCAGCCCAAAGTCAGTAATGTTTTAAATAGAGCACAAGAAACAACTGTCTGGAGGCAAGGGGTAGATCCTGGAGTGTTGTGCACTCCTGTACCCAGCTTGCCTCCAATCCCTGTCTTCTACTTATACTGCACCTTGTACACAAAACCCAAGACAAAGAAGCCAAGTCGCGCGAGGCTCTCCCTTAAGTGTGAACACCGCGCGGCTCTGCCAAGGACTGGTGCTGAACCCAGAGACAGAAATGAAGGCCTTCATGGCTTGTGCTCCAGATGCTTTGGCAGGAGGGGCAGTGGCTCAGGGTGGAGTGGGAAGGCCCAGCCGGTCCCTACCTCGGCTTTCTGCCAGCCTGCCAGGGAGGCGTGCTGGGGGCAGAATGGGCCGGGTGGCTCAGTGGGTTTAGAACCAACGGGATGCGTGGTGGATGAGCGGGAGTCCCTGGTCCGTACCACACGGACGCTGTGTGCAAGCCATCCTACGTGGACATGGAAATGGGACTTCACACGTTTCTATCATCTGGGAGACGCTTCCTAGAGAGCCAGATCACAACAAAGCCAAGGCAGTGGGAAACACAGCCACTGGCTCTGCAGTGAACACGTTGTGCATGTCGGCTCTTAGGCTTGGATTCGTGTCCGTGGCGCCCACGTACTTGTGTGACAGGGTTGTGGCCGCCCTGCCCTGCGCTGCCCTTCCTTCCCGCCTCTCCCGCCACCCCCACCCCCCGCCAGCCTGCGCTCAGGTCTTTACCTGGGAATCACTCCATAGGTCTCCACCGCAAATATGGTCGACAGTTTACAGAAACTGCAAATCAGAAAAGTCATACTGAAGATTAAATTAGATCACCTAAAACCTCCTGCCTGTCTCTACGGCAACAATCAAATCAGTGTGGTTAAGGCGTCATTTTCCTGACTAGGTTCAGAAGAGGAGGCTCCTCGGTGGGGCTCCATCGCTGCGAGGTGCCAGCCCCCCAGTCCCTCCTTCCGCATGACAGCGGCTTCATAGCGGTTCCTCAGACAACGGGATCATGGTCACTGCCCTCCTGGGCACTCAGGAAGCCACAGAAATGGCCAACAGCGAAGGCCCAGCGCGTTACTGCTCGCCGGAGGTGAGTGCGAGCCGAGCGCTCGCTGGCTCTGGGAGTGCTGGGGCTATGTGCTCTGTGTCCTCGTGGAAACCCTTCCTTCTAGAGGCAGCTTGGATAGGCTAAGAAACTTGCAAACGTCTGCACCGTTGTTTGACAGAGCCTGGGTTTGAGTTCAGACTTTTTTTTTAGTCCTGGAGCTTGAACTCAGGACCTGGGTTCTGTCCTTCAGCTTTTTGGTTCAACGCTAGTGCTCCACCACTTGAGCCACAGCTTCATTTCCAACCCTTGGATAGCTAATTGAAGAGCAGAGTGTCATGGGCTTTCCTGCCTGGGCTGGCTTTGAACTACAGTTCTCAGATCCCAGCTTCCTGAGTAGCTAGGCTGACAGGTGTGAGCCACTGGCCCCTGCCCTGGAGCCGTGCGGCCACTGATGAGGGCTGTCTCCTGCTGGCTGCAAGTGTCAGGAGCTCCAAGGAGGGGATCGCAGACAGCGTGATGCTGGCACAGAGGCAGGATGTGAGTGAAGAACCATTTGCGGGACTTCCTCTGCCGTCATGTGGGAGAGGACAGAAGAGCTGACGTCCATTGAGTTACTTGCTAAATATTCAGCTATGTTAGTCACTTCTCAGAACACCCTAAGATGACTGGATGGGGGGTCTACGCTTGGGAGGCTGAGGCAGCAGATCACAAGTTTGGGGCCAGACTGGGTTATTTAGCAAGTTTTAAGCCAGCCTGGGCTATTATAGTAAGACTATGTCTCAAGAAAAAAATGATAAAATAGGGCTTACCAACCCATTTAGCAAATAAAGAAGTGGATGATTTGCATAAGCCTGAATTGTTCTTGGTCAGAACAAGGAAGGAACAGGAAGAGGACACCAGCGAACCATGAAGATGGCATAATAATCTCCAGTGTGTATCCCTTTAAACAAAGCTTTGGAATATGGGAACCCAAAATAGAGCTGGCTGGGCACTGGAGGCTCACACCTGCCATCCTAGCTTCTCAGGAGGCTGAGATCTGAGGATCACAGTTTGAAATGAGTGGAGAAAGTCCATTGAGACTCTTACTTTCAGTAAACTACCAAAAAAATGAAGCTGGAAGTGGAGCTATGGCTCAAGTGGTAGAGTGCTAGCCTTGAGCAAAAAGCAGCTCAGGAACAGTACCTAGGCCCTGAGTTCAAGCCCCAGGACTGGTAAAACAACAAATCTGACAGAATGAAAACGTAAAACAGGCAAGTCCCTAAGTATACTTGGAGAGTTCAGTATGCCTCTTTCTAAATGGATAGGACCAGTAGACAGAAAAAGTGCTCTCCTCAGTCAAATAAAAATCCAGATGCTGGAATCTCTACTGCACAGTTTAGAAATGAATCCAAAGACAGGGAAAGAGGATTGTTGAGGAGGATTTCTCAGGTGTAAGTTACTGGGCTCAGAAGCAGTGTTTTGTGGTGGTTTTCTAGGCTGAGGTATCAGAAAGGAGACATTGCATTGGAGCAGGCTCTCCCATTTCAGTAAGGATGAAGGGACCCTTTACAGTGGAGGCCAAATAGCTCCAGGAGATGAAGGGGGCTGTGTTCCTTCAGTGAACTATATCTTCCATGGGAGTAGACTTGGATGCATCCTGGTGGATTATGGGGACTCTAGGATTAGAATACACAAGCAGCTCTCCAAGCCCCCACTCAATCCTAACAACCAAAAGAAACCTAATGTACAACAGCTGACATAAGCCATTATGATAGAGGACCGTGGAGCTTACCTTATTCCTACACCTGCCCGCTGGTATATTCAAAACCCCTTGATTTTATGAGAATCCTTAAGGAAGAAACCCAGGAAAACCACCTGTGCCTGAAACCTTCCCCATAGCTTTCTGCAGGGTAAATGTGCACTGGGAAAGCGGAAATGCCCAGCACTTACGGCTTTTATTTTCCCAGTGGAACCAGTCTACAGGCGGTCACTGGGTGGAATGGAGCACAGGGAAGGTGGGTGTCACCTTCTATAATTATCCCTCTATTCCTGAATGTGTCACTGGGGAAGATGTGCTAAGTGTCTTAATAGATGGTGGAATTGGGCTGGGAAGTTGGCTCAGTGGTAAAGCGCTTGCCTTGCATGCCTGAGGCCCTGGGTTCGATTCCTCAGCACCACATAAGCAAAAAGAAAAAAGCCAGAAGTGGCGCTGTGGCTCAAGTGGTAGAGTGCTAGCCTTGAGCTGAAGAGCTGAGGGACAGCGCCCAGGCCCAGAGTTCAGGCCCCACGACCGGACCCAAAAAAAAAAATAGATGGTGGAATTCCCCACACTGAATTCTGCAAATAGCCCCATGGAAAAGAGCTATTAGGAGTGGAAGAGTAAGACCATGGGAAGCACACATGGGCTGTAGGTAGCTCACCTAGAACATCTGCCTCGCGTGCGCTAGCCCAGGGATGGAGCCTGGCACTAGAAGTAGTAGAGAAACAAAATCAAGTAAGACCACACTCCATTCCTGGGAGGATTGCTGAAGCAGATCTTGTCGGCCAGAGCGACGCACTTCCTAGCGTCATGGATGGCTCTCTATTCTCTTTTCAGGACCGGAGTACTCATTTTCTTATTTGGGGAGCAGCTGGTGGAGTCCATCCTAGAACTTGCCCTCCATCCAGGCCCCATCCTTCCCCATCGTTTGCCCCAGTGACTGTTGGTTTCGAGGCACAAAGCCTCGTCCCTGGCCTCCAGTTCAGAACAACTCCGCAAGGCCGCTGCAGGCCCTGTGCTCCCCGGGAGACCCGCCCAGGGCTTCGCCAAACCACACTGCAGCCCTGAGCACCTCTGCTCCCCAAAGCTGGTGATCACAGAAGACTTCTCAATACACTTCCGACAGGCTGGTCTTCAGCTCAAAGTCCACTTCCTAGGGAATCTGAGTCACAAACTGAGACCCAACTTTTGTCTCTCCCTTTTGAGTTGACAAGACTGATGGATCTGGAGAACGGCTAGGAGATGGTCGTGAGATCATCAATGGCTTTTCTCAGGGCAAGTTGCATCACTGAAGCAAATCAATGCAAACTGCAGCAGCCATGAATGAGGTGAAGCGTTCCCTCCGCCTTCGTCCAGTCAGCGGAGAAGGCGGAGAAGGCTGGAGGCCGGCTGCTCCCATGCTCCCTGTGTTAGCTACACCACATCCACTTCAGGACGTCACTGCCAGGGAGCTTGCTGCTGGACATCCTGCTGGTCCTTTATTCGGCAGGAAGCATTGCAGCCTGCAGATACAAGTTCCATGCCCTGCGGAGCACACGACGCACCTTCCAGAGTGTAGACACGCTGCTGCTCGGGCTTCCGCCCAGAAGAGAGGAGGAGGCTTATTTTAAGTTTTTGCTCCAGTTTGGATCTGAGGATAACCTGCCACACTTAGACATGCTTCTTTCCATAAATATGCATGACAGGTAGGTCCTGAGATCTAGGACTAGGACTAGGCTGCCCTTTCGGACAGCCCAGGCTGTGTTGACCCCCACCAAAAATCAAGGTCTCTGAGTTACTCTTCACTGGCTGAAAGTTCCTTCTATTGTTAAGCCTCAGTTCCTCCTGCTGCAGGAAACTTCCTTTCTCCGCTGAGCCCTCTTCCCTTGGAAAAGAAGGATATCCATGGGAAGAAAAATGTAAAACTAGTGCTTGCTTCGGCAGCACATATACTAAAATTGGAATGATACAGAGAAGATTAGCATGGCCCCTGCGCAAGGATGACACACAAGTTCATGAAGCGTTCCATATGTTTATGGAACCAACCCAGATGGCCTTCAGTAGATGAAGAAAATGTGATATATGTGTGTGTGTGTGTGTGTGTGTATATATGTATATATTTGCAATGGAATTCTATGCCTCCATCAGAAAGAATGACATCACCCCATTTGTTAGGAAATAGAAAGACTTGGAAAAAATTATATTAAGTGAAGTAAGCCAGACCCAAAGAAACAGGTCTCATGGTTTCCCTTATTTGCAATATCTAGTATATGTCTGGGACAAGCAGAAAAGGTCAAAAGCTATGTACATATGACCAGATAAGATGGTGTTAAGTGAAATGAACCCCAAGATGGGGACACAAGCAGCTTTTTCTTTCTTGCTATTGTTCCTAACCTATTTATAATATACCATGTGATTTTTTTTTGTTTCTTTGTATGTTCCTCCCCCATGGTAGGTACAAGCCCTCTTTTCACTGTGTTTGATGTTGGTGCCCTGCATCTTGTATAAACACTTCCGTAGCTTGGGGAGGGGAAGAAAAAACCCAAATGCTTAAATAGGGATACAGGTTGGTCCATGTAACAATGAGATGCACAAGACACTATGTTGAAAAATAAACCAAAAGTTACAATTTAGGTGGGGAGGCGGGGAGAGGGGAAGGGAGAGTGTAGTTGAGGTGGGAGGGAAGGGAGGGAAGGGGAAAAACAAAGGAGGGGAGGCGAAAAACAAAGGAAATGTACTCATGACCTTGCTCACTGTAACCCCTCTGTACAGTATTTTTTTTCAATAAAAAACATTTTTAAAAAAATGTAAAACCAGAAAACAGAACAAAATTATTGATTAAGGGCAAAACCTCTGGGTAGAGAGAGACTCCAGACGGAATGGACAGTAGTCAGCCTTAGCTTTTTCCATCCTTGCGAAAAAGCAAAAGAGCATCTCTCCCTCTCCTGCTTCCCAGATCGACAGCTTTGCAGTTCATCACGAACGTTGCTGACAACCGCAGACAGCCTGGAGAGTTATCACGGGTTAAACTGAACTATGGTGTCAGTCAGAAGCTTGCTCCCACCCAAGGTTGTATTTTGACATCTGTAATCCAGGAATGTTTTGACTTTTGTAATCAAGTATCAATAGTCTCAATAGCATCAATAGTATCAGTTATGTTGACCAAGTCAAGATTATGTTTTGCTTATGCTCTTGTGACTCAAGGCTGTTTAGTTTCTGTAACTGCTTGCATGCCTTGACAAACTTGACCTACGTGTAAGCCCTTCCTATAAAAATTCCCCAAGAAAAGGAAAACAGGGCTGCTCTCCCAAGCTCTGCCAGCAGGAGACAGTCGCCACTTAGCTAATAAAAGGCTTCTAGCCAGGCCAGACTGACTGAGTGCTGTCCTATCTTAGAGGGAAATCGGAGTACTACGCCGGTGATGGGAACACCACTGTGGTTTAGCAGATCTAAAGGTGCTTGGTGAGGCCCTGGTAGATTAGGGAGACAAGGCAAGCCTGTCAGATGTACGTAAGGTCAGAAGACGGCTCTATGGTTTTAAAGCAAATGCAAGCACCATTTGTCAAAAATGGTCCTGAGAAACAGCTCGTGGCTAAGGCCTTGGTAGACCCTGCGCTGACAGCGTGGTCACCTAGACGACCCTGAAGCCTGGGCTGCCTGTTGTCCAGGGAGACTTATCTCCAGCGCAGGGGAGGCAGCTGACTGCTGTGGTTAAGTGCAGAGTCTGGTCTTGGGGGGCATGCGTGAAGAGCTGAGTCACCGCTCAAGCTGGCTGGACACGTGGGGCCCCACAGGACTCCGTTGACTGCAAAGAAAAAAAGAAGGATGTGCGGCTGCCCTCCATGCAGACGAGGGCTGTAGCTCCACCCAGGAGCGGCCCAGACGACTGAAGGAGGAAAGAAGGCCTCCCAGGATGAGGGGCTTTCCGTGGGGTCTGTTTTCGAGGAGACGGCCTGTGGCATCATCACGGACATGAGCTCAATGTCTGGATGATGTGGCCAGGTCAGGACGTGGAAGAAGTAAGAACAGATGAGCAGTTTTAGGGGAAAGGCTTGCCGATGAACTTCTTGGAGCAAGACTAAAGAATTAGAATATCTGAGTCTCACGGGAATGTTTCTCAGAAGAGAAACCACCGGATGCTTGTTCGGTGGGCCCATAAACCCTGTGGCCGAAGAGCCCGCATCTCCCCTCTCCAGAGCTGATGTCCAGACACTGTCCAGCTCGCCTCCCTTGGAGAACCTCCTTAATCCTTGCAAAGGATGTGTATCCGGAGGCCTCAGACTGCCGCCTGGTGGCCGGTTAACCTCACGTGGAAGGCATGGCGATTCTTCCTGTGACGTAACCTTACCCTTTCTGTCTAGCGTCTGCCTGCAACACTAGCGAGAGACGCTCCACGTGGTCATGTTCCGCCACGTCCTGTTGTTTCTGACCAAGGAAGGCAGAGCTGGAGCTCACTGGCCTCGAGCGGCGGCGTGCACTTCCAAGGCTGCCTTTTATTATTAGGTAATCATACGTTGCTGGTGACCTACCATGCTCTCTGAAGTTTGGGTGATAAATTATACAGTGATGGAAGTCATAAAGCAGGCGTGAGAGGTCGCGGGGGAGACTGTAAAGTCCTACAATGAGGTCAGTTCTCTGAGCCTGTGACCGAGATAGACCGATCCTTCCCCACCAGCCAACCCGAGAGGAGGACTGGGAGTGGGGTCTCTCCCTTTTCACTGAGGAAGACTCGTACACGAGAAGGAAGACCGTACTTGTTCTGCAGGGCTGGGTAAAGACGCCGAGAAGCACAAACCACTAACTACTGTCATTGGGAATGGCCGTCTCTCTCTCTCTCGCTCGCTGTCTTATGCTTGGACTTCTTTGCCAGGTGTGAGACGGCATGTGGTATAATGACCATGGCTCTGGTTCATTAGGCAGAATTCCATTTTGACAGGTGGACTTGGTTTTGGAGTTGTTGTCTGGGAGTTGCAGAGCTTCCAATGAACCAATGATAATGCAGTCTGGGATGGTCATTTGTTTCCTTTCAGTTCACTGATTTTCTCTTCAGCTGGGCCTTGTCTCTTGCTTAATCTTGTGAGACAACATTACATTGATTATCGTTTTCATTTCCAGGAGTTTTGTGTTCCTTCTCTAAATTTTCTGATAGTGTCTGACTCTTCCATTACATTTTCAAAGCCTCCTTTAAGAACAATCGACACATATTCATACCTATTTTATAATCCATATGTACTAGAGCCAGGCTGTTGCAGGAGGTTTTTGTTGTTTCTGTTGGCCCTTATTCATGGCTTTGTTTTTTTCCTCTCCTGTTTTGTTTATTGAAATGTTTCCTTTGGGAATTCTGTGAGGTTGCATTTCAAGCGCATTCTTGCAGAGGGGAGAAGCCTTTGTTTCTGTTGAGCACACATAAACTGGCACTACTTTAAATTTTGCGGTCAATCACTATTAGCATGAGCCTATCTAACTTTAAATCCAGCCTCAAATCTAACTGAGGGCAGATTTGTAGTTTTTCCCCCGCAGGGAACCAGGATTGATTGGGAACAGAGTCCTGCATGTGTGACACTGTACGTGGGTACTGGACGGTGGGAAGGAAGCCTGATCTTCTGATCACCTCTGACCCTTTGTGAGGGCTCCTGCTTGCTTTCCTATAGCAGATAATCCAGGTCAGTGACCCCTGGGGGTAAACGATATCTTCAAACTCCACCAATGTCATCCAATGGATTTTCACGTCCACCCTCCTCCCCACCCCGCCCCAGTGCTGCGACTTAAAGTCAGGGCCTGGGCATTCTCCCTTTGGCATTTCACACAAGGTTGGTGCTCTACTACTTGAGCCATACATGTATTTCTGGCTTTTTGGTGGTTAACTAGAGATAGATTTTCCTGCCCAGGCTGGCTTTGAGCCATGATCTTCAGATCTTGTCTTCCTCAGTAGCTAGGATGACAGGCATGAGCTAAAGGTGTCCAGCAAAGGAGATAAATTTAGGGGAGTTGGCGATGTTTAAGTAAGTTTCAGCCTACAGTCTGAGAGCCTTTTGTGCTCTCTAGGGGTGAATGCAAAGTCCCAGGAGGTTCCCTGAAGCAACAGAAAAAGCAGAACACAGGAAAGAAATTCTCCCTAAGGCCTGGAGGCAGTAGCACTAGAAGGAAAGTGGAGAGTCTAACAAGTGTGTGAGGAAATAAAGATTCATTTGACCTAATGTGGCAAATGCAGGGAAAGAGGGAATCAACATGATTTCAAGTTTTCCAGACTACATGATTAAAATAATGGGATTTTGGGTTGAGAAGGTGGCTCAGTGGTAGAGTGCTTGCCTTGAATACATGAGGCCCTGGGTTCGATTCCTCAGCACCAAATAGGCAGAAAAAGCCAAAAGTGGCTCTGTGGCTTAAGTGGTAGAGCGCTAGCCTTGAGCTGGAGAGCTGAGGGACAGCGCCCAGGTCCAGAGTTCAGGCCCCACAACTGACAACATAAAAAATAAAGATTTTATTTGCCCACCCCAATGAACAGGGTAGTTTTTCTTTGGGGGTTGGTATGGAGGTTGTTGTTTTGCCTTTGAATTTGTTAGGACAATGGAATTCTAAAGCTCGGATTTCCCATGAAGGGTTCAAAATCCTAATTGGAGCCTAGAGGT
The DNA here is from genome assembly GCF_000151885.1 of Dipodomys ordii. Lineage (NCBI taxonomy): Eukaryota > Metazoa > Chordata > Mammalia > Rodentia > Heteromyidae > Dipodomys > Dipodomys ordii. The sequence continues at coordinate 2,030,981 of NW_012267251.1, forward strand.
GGAGGGGACAAGACGCTGAGCATACAGAGGTAGCCAGCTTTCTGTAGCCCTTCCACGCATCAGCTAAGCGACCTTCCACGTTCTCCACCCATCTTCCCATCTCTGAATCGCCCTGGCGCCTCTGGACTTGTGGACAACCCCGGCAGCGTGAGAAAGCCCTGGCCTCCCTCCTGTGCCTCCGCCCCCTCCTGGCTGCTGGGGCAGCTGCACAGGGCTCCCCACCTGCTTGACCCGAGCACCGCAAAGACGCCAGGGCGCGGTGCCCTGCTGTGCCCCTCACACATCCAGAATGTAATTTCAAATCGCAGACAATGTCCTGTCTCCCCAAAGAATTGCTGATGTGCTTACTAGAAAGCGCAAGGAAAACAGAGATAATAACAATTGGATGCTTAGTTGGCATCAAAATGAACCAAGAAAACAACGCTTTTGTTTTGAGGAATTAATGGTAAAAATTATTGTAATAAAACACGTCTATTTACCTAAAGTTCGGATCCAAGACCTTCACACGGAACACATACATCCCGATGTGGTCCGTCGGCCACAATAAATGGTTATTGTTAGAAATGTTGATGATCTCGTAGGGCTGATTTAAGTCTCCAGGTTTTCCAACGGCATAGGAAAAACAGGGCCTGTAATTCTGAAAGAGGCCAAGGCCACACTGTCAGATCACTGTCTGACTTCAGTGGTACACAAAGCTAGATCCCAGCTATCTATCCTGGAAAACTACTCGGGGCTGTCAGAGCTGTTCCTCTCTGCTCGCAGCTGCAGTGCTGAGCAGCGGCCCTGGGTTAAAACTGGGCCGAAAGCAAGGGCTGCCGTGTTTTGCGCGTGACACGGGGCTGCCGTGTTTTGCGCGTGAACACGGGGCTGCCGTGTTTTGCGCGTGAACACGGAGCTGCCGTGTTTTGCGCGTGAACACGGGGCTGCCGTGTTTTGGGCGTGAACACGGGGCTGCCGTGTTTTGCGTGTGAACGCCCCGAGGCTCGCGGAGAGGAGGGATGCGGGGTCAGGGCAGGCCCCGGCCCTCCTGAGCCCCTCGCGGCTCTCCGTGGGGCTCAGGGCGCCGTCCCCTCCCTTCACGCGGACGGGCCTGAGCTCCGGGCCTGGGCGCTGCCGGCACCGCCTGAGCCACCGCGCATGTCCGGCTTTTCTGCTTCTGTGGCGCTGGGGAGTCGAACCCCGGGCCGCCTCCCAGCCCCGCGCCTGTCCAGTCGCGTGGTTAAGGCTGCCCCGTGGACGGCGGGCTCCTCTCACCGGAGGGCCGCGCCCACCGCCCATCGCCACGGCCCAGCCCGGAAAACCCGGGGGTCGGGAACCCAAGGAGGGCGCAGGGCAGGGTCTCGGACTCCCGGGGGTCCGGGCGAGGTGGGGACGGAGGGGACGGAGGCCAGGGGCGCTGTCTGCCGCAGCCCCAGGGCCGCTCTGAGCCCAGCAGCCAGGGCCCGGTCCCCCCGCCCC
>NW_012267251.1:2032638-2047813 GCF_000151885.1 Dipodomys ordii
CGCGCCCGCAGCCCCGGGCCCCGCTCTGAGCTCCGCAGCCCCGCAGCCCCGGGCCCCGCTCAGAGCGCTGTCGGCTGAGGCAGAAAGTTTGAGAATCCAACAATGGGGCCGGGCGTGGCTTAAGGGGCGGAGGGCCTCCCTAGCAGTAACCGCCAGGCCCGAGGCCCCAACAGGGCGGAGGCTGGGCCGGGCGGGCGCGGTGGTAGAGGCCTGGCCGCGCAGGCACCAGGCCCTGGGTTCGATTCCTCAGCGCCACATACACAGAAAGACCAGATAGTTCCACACAGTTACGGGACATCCACAGTCCACAACCGCAGATCTCAGCGGTGACACACTGGTAGCAACGCGCCTGGAAAAACCCCAAAGACAAAACCCTTTGAGATAATAGAATTCAACAGGAAAAAAAGATGTCACCTCCGACTTTGCAAACGAGAACCCTGCGTGTTTCCATGAGGCCTGGGCAGCGGGGGCAGCAGGGCAGCGGGGGCAGCGGGGCAGCGGGGCAGCGGGGGAGCGGGGGCCGCGGGGGCAGCGGGGCCGCGGGGCATTGGGGGCAGTGGGGCAGCGGGGCCGTGGCCCGCACGGCCTCTTACCTTGGGGTGTCCCACACGGCCTTCTTACCTCAGGGCCCCACACCTCGTCCAGCGGCAGGCTCTGGTTCTGTGCCACCATGGACTCCCACGTCTGCGCTTCATTTAAACACCCGCTCTGCCAAAACACCACCAAGTTCAGAAGGAAGAGGTGAGGCTGACCAAAAAGAGAAGAGCTCACCACCTGACTTCCAGATCGGCCAGCCTCAGGCGCGTCAGCTTTGTAGCTCAAAACGAGAATGAAACCACCACACAGGGCACACACGCAGTAACACTCACATCAACAATGCCCTGAAAGTTGGTATGTTTTCACAACTCCCGCGTTTGGGATGTTGGGAGAATGTCCCAAACGTACACTCTAGTGATGTCATGTGAACACTTGTCACCCGTGGATGGATATGACAGGGTATTTTTTTCTGTCAGTCCTGGGGCTTGAACTCAGGGCTTGGGCACTGTCACTGAGCTCTTTTTGCTCAAGGCAAAGTGCTCTACCACATTGTGGAGCCACAGCTCCACTTCTGTTTTTCTGGTGGAGTCCATGAGACCCTCTAGCCTAGGCTGGCTTTGAACTGGGCTTCTCTGATCTGTAGCTAGGAATACAGGAGTAAGCCACAGGGCCCAACTATGGATATGATGGTTTTAATTCACCCTTCCCAGTTTCTATGCCTTTATTCATTTTGATTGCTCTTCTTTGCCACACTATAAAGATCTCCAGGAACAATTCTGTGTAGGATCGGTGATAGACAGCCACCCCTGTTTTCTTCATTTCAGAGGAAAGGTTTAAAAATTTTTAACGATGGCTGGGAAGGTGGCTCAGTGGTAGAGCGCTTGCCTTGCATGCTCAAGGCCCTGGGTTCGATTCCTCAGCACCACATAAGCAAAAAGAAAAAAGCTGGAAGTGACGCTGTGGCCCAAGTGGTAGAGCACTGGCCTTGAGCTGAAGAGCTGAGGGACAGCGCCCAGGCCCAGAGTTCAGGCCCCACGACCAGACCCAAAAAAATAAAAAAATAAAAATAAATAAAAAATAAAAAATTTTAACCATTATTGGGTGCTGGCAGCTCAATTCTGTAATCCTAGCTGCTCACATCTGAGATCTGAGGGCTGTAGTTGGAAGACAGCCTGGACAGACAAATCCTAAAAACTCTTATCTCCAGCAAAAAGCCGGAAGTGAAGGTGTGCCTCAAGGAGTAGAGTGGCAGCCTTGAGCACAAAAGCTAAGCAAGAGGCCAAAGCTTTGTTCAAGCCTCAATACAGATACCAAAAGGAAAAAAAACCACTTTTTCACTAATAACTGTAAGGTTTGCTATAGTTTCTTGTATCTGTGTTTTATTAGGTTTTATTTAGTATTGCTACTATTTATAATTTTCTAGGATTTAAAAGTTAATGCTATGTATAGATGATAAATTCTTTTATTTTGATTTTATTATTAAATACAAAGAGGCTTCAATTCCATTAGTCAGGTTATGAGTACATTGCACCTTGATCAATGTCACCATTTCCAGATGATAAATTATTAATAATTCTTCATCAGCTATAATACTCTTAAGCCTTCCCCCTCTCTGTATTCTGCTAATGTATTGAATATTTGATTTTTCAAATGATACACCAACTCTTCAGAAGACAAATAAAACTAGGATTGCATATATTATTCTTGAAGACATTACCCGATTTGGTTTGCTAATGTTTTTTGTTTTTGTTTTGTGTTGGTCATGGGGCTTAAACTTAGGGCCTGGTACTGTCCCTGAGCTTTATTGCTCAAGGCTAGTACTCTACCATTTTGAGCCACAGCACCCTTCCAGTTTTCTGGAGGTTAATTGGAAATCAGAGCCTCATGGACTTTCTTGCCTGGGCTGGCTTTGAACATGATCCTCAGATCTCAGCCTCCTGAGTCGCTAGGATTACAGGTATGAGCCACTGTACCGGTTTGTTTACATGTTAATATCTATATTTATGAGTGAGAATGGTCTGGAATTCTCTTCTCCTTTAAGATTATTAGTATATCACCCTGGATTCACAGAATGCATTGGAAAGTCATTCCACTCTCTGGAAATGTTTTAGAAACCTAAAGAAAAAAATTTCTGCTCAGGTATGGTGATGTACACCTGTAGCCCCTGCTATATAGGAGACCTCGATAGGAGAATTACAGTGAAGGATGGCCTGGGTGAGAAACTCAGCCTCTAAAATAACTAAAAGAAAGAGAAAGAAAGAGCTGGGGTATGGCCCAAATAGTAGGGCAAAGGAAGGAAGAAAGGGAGAAAGGAAGGAAGGAAGGAAGGAAGGAAGGAAGGAAGGAAGGAAGGAAGGAAGGAAGGAAGTGAGGGAGGGAGGGAGAGAGGGAGAGAGGGAGAGAGGGAGAGAGGGAGGATGGATTTGGTTTTTCTTTAGTGTTTGGTAGGCTTGGAGTTTCCATGTTTTTCCTTGTATCCTGACACCTCAGTGAGTTGTGTTTTTCTTTCCATTCGCCCAGTGTGTAAGGTGCTGACACAGTTGCCCAGTGTGTAAGGTGCTGACACACTTGTTGAGTGTGTGGCAGGCATCCTTCTATTCTTCACATTTATGGGCTCTTCACTGTTGAGCCCGGTGGCTCCTGAGATTAGCTCCTTAGGCCACATTGTTTTTTTTCTCTCTCTCTCCTCATCAAATGATTTTTCAACTGTTCCAAGAGACAATTTGTGATTTGTAGACCTGCTGTATCGTAAGGTTTCATCTATTTATGTCTATCTTTAACTTTACTTCTTTCTTTCCTGTTATTTTTTCCCCTCCAGTCCTGGGGTTTAAACTCAGGGCCTGGGCGCTGTCCCTGAGCCTCTTTGTGCTCAAGGCTAGCACTCTACCACTTGAGCTGCAGTGCCACTTCTGGCCTTTTCTGAGTAGTTTATGGGAGATAAGAGTCTCACAGACTTTCCTGCTCAGGCTGGCCTTGAACCCCATATCTCATCCTCCAGAGTAGCCAGGATTACAGGCGTGAACCACCCATCTAGGTGCTATTTTATATGGACCGGGAGACCAGGTTTATCACCATGCTGTCCAACCCTTCTCTACCTTACTTCCTGTCTGTGGTGATCGATAGTTACTGAGAGAGTAAAGGTAAAGTCTCCTACCACGTGCATCTTCCTTTTCCAGTTCTTTTTTCTGCCAAGGCCATTTGGATATCTATGAACATCCTTAGGGCCATACAACATTACCAGTCACTATCAGTACAGGCAGGACAGACCGAAGGCCACTGGGAAGCAGCCTGTGGAGCTGGAGATACGGCTCAGGTGGAAGAACACCATCCTGTGAGTGAAAGGTCCAGACCCTGAGTTCACATCCCAGTCCTGGAAAGGGGGGGGAGGAGGAAGAGGAGGAGGAGCAGGAGTGGGAGGAGGAAGAGGAGGAAGAGGAGGAGGAGGAGCAGCAAGAGCAGCAGGAGCAGCAGCAGCAGCAGCTGAGAAACACAGCTGTGGCATAGGTATGTGATTACTTTACTGGCCTTATATTATGGCGTGGAGGCTGAATGTTCCACAGAAGTGAAACTCAATTAAGTGAAAGTGGTGCATCCCGGTGAAGGGGCTCACCTTTTCGGTATGTCCAGTTTCTCGTAGCTGCGAAGGGGTCTGGGGACGCAGCCTTCTCCCCGGCAGCCCCTGGGTCTGGGCAGCGGGAGCCGAGGGCCATGAGGAGCTCCCGAGAGCGAGGGCGAGGCCCGGGAGCTGGCGCCGGGAGGCAGGGCCTCCACCTGGAGCCGCGAAGTGAGCCGGGATGACCGCAAGAGTCAGTGCCGGAGAGGGACTTGTGGGGTGTGGACAGGAAGACGCAGTGGTTTGGGGGTGGGACTGTGGGGAGGGAGGGGTGGAGCAGAGGCTCCCATCCTGGGTGGGGTTCCGTGTGGTGTCATTCCCTGGCGATGGCCAGGGGACCGGGGACACCTGGCAGGTTGGACGTGGATGGCAGCTCTGGCACAGAAGAATGCCACTTCGGAAGCTGTGGGGTTATGTCTGAGCTGGCTGGGGAGTCAGGAATTAATGTGGGTAACTTCTAGGGCGCTACGGTGGGGGGGTGTCCTGCGCCTTTGTGTTGTGGGGGGTCACTGAGGAGCGACACCCTCCAGCAATGGCACACTGACTGCAGTGCGGAGAGGCCAGACCACAGAGCCGCAGCCGCACACTCTACACACAGTGCACTTTTTTCTCTGACCCCTTTATGTCTGTTTTACATGGCAAAGGCTTGTTTTGTGACAAATGAATTTTAGTAGCTATTGAATGTAAAACAGAAGTAATATGGACTTTAGAAAACTTCTATGGAAGTCGGCACTGGTGGCTCATGCCTACGATCCTAGCTTACTCAGGAGGCTGAGCACTGAGGATCTTGGTTCAAAGCCAGCCCAGACAACAAAGTCTGTGAGACTCCTCTCTCCAATGAAGCACCAAAACACTGAAAGTGGCACTGTGGATCAAAGTGGTAGAGTACTAACCCTGAGCCAAAAGGGCTCAGGGACAGCGCCCAGGCCCTGAGTTCAAGTCCCGTGACAGACAAAAAAAAATCCATGGAACCCAGTTTGCCTTGTTTCCTGACAGGCCGTGTGCAACTGCAGTGGAATGTGGCTCCCACCTGGGTCATAGTGGTGTTGAAGCTGTAGTCCTCCCGGCCGTGTATCTCCCACACTATGAAGTTTACCTCAATGTCTTTCACGTAGCCATTTTCATCATATCTGAAAGGGCAAGGAACAGAAACACCAGTTCAGTCTGAGCCAGCGGTGTGTGTGTGTGTGTGTGGTTCTGCTTCTAAGTCAGATGGGCTTCTGCATCCATCCTGTCTCTATCAGCTGTGGCTCTGGGATTTAATCCTGGGGAAGTTAAAGTCTCCAGCCCTCACTGCTTCTGTGTAAAATGAGCATCTGCTGGAAGGGTTTCTTCTGTCAAGACTGAAATAACAGCCAGGTGTCGGGGGCTCATGCCTGTAGTCCAACAACACAGGAGGCCGAGACCTGAGGATCGAGGTTTGACGTGAGCCCAGGCTGGGCAGACAAATCCAAGAGACTCTTATTTCCAGTTTACCAACCAAGAGCCAGAAGTGAGGGGTGACTCAGGCGGCAGAGTGCCAACTTTGAAGGAGACAGGAACAGCGTGAGCTGAGAAGAGGGACCAGCAGGAGGAGACGCCTGTGTGATGGAGGAGGCGTTTGTGTGATGGAGGAGGCGTCTGTGTGATGGAGGAGGAGGCGTCTGTGTGATGGAGGAGGCGTCTGTGTGATGGAGGAGGAGGCGTCTGTGTGATGGAGGAGGAGGCGCCTATGTGATGGAGGAGGAGGCGCCTGTGTGATGGAGGAGGAGGCGCCTGTGTGATGGAGGAGGCGTCTGTGTGATGGATGAGGCGTCTGTGTGATGGAGGAGGCGTCTGTGTGATGGAGGAGGTGCCTGTGTGATGGAGGAGGAGGCGTCTGTGTGATGGAGGAGGCGTCTGTGTGATGGAGGAGGAGGTGCCTGTGTGATGGAGGAGGCGTCTGTGTGATGGAGGAGGAGTCTGTGTGATGGAGGAGGCGTCTGTGTGATGGAGGAGGAGGTGCCTGTGTGATGGAGGAGGCGTCTGTGTGATGGAGGAGACGTCTGTGTGATGGAGGAGGCGTCTGTGTGATGGAAGAGGCGCCTGTGTGATGGAGGAGGCGTCTGTGTGATGGAAGAGGCGCCTGTGTGATGGAGGAGGCGTCTGTGTGATGGAGGAGGCGCCTGTGTGATGGAGGAGGCATCTGTGTGATGGAGGAGGCGTCTGTGTGATGGAGGAGGAGGCGTCTGTGTGATGGAGGAGGCGTCTGTGTGATGGAGGAGGCGTCTGTGTGATGGAGGAGGCGTCTGTGTGATGGAGGAGGAGGCGTCTCGTCTGTGTGATGGAGGAGGCGTCTGTGTGATGGAGGAGGCGTCTGTGTGATGGACGAGCCGTCTGTGTGATGGAGGAGGAGGCGCCTGTGTGATGGAGGAGGAGGCGTCTGTGTGATGGAGGAGGAAGGGCTAGGCGAGGCTCCTCATCATTCATCAGCTGCCTGCTCTCAACTAGCATGAAATCACACCACCACAGTGAGAGCCAAGCTTCTGCAGAGTTCCCTGGAGGAAAATTCTGGAAGGTGTGCTGGGTCTCAGAGGGTCAGCAGCATGGGCATGAGCTGAGCTGAGAGGGGGTGAGCAACCCCAGCTTAGAGAATGGATGAGGATGTCTATGCACTAGTAGGCCTGGGCAGTGCCCTGAGGTGGAGGGGGGGGCAGGGTGCTGGGCCGAGTGCTGGGAGCACTCCCCCTTCCCCCCACACCCCTCCCCCCAGCCCGGGGGTCAGAGGCGTGCTGCTTCCCGCCACCACTGCTTTTCCTGCCACATAAGAATACAGCCAGGAGACTCACGCTGAAGCGCAGTTGTGCAGAACACACAGCTTTGCATTCGAGGGCCCACAAGAGCCAAAGCAAGGCTGGCTTCCTTCTCCAGGTTACTGCTCATTTCCGAGGGAAGCTGTCTCCGCAACCCTCGGGGCCCGGGTCTCAGGCCTGCTCTCCCCTCTGATGTTAATATCTCACTTGATGCATCATAAAATCTAAGTCCCAGACCGTGCCTCATTCCCTGGCTCTCACCTGTACATTGTGCTCTATCTGGCTTTCTGGTGCTTGGCCTGGTGGTGGGAGAGACGGCTGAGGAGCGCCCTAAAATTCCAGCCTGAGCACTTACCCCTCTCATCACAGGAAAATGAACGAGGTATACACGCCATTGTCTAGTTAAGTAAGGATCTGCAAAGCTCTAACTGTAGCAGCTTTGTTAAAAGAGTGGAGTGTTTACTCTATCTTCCAGAAGTCATGAAGCTCCTGGATTATTAAGAACTAGTTGCAAAGTGCTACGTTTTTCAAAAACAGAAAAACAACCAAAAACTAAAACTAAAAAAAAATCTTTATTGACCCATTTGAACTGTCAGCTTGTGACTTTCACATGCGCAAAGAGCCACAGTGCCACCTTGCGGCCAGAGCTATGCATGGCATGACCTGTGACTGCTGGTTATAATTACCTTTGATAATGTTTTTATTCATTTCATTGAGAATATGTGATAAGTATATATGCCTTGACAAGAAGTGTTCATTTTCACTAATATCTCTTAGTATAGATGAGAATACTAATGAAACCTGAGAGATTCAGAAATGTCACCAACTGGCTACTGTGTAGCTAGGATTATAGGCGTGAGCCACTGGCACCTGGCTGCTGCTTATTTTTGACATGGGATCTAGCACACTTTTCTGTCCAGGATGGCCTTAAACTTGGATTCCCCAGATCTCAGCCTCCTGAGTAGCCAGGATTACAGGTGTGAGCCACCAGTACCCAGCTTGTTAGACTTTTAGTTGTACAATTCTGTACAATTCTGCCTGACCTTGCTCCAGAGTCATTCCCTGCGAAGGCAGCGACTTTGTTAGAATCCAGAGACTTACACAGTGGGCCACTGCTGCCACATTCCAAGCCTAATCAGCCACAGCCAGACTGTTTTTCAAAACTGCAGAGTCCTCCCTCCCTTCCTTCCTTCTTTCTTTCCTTCCTTCCTTCTTTCCTCCCTCCCTTCCTTCCCCTTTTATACCACCCCTCCCCTTCCCTTCTCTTTTTAAGATAGAACCTCAGTATGCTGCCCAGACTGGCCTAAAGTCATGATTCTCCTGCTTCAGCTTCCTAGGTGCTGGGATTACAGACATGCACTACCATGCCTAGTTCCAGAGTTTTCTAGTTTCCTTCTAGTTCACAAAAAACTCTTCATATATCCCAGGTCAATAAAAGAGCCTTTGGACCCCACAGAGGCTGTAAAGCCCAGCTTCCAATCCTGAAATCCAATATCCTGGATGAAGACAGGCCTTGCTGGTTACTGAGTGTCTGAGTTCTTGATTTACTTCTTGCCCCTGACTGCTGTTCCTTCCTCTTGCAAGCTTTGCTTGAATAGCAATGCATCTTTGCTCTGATTTATCCATAACCATGTACATCTATTATGGGTGGAGATGACTCATTAGCTCAGTCTGCCATATCACTATAGTTACAATGACTTGTTTTTAACCTTTATCCTCCAACTGTAAATAGGCTTATCTATCTTTTCTCTTTAAAAAGTGAGCTCTATTCTGGCTTTTTTTCTGCTTAATTAGACTTAAGAGTCTCATGGAATTTTCCTGTCTGAACTGGCTTTGAACTTCCATCCTCAGATCTTAACCTCCTGAGCAGCAAGGATAGGTATGAACTACCAGCACTTTGCTTTGCTTATGTTTTTCCCTCCCTCCCTCCCTCCCTCCCTACTTTCCTTCCTTCCTTTCTCTTTTGCCAGTACCTGGGCTTTAACTTAGGGCATATGCACTGTCCCTGAGCTTCTTTTGCTCAAGGCTAGCACTCTACCACTTGAGCCACACTGAGGAATGGAATCCAGGGCTTCATGCATGCTAGGCAAGCACTCTACCACTAGGTCAAATTCCCAGCCTCTTACGTTTTTCTTTATAGGTAAATTCTTCTCCTTCCTCTCTTTTCCAAAGAGTTGAGAAATCGTAGATGGCATTTGCCTCCATTTTCCTTGAGCTCACGCGCAGCTGTGCTACAGTCTGCCTGCCTGTGCTCTGAGATCACAAGTGGCAGGCAGGGTCAAATGCGGTGGGTACGCGCTAGGATCAGTTCACTACGCCCATGAATCTGAGTCTTTCTTTTAAATCTTCATTGTCTTTTTCCAGGAAAGAAAAGTTTGCCTTTGAAAATTCTCACTGCCTTGGTTTCTGAAATTCTGCCTTCTCTAAGTTGTTCTTACATTTTTGCTTACGTTCTTCCTGGAATTTATTCTGGATGCTTTCCTCTACTCGGTCTTGAGCGCTGTATGGTCTTAGGAGGGATCAAATGCTTCTCATTTGAATATTATTAAGGGAGGTACCTCCCGCTTGGGGGAATCTCATTAGAATATTATTAAGTGCTTCCGGTGTTCCCTTTCATGTGGAGGAGATCGGCGAGCAGAACACCGCAGTCTCTGGAGTGTGGCCCTGCTTCAGTGTCTTCATCTTGGGAATGGCTTGCTTTTAGGGTTCCATGTCCTTCTGAGTACCTGTATGTTCTACGTTTTACTTGGCCTCCAGGAGGAGGAGGTCGCATGGCCGACCCCGTGGCTGGCATTCCTCCTCCGCCTTCCCTGTGCTCTCTGTGGTGTGGCAGAGTTGTTTCTTCACATGGAAGCCACATCTGCCGGTGCATTTTTGTCAGTAGCCCGTGGCTCTGAGCTGTCTTATCCAGATTCCTTTGTCATCCTTCAGTCACCGGGGACTTGGGTAGGGAGGAGGGTGACAGTCGGACCTCCCAGACACCCCAGCGACCTTCTGATCACTCGCAACCATTCTCGACCTCGTGCCGCTGCCGCTGCTTCCCCGCGTCTCTCCAGCTCCGCCAGTTCACCTGAGCTTCGGTGCTGCGCTTTCACACTTCCTGGGGCAACAGCTCCCGGGTGCCAACGGACTGCCGACTGCCGGACCCAGGGTGTGACCTCCGACCCGGCCCCCTCACCGGAGCCATGGCTGGGTCTCCATTTTGTATCACAATGGACAGTTTTCGTATCCTTCCAGATAGGCAGAGCGGTAACCCTGAGCCTGGCTCCACTGGCGAGGCGGGCTTCCGAGCACCAGAGCACACAGCCAGGAGGGCGACGCAGATCTCCCCTCCTCTGCAGAACTTACATGGCAGTTGATGAGGAACGACAGTGAGGAAACTAGGTACGCAGTGTAAAAGAAGAGCCGAGAAGAACATATTTCAAGCAGGATTGAGTGGCCTATTGCATCAGTTTTTGTAAACGAGAGTTGACCACTGACTTAACAAAATGAGATCACCGACCAGACTGGCCGCAGTGCTGACGGTGCGGCCAATCCAGAAGCCAGCGAGGCCGGGGGAGAACAGGGACGCGTTGGCCACGGCCAGCCCAGGAGCTGCAGATGGAGATCAAGAGAGAGCTTTGCCGTTGTTTGATTGGTTAAGAGAAAGGCCTGGTCCAGTAGAGGCATGGGATTGGGAAGCAGCGCTCTCACTGAGGAAGGGGGGTTGGGGCAGAAGTGGAGGGACAGCGCCCCGTGGGTGCTGACAGGTGTGAAGATGGCCTGGGGTTGGTAGTTCTCGTCTGGCCCACACGGCTCGCCTGTCTTTCCCTTCTCTTTATACCATGTACCACCATCCAGTGATGCCTGTTACAGTCATCTACGCCTCTCAGAGAGGACTCCGTTTCTTTGCACTTGTTACTTTTTCAGTCATTTTTCTCCTCCTGGACCCAATTTTACTGACTAGTCTCCCTGCTAAGCGTCATCCATACCACAGCTGTACAACTGGCTTCAGCGGATACTCCATGGTCCCTCTCCACAGGAAGAGTGCAAGAGTGGCCAGAACGCCCCCCGCCCCCGCCCCAGGCCTGACCCTGCGCAGCAGCTTCGCAGCTCGCTGCGGACGCGCCCCACTCCCCTTGTGCTGGAACCTCAGACCTTTCCCCTTAAACTCCTTCCTTAAACTTTTGCTTGAAAGGCTTACCCAGTGATATCCACGGATCCCTTCTGCATGTCTCTCCTTTTCTCTCTGACTCAGCTAAGTACATATTCATCATCCTTTAAGGCTCAGTGACTCAGTGCAGGTTTTCTGAAACAGCTTCTGGAACCATCTCTCTTCATGGCTTGTCTGGATTCTGTCATTCTGAGCCTCAGTGCTAGCCACCTTCTCACTCTAAACCTGTTTCCTAGTTCATCAGACTCTTGAGCTTCTGAATATAGAAATTCTGTTATTCATCTGTGAATTCCCAGTGCCTGGCACCGGAAATAATAAACTGAGCAGGACTGAAGAATGTAGCTCTTATCTATCTATCTACCCATCTCACGTATGTAACATATACATAACTTATAACATGTCATAACATATATATGTACATAACACATATCTCAGGATAAAGCATTATATAAACAAGGAAATAAGTGAAAACACAAAACCCCCAAACCCCAGGCCTCGCTTGAGGCCCCACTCATCTCCCAGCTGCTGAACTATGTCATCTCCCTCAATACACAGAGACTACTTTTGCCTAACTTTGTAACACTAGCACTCAAAGCTAAATGTTACATGTATTTTGTGCCCCAAAGTATGTCATTCAATGCCTGAGTAATACTTTAAAACTTCTAAATAATTTAAATTTTAAAATGAGAATTATACTTACAGTTGAATCACAGGTTGAAACTTCTCTCTGAAGTCAATTTTCAACGGGCAGCCATATTTTCCCCAGTCATACCTTACCTTCTAGAGAAAGAAAAGCACTTGCGTTATGGTACGTATTTGGCCCATGGACAGAATTAGTTTTCTTACCAAGTTTTCAGGTGGTCGCTGTCGCAGATATGACCTGTAAAAAAAGACATTTTTCATTATTTTCCATTCCTCTTTTCAAACTTAAAAACATAATGACTTTGTTTAGGTAAGAAGGTTTCACAAAAGTAGCTAAACATGGTTAAAAACTATTGAGCATGTTACACACATATTTCCAGATCCATGAACATAATCACAACCACCTCCACGGTGTGTGTGTGTGTGTGTGGTGTGCGTGACACTGTTTTCCACCTGTGCATGCCACACCATTCTCAGATAAGGTGTGCAGGTGTTCAAGTCCACAACCTTGCTCTCCTTCCTGCTCAGTCACATGCATGATTATGAGGCCCATGTTCATTGTTGTTTTCATGTGATTTGTCCCAGAATAGTAAAAGATGAAAGAAAAAAAGCACTTCAGAATCAGTATCAACAGATGTGTCTTTTACAGCTCAGTTACCTCCAGAGATGTCTTACTGTCATGAAATCTTTCTCACGAAGTCAAAGGAATTCTACAAATTGTGATGAGCTTGACTCTTACAGTCACGTAGGCTTAGGGAGAGAAGATGTAGGAAGAAAATCCTCGTGTGTGTGTGTGTGTGTGTGTTTCCTTAACCCAGAAGGACTAGCATAGCTCGGAGCCTGAGGCGTGCTCTGCCTACGCCAATCACATGCAGACCCAGGGGTGGGGCGTGGTCGAGTGTGCTTCAGAGGAGGTTCATTTCCACGTCTACACGTGTGATGTGACTGACTAAAGCATCACGCCAGACCCACAGATGCCGACAGGAACTCAGTGCTTACAAATGACTAGTAGTACATAGACACCAAATGCAATTCTCGTATTCGAAAACATTTCTTACTTGTCAATCATGTAAGAAAAATCACGGTGTTGACACCCAGTTTTATTGAACCTGCAAAATGGAACACAGAGAGGCGGGAAGTCAGCGCCTGTGAGGCTGCGCTCAGCGCTCTGACCGGCGCCGGCCGCGGCGTGCTCACTGAAGCGCGCTCTGCGTTGGTTTGTATTATTAGTCCTCCTCCTCCTTTTTTCCCCTCTCTTTTTCTGGGGTTTGAACTTAGGGCCCTGTACCTGCTAGGCAGGTGCTCTACCACTTGAGTCATGCTGCCAGCACTTTCTTTTTCTTTTTGCGTTAAATGTTATCTGAAGACAATGGAATTTGAAACCTATCGGTTCACTAATTCTACCTTGTAAATGTTTATTGACAAATTATGGAAAATGAGAGGCGGTTGGGACAGGTTGGTCAAAAGGCCCAACCGTTCCTCGAGACGGGGTGTCGCGGTCAGTGAGCGCAGTGACTGCTGCAGCCGTCTGCGCGCTGCTTGCCATGCGCAGGAGCAGCTCGCGTTCTCACCCCAGGACCTCGACGTGAGGCGGTGCCCCGACGTGGCCGCTCCACAATGATGCCAAAACAGCGCGTCATCACAGGTGACAAAACACATAGAATTTTCTCTAATTGAAAAACAAACCAAAACCCCCAACTAGAAAGCCAGCAGCCTTGGGGGTGCAGGGCCTGGACGCTCACAGGGCGGCATGGGTGGCCTCGCTGGGACGGACAGCGTGGTAGTTTCTCTGGGAGTTAAACACGGGACTTCATCGGGCCCAGTGGTTCCAGCATACCTCAAATAATTAAAACAGGTGTTCAGACAAAACTTGGATCCAAGTACTCATCACAGTACGAAAGATGAAAATGGGCCAAGAGCTGCAAACCGGCGGATCCCCAAATGTGGAATTCCACACCATGCAGCGCTGCTCTGCCATCAAAATCATGTCAGGAATGCTAACACGAGGCTGGCTGCGTCCGCGTGCGCTGGGCGTGCGCTGGGCATGCACTGGGCATGCGCCGGCCTCTGTGTGCTGCTCACACCAGGAGCTGGTACAGAAGTCCAGCGTCCCTGGCTGTGGAGGCTGCCCTGGGGAAATGGAATTCTAACTGCGGTGCAAAGCAGAGATAACGCTTCTCTTTCTATGTTGTCTCTGGGAAACGGCACTGCAGAGCCCAGAGAAGTATCAGCAGAGGCTGAGACAGGCTCTTACAAAGGGAATTCACATGGAATATTTGACTTGAGAACAAGTTCAAATGAATGGAAACCGTATACCCCTGCCCGTTCAATTTTGGATTTCACGCTGGGTGTTGTCAAGTCAGTAGGCTAATGGTACCCCAGTGATTACTGCTAACCACACTGTGCATCTTAAATCTTAAAGGAGAACAGGTCATGTGGAAGTATACTTGCCCACGAACTGCGATGTATTTATGAGCGTCACAGCCCACGGCTATTTGGAACACCTGAAAATGGAGAAATGTCCAGCGTCACTCACAGGAGCTAAGGCTGCCAACACAGCTAAAGGCAAGCGCTGTGGACTTGACCTACAGACTGCGCATGGGTGGCGTCGGAAGTTTCAGGTTTTCCTCATCTGGGAGCATCTGCATATGCGTAATGAGATGTCTTGGGGGGGGAACCCAAGCCTAACGAGGAAACCCATTGGTGCTTTGTGTCCACACAGCCCAGGGTGGTTTGGGGCAATTCTGTGCTCCATGTCCCTTCATTCTGACTGCCACCTGTCACCTGAGGTCCAGTGTGGATTCCCACGGGTGAGGGTCGGGTTGGAAAATGTGCAGATTTTGGAGCATATTGGGATTTCAAAGCCTGCAGCTCTCAGGAGGCCCCGCGGAGGCAGCCTGCCATGCTCCTCCTCTGCCCACTGCTTTCTCCTGGCTTCCTTCTGCCTTTCCTGCCCTGATGGCTTGCAGGGTGTTCCTCAGCCTCCTGAGCGGCCGCCATCTCCCACCCCTCCCACCGCAGCGGTGGGCTCTGCAGTACCTACCACAGGCCCAGCTACTCAGGCTGTGATGCTTTTCTTTTTTTTTTTGGTCGGTGGTGGGGCTTGAACTCTGGGCCTGGGTGCTGTCCCTGTGCTCTTCAGCTCAAGGCTAGTGCTCTACCGCTTGAGCCACAGCGCCACTTCCAGTTTTCTAATGGTTTATTGGAGATAAAGAGTCTCAAGGACTTTCCTGCCCGGGCCGGCTTTGAATCATGATCCTCAGATCTCAGCCTCTTAAGTAGGTAGGATTACAGGCGTGAGCCACAGGCGCCCAGTGTGATGTTTTTCTTTCTTAGAGACCAGCTGTTTACCTGAGCACATGCGCGTGTGCTGAGTGTGGGCCTCCTGCTTTGAGCTCTCCTCTGCCACAGCGATGAGGAGGCCTTGCCCGCTTGTTCACTTGTGGGGCGGGGGGGGGG
>NW_012267251.1:2050660-2069626 GCF_000151885.1 Dipodomys ordii
GTGAGGCCTCCGCCTGTGGGAAGCCAGCCCAGGCAGGAAAGTCCGCGGGAAAGTCAGCAGCGGAGGCGTGGCTCGGGTGGCTCTGGGGTCGAGCCTCCCCCGCGCACGCGCACGCCGAGACGGGAGCGCCGCGTGCCCGGGCGCTCGCGCACACCCCAGGGCAGGCGGCGGGCTCTCAGGAGCAAGACGCCAACGTTAGCGCAGTGCCGGCCGGCCGCGGCGCGACAGCCCCCACCGGACACTCACCTTTTGGGCTATGGGGCATGTCTTTGAGTATTCACTCGGTCGGAGCTGGATGAGCACCAGTCCCGAGTTCTTCTCTCTAGGAAAAGCAACGCACAGGTCACCGAGAGCCCGAGGGGCCGCCGGCCCCGCCTCGCTGCCCCCTCCCGGGCCGTGGCCTCAGCGTGCGGCGTCCCGCGCTGCCCCCTCCTGGACGGAGGCGGGAGCGCGCTGGGAGCCGCTGCGTGCTCAGCCCGCTCCCCTCGGTCTCCTAACCACAGGCGCATGCGTGATGTCAGCCGCCTGCGGTCCAAAAGGAGGTCAGACAGGATGTGTACACGCGCGCGCGCCAATCCTGGGGCTTGAACTCTGAACCTAGGTGCTCTCTGAGCTCTTTACAAGGCTAGCACTCTACCACTTGAGCCACGGCTCTAACTTGGCTGTGTGTGTGTGTGTGTGTGTGTGTGCGCGCGCGCGCGCGTGCTTAATTAAGAGATGAGTCTCATGGACCTTCCTGCATGGGCTGGCTTTGAACTCAGATCTCAGCCTCCTGAGTAGCTAGGATGACAGGTGTGAGCCATCGACGCCTATCTTTCCTGTCAAATGTGCATGAATCATTTTGTGTTCAGACAAAATGTGAAGGCTCAAAATAACAGGAGAAAAAAATTCAAAAGCCTGATTCACACATTGTACCCTTTTGAGGAAAAAAAAGCTAGGAGGAAACAAAAACATGTGGGCAATTTAATGTGTATTCTTCTGCAACGTAATTCTCAGCAAATATCCCCAGCCAAAGCCACATGAAGGGACTCAGGCCGTTAGAGGGCAGAGGGAGAAGCGGGGGGGAGGGGGGGGGTAAGGCTATTTGGAAGTATACATGAAGCCACTTTAATAAAAGAATACCTACAAATCAATAACCAGGGTTGCAAAGTTAAAAGCCACACTTACTGCACACTGAAGTAATCCTGTACTGACTCATAATTTGCATCCTGAGAAAATGTGATTGTCTGAAAAAGAAAATTAAATGTATGTAAAGCAGGAAAGTGAGGGTGAGGCTGCATGGAGCGTCATAGCATTCTACATGCAGGTGCTCACACCTGTAATCCTAGCTACTCAGGAGGCTGAGACCTGAGGATCACGGTTCAAAGCCAGCCCAGGCAGGAAAGTGTGTAAGAATCTTAGCTCCACTAAACAACCAGTAAAGCTGGGAGTGGAGCTGTGACTCAGTGGTAGAGTGTTCGCCTTGAGCAAAAGAAGCTCCAGGATAGCATCCAGGCCATGAGTTCAAGCCTCAGGACTAGCACAGGGGCACACATTCTCATGTGCACGCACGCGCGCGCACGCACACACACACACACACACACGAATAAAAAAACAACCCCCAAGAAACAAAAATACTAATATTATACTTTTTATATTTATTAAAAATCAAATGGAGTTTAAAATATGAACTTACTGTAGTCTTCGTGCAGTATCCCAGGGCGATTTCATACTTAGTTACTTTTTGCATTGTTAATATTTTGGGGCCATATGATTCCACAACAATATATACACCAACATTTTCTGGATAAACTATCTGAGCCCAAACGGTGAGGCTTTCTCCTTTGTCCAAAAAATAAAAAAGCTGAAAAATATTATTATGAAATGCCATGTATGGGCATTTGTCGTCTGTTCTCAAAGTCACACTCTGGACTTCCAGATTTAAGGGGTATTCCTGCGGTTTTACTGTGCCATTGTCGAAGATGTTCACCAGATACACCAGGGAGGAGGCACTGAGGCAGAACGCGGACTTCACCCTCTCGCTTGTCCACACATGCATTTTTATTGCATCTCTAATATTAATCTTGAAATAAAACATTATATTGTTTTCCATTTGTACTATAATATTTCCAAAATAATCTGGGAAAAAAGAGAAAAGTATTATTTTTAAGTAACCAGGAATCGTGTTGTTTTACTGAAGCATATTTTCTTTTTTGTGTCAATATTGGGGCTTGAACTCAGGGCCTTACACTCTTGCTTGGTTATTCCTCTTAAGGCTGGCACTCTACCACATGAGCCACAACCCCACTTCCAGTTCTTTGCTGGGTAACTGGAGATAATAGTCTCATAGACTTTTCTGCCTGGTCTGGCACTGAATCTCAGTCCTCAGCTCTCAGCCCCCTGAGTAGCTAGGATGACAGGCATGCGTCACTGGTACCCAGAGCATACTTTTAATCCAAATCATTTCTTTCACAATCACTATATGCTTTTAGTGTGAACTCTGAACTCTACCTGCACTGGAGAACTCTTCTACTTTCCCAAACACATTTCTCTTCTGGTCACTGGATCTCTTTCAATTACATAGGAAGAGTTTTTGAGCATGACATGGCTACAATAGTATTGTTGAGGTGGGCTTGTTCTCCCCCCTCCCCTGCCTAATTTCTGTGGGAAGCCCTGACCCCACTGTGAGAAAAGGCCTGTAGAGCCTGAGATTATAGGACCTAGGGTGGGGTGCAAATCTGATGGTGTCCTTGTTAGGAGAGGAGCAAAGCCTTCTCCCTTCCCCCTGGGACCTCTGGGCCACGTGGCTGTCTATAAACCAGGAGTAGAGGCCTTGCCAGCATTCGATCCTGATAGTTCTGTGACCTCAGAATAACAGGAAGATAGAGTCCACTAGTGAAGCTAATATTCACAATTGATGATGAAATGAAAAGCTTTCATGACAAACAAAAAGTAATGGAATTCATGAGTCAGAACTACAAAACAACTGAAGTCAAGAAAAGACAGCATTGAATAAAAATCACTAAAAGACTAGTAAACACGACAAGAGGAAAGAAGCACACTACAGGAAAACAAACAAATGGCAGGAAACATATTTCTCCATCATAACATTAAACATCAACGGCTCAACTCCCCAACCAAAAGATGTAGAACAGCAGATTGGATCAAAACACAAAATCCAATCATTTGTTGTGTCAAAGAAACTTGTCTCAGTCAAAGATAAACCCAAGTTCCAAGTGAAGGGATGGAAAAAGATCTTTCATGCAAGAAAGTCCATGAGACTTATCTCCAATTAACCACCAAATGTAAAAGTAGAGCTGTAGCCCAAGTGGTAGAATCCTAGCCTTGAATACAAAAGCTCAGGGACAGTGACTAGGCCCTGAGTTCAAGCCTTAGGATGGGCAAAAAAAAAAAAAAAGTATGTATATAGATAACTCTGTATAAAAGTGTCTAAAATGGGGCTGGGAAGATGGCTCAGTGGTAGAGCGCTTGCGTTGCATGCATGAGGCCCTGGGTTTGATTCTTCAGCACCACATAAGCAAAAAGAAAAAAGCCGGAAGTGGCGCTGTGGCACAACTGGTAGAGCGTTAGCCTTGAGCTGAAGAGCTGAGGGACAGCGCCCAGGCCCAGAGTTCAAGCCCCATGACCGACAAAATAAAAGTGTCTAAAATATATGAATAGAAGCAAAAGAGTATAACTGATACATGACACTAAAGGCCTGATTACAAGATGTGTAATCAAATGAGAATCACTTTTTTTTCCCTACATAATGGTAAGAAAGAGAGATCACATGCAGACACTTTCATGTATTATCTGAGGAGTTTGGTTTGCGGTAAACCTTGCAGGAGGGTGATTGGAGGACTCATCCACTTTTAACTTGCCTTTCATTCAGGAATCTTATTATTTGTACAGAAATTCTTGTGTATGTATCTGCATGTTCTCTGAACATCACTTGTAAGAGCAAAGGAACATATCTCTAGCTTCATTAAACAACAACGGAACATTATGCAATAGCTAAAATGGTGCTCATTTTCGATGTATTGAGTTGCTTTGAAAGCACGTTCGTATCTGCATTTGCTGTCTGAAAAGTGTAGGAAGGAGTGAGCTGATGGGACAGAACGGCGAGAAAAAGGCGCCTTGGGCTCTGGAGTTCAGGCAAGCTGGGCAGCCGAAGCGTCTCCTTGCAGGTTTCTGTGGGGCACCATCACAGCTGGTATTAGAAATCCTCTGAAATGTCCCCCAGTGTGTCCTCCTGATCAATCTCTTTATCATGGTGGCCCATGGGCTTTTAAAAAACACGACATAAAGCCAGGCACCAGAGACTCATGCCTGTAATCCCAGCTACTCAGGAGGCTGAGATATGAGGATGGATTTTTGAAGCTAGCCCAGGCCAAAAAAAAACCCCTGAGACTCATCTCCAATTAAGCACCAAAAAAAGCTGGAAGTGGAGCTATGGCTCATGTGGTAGGGTGCTAGTCTTAGGTTAGGGACAGTGCCCAGGACTGGCACAAAAAGATAAAAACAAAAACACTAACATAATTCTGGTTCTCTCTTGCTTAAAACACATCTCAGCTTCTCTAGGGCCTTGAGAGAGGGAACATTTAAGACTTGTCTGGCTTTTCATCACCCGACTATTTTTGCTGAAGAAACCCTTTTCTCCAGGAGAAATGTGTGTCTAGTTTGCTGACTCTCTCTCTCTCTCATACTGTCTGTGCCTCTGGGCCATCACTGTCTTCCTATTCAACAATCTCTGTTTACTTCCCAGATCGCAGTTTAGACACCATTTCTTCTAGGAATCTTTCCTCAGTCCCCACTCAGCCCCCCAAATTTGGGCAAGGATTCCTTTGTACGTTTGTCTATAGCGCCATATGCCAGCTCTGCCACAGAAACAAATAATCCTGACCTGCATGTTCATCCTCTGCTAAAAACTTTGTGAACCCTAAGAGGGTGGAACTGTGTCTGATTTAGTTGATGTTTAGTGAATATTTTTTTCATTCACTTATTCCAAAGTGCACGGATTATACACTTTTCTAGACATGGAGGACTAGAAGCAGCAAATAGAACAAAGTCCCAGATTAGCTTCTTGTGGAAGATCTGATTAGTAAACAAGTATACATCTAATTTGTTAAGGTAAGAACTGGTAAGGGGTTCTCTGATGACGATGACAAATGACAAGCATTTTTTTTTCTAAGCATTTTAGGCACAATTCCTTATCTAATTGAAACAGGAGCCTTATAGTATAGATTAGGAAACTGAGGCCTAGAGAGCTCATGACTTCAGTGGCTTATTTGTGAATTTGAAGACAAATATATCTAAAATCTATGATGGTTTTTGTTTTGTTTTGCCCATCCAGGGACTTGAACTCAGGGCCTGGGCAACATCCCTGAGCTTTTCTGATAGGCTAGTATTCTAGCATTTGAGTCACAGCTCCACTCTGGCTTTTGGGTGATTAACTGGAGATAAGAGTCTCATGGGTTCGATTCCTCAGCACCACATAAGCAAAAAGCTGGAAGTGGTGCTGTGGCTCTAGTGGTAGAGCACTAGCCTTGAGCTGAAGAGCTGAAGGACAGCGCTCAGGCTCAGAGTTCAGGCCCCACAACTGGACCCCCCCAAAAAAAACAAAAAAAACAAAAAAAGAATCTCATAGAGGGACTTTCTTGCCCAGAGTTGCTGTGATCCTCAGATCTCAGTCTCCTGCGTAGCTAGGATTACAGGTGTGAGCCACTGAGCCAGGCTCTACAACACTTTTTAAGTATAGTTTTTAAAAGACGCATTGAAGTTCTGACTACCAGGACCACTTTAGAGTTGGGACACTTTTTTTTTTTTTTTGTCAGCCGTGGGGCTTGAACTCTGGGCCTGGGCGCTGTCCTTCAGCTCTTTAGCTCAAGGTGAGTGCTCTACCACTTGAGCTACAACGCCACTTCTGGTCTTCTGGTGGTTTTATTGGAGATAGGAGTCTCACGGTCTCTCCTGCCCGGGCTGGCTTTGAACCGCGATCCTCAGATCTCAGCCTCCTGAGTAGCTAGGATGACAGGCGTGAGCCACCAGCGCCCAGCAAGTTGGGACACTTTTAGAAATAGGATTATTGAACTTTGTTAAGACAATGTCTTTCTTCCTGGATTGGGAGTGGTCCTGCACTCAGTCTGACTGGGCCATGTGGAGACAGAGACTCACATGGAGAAGCCATATGATGACAAGGTTGAGCTGAAAGACCAGAGGAGGCAGGGATTTCCAGGGGAGGCATGGATTTCTAGCAGCCACCCGAAGGGTCCTCTCCAGGATTCGGAGAGCAGGCCCCCTGCCCCAGCAATGCCTATGTATATAAATTGCTTCCTTAGCATCATTGACCAGTAGGAAGCTAGAAAGAAGAATTTGGATGTACCAGGCTGCTCTGTGAGATCATAGTTGACAGTAGTTGAATTTCAGATCTATTCACTGCTAGATGGTGAGAGGCGTGCCGCCAACCATCAAAAGCCCCACAAATGGAGCATCTGAGATGACCACACCTCCGGGAAGTTACGATGAAAGCTACAATGCTTTTAGCAGGAAGGATGTTGGCATCTCACCTACAAAAACGTCATGAATATTGCTGTCACCGGATAACAGTGACAGATTTTCCTCTCCGGTAGTTGTGCGTATAGTTCCAGTCACAGTGAAGTTTTGGTAACAATAGTACACTCTGTGTCTGTCCCACAGGATCATATCTGGCGTGGCTGAGTACAAGAAATGTGGGATGAGTGAAGAATCCATGGGGATCTCGAGGGCGAAGTCCTGGCAGACCCAGTGTGTTGAGTACTCGTTATAGACCATGATGTAAACCTTTTTGGTGGTGGTGCAGGAGCCACAGTGCTGGGCTAGCACAGCGAACTCCTCGGGATGCAGTGTGTACTCCAGGTGCAGCACGGTCAGGGTGTCATCTGATGGAAGACCCAGAATACGTTTCAGTTCCGTCGTGGTTATTAATTTGACAAACTTTAAGGAGGAATATTGGAGGTAAATTTCATTTTCTGTCCAGGCCAATATGACACTTTGGCCTCTTTTTATCTGTAAGAAAAACAGAAACACAGAAAAATGAGGTTTAGAGAAACATCTAACAATGTCTGATGTCTAGCGTACTCCATTTATAAAGAAAAGGCAGGGGCGGGCTGTGGTTTGGAGTGAGCAGGCGATGAAGCCCCTGGTCCCTATAGTGCCAAGAAAATACATTATTAAATCAAATTGCACTAGTGGTAGATTCTGTAGTAGTATGTTTGAGAATGGTATTTCAGATTTCTAAGTGTATTAAATAAAAATACATCACATTATAAAGGATGAGTGACTGGCATATAATGTAAATGTGTGGAGATGTAACAATGACCTTCCCTCCATAACTGATATAAATGAATCAAAATGGAAAAAAATATACCACATCATATAAAAATCATAAAAAATAAACTATTATGCCAACTTTATTCTCTCACATACTGTTTCTGTTTCCTTTTCTTTTTTGTCAGTCTTGGGGCTTGAACTCTGGGCCTGGGCGCTGTCCCTCAGCTCTTCAGCTCAAGGCTATTGCTCTACCACTTGAGCCACAGCGCCACTCCTGATTTTCTGGTGGTTCATTGGAGATAAGAGTGTCATGGACTTTCCTGCCTGGGCTGGCTTTGAACTGTGATCCTTAGATCTCAGCCTCCTGAGTAGCTAGGATTACAGGCGTTAGCCACCAGCGCCTGGCTACATATTATTTCTATTAGCAGAATAACAAATCTGAATTCCCTTTTAAAATCTTACTGGGTGCCAGTTGCTCATGCCTGTAATCCTAGCTACTCAGAAGGCTGAGATCTGTGGATCAAGGTTTGAAGCCAGTCTGGGCAGAAAAGTCCATGAGACTCTTATTTCTAATTAACCACCAGAAAACCAGAAGTGGCACTGTGAATTAAAAGTGGTAGTGTGCTAGTCTTGAGCAAAAAAACAGAGACAGAGAACAGTGCCCAGGCTCTGAGTTCAAGCCCTAAGACCAACAACAACAAAAAAGAAGAAGCAATGAACTTTGAGACAGGTTCACAGCACTTATACAAACCAAAATACAAAGAAAGAAAGCCAGAGTGAAAAAATAATGAAGGACTCCTCCGAGAGCTCGAGCTCTGGCTCAGTATCAAGCATCCTGTCCAGGAAATGGGGGATAAGACAGATTTGAAGATGTTATAGCCAACAACCTTCTGGAATTATTATCAGACAAGACCCAAGAAGCCCCAATGGCCCTCAAGCAGATAATCAGAGATAATCAGAACAAAATAGGTTCAAACCAAAGATAAGAATAAATCTTAGCCGGGCACTGGTGGCTCACGCCTGTAATCCTAGCTACTCAGGAGGCTGAGATCTGAGAATCACGGTTCAAAGCCAGCCAGGGCAGGAGAGACCGTGAGACTCCTATCTCCAATAAAACCACCAGAAAAACCAGAAGTGGCGCTGTAGCTCAAGTGGTAGAGTGTTCGCCTTGAGCTGAAGAGCTGAGGGACAGCGCCCAGGCCCAGAATTCAAGCCCCACAACCGACCAAAAAAAGAAAAAAAAAAAGAATAAATCTTACAGCGACTGTGGCAATTGTGGAACTGCAGACCAATTATAGAAATGAAGGCCAACTCCTTGCCAAATGCATTAGACGCCATAAGAGAATGGATTGATATCTTTATAAATTGCTTTTAGTTTTTCTTTTGGTCCTGGGGCTTGAATTCAGCCTGGGCACTGTCCCTGCGCCTCTTTGTGCCCAAGGCTAATGCTCTGCCACTTAAGCCACAGTGCCACTTCCAGCTTTTTCTGAGTAGTTTATTGGAGATAAGTCTCATGAACTTTCTTGCTTGGGCTGGCTTTGAACTGTGATCCTCAGATCTCAGCCTCCTGAGTACCTAGTTCATAGGCATGAGCCACTGGCACCTGGCTTATAAGATGCTTTTGAAACAAAATAATAATAGAATCCATCTGGCTTATAAACTGCTTTTGAAACAAAACAATAATAGAATCCAAAACAATAATAGGACATCCCGTAGTTCTTTACTCAGTGAAAACAGCTTTTGAAGTGGAGACGATAAACACTTTTATATAGACAAATGCAAGTCCCATGCAGAAGCACGAGGCTGTGGCCTCCTAGAGCTCAGAAGGCTGACGCAGAAGGATCTACCTAGCCTCAGACTTCAAGAGCAGACCCTGCCGTAAACAAAAACAACACAAATCCACCTCTACACACCGCCACAAACTCAGGCTGAGTGTTTGATACAAGAAAACATGAGGGCTGGGAAGGTGGCTCAGCGGTAGAGCGGTTGCCTTGCATGCTCAAGGCCCTGGGTTCGATTTCTCAGCACCACATAAGCAAAAAAGAAAAAAGCCGGAAGTGGCGCTGTGGCTCAAGTGGTAGAGCGCTAGCCTTGAGCTGAAGAGCTGAGGGACAGCGCCCAGGCCCAGAGTTCAGGCCCCATGACTGGACCCCCCCAAAAAAAAGTAGATATATCCAGAATAAGGTGAGAAAGGAGAAACAAAGGAACAGAGAATAAATGGGGTTAATAGGAAACAGACACCAGAATAGTAAATGTATGCTCAACCCTAATAATATCCACATGGCTCCAAGCCACCCAGGAGTACTGCCAAGCAGATGCTGTCTCTGGAGCCATGGGTTGAGGGGCAGAGTCTCAGTCTGGAGTGAAAAAGCTGAAGGAGAGTGTGGGATCTTCAGTTCAAGCCTCAGTACCCCACCCCCCACACCCATATATGACTAAGCAACTGAGTAATAACAAACAAAATCAATTTGTTTCTTGTTGGGGATGCATCTTTCCTCTGAGAAGTTGAGTTGGGAAAGACAGAGGTTCAGGTTAAATGACAGTGCAGAATGCTGTTCATCTCTGAGGTGACAGTGAGTAGACTATACAGTGAACACCCCTAGAGTTTACAGCGGACGTAGACATACGGAAATCTTCCACTAACCTTATACGTGTACATGCCCCCACACCATCTTCTGGTTTCGATGCCACGGATTCCACCCTTAGGAAGGCCATTGTTGCTCTGAAGCCTCTTAAATTCCTGCAAGGATCTCAGGTAGAGCGAGCCCTTTATTAAAAACACCATCCCCTGGTCCAGTAGGATGACGTCGGTCACACTGCGCCGTTCCGAGTCACTCAGCGCATTGGGAGGCACTCTCACTCTGGTCCAAGTGTGGAAGGAATCATTGGTTTGAAAGGTCTCCATGTTGGTGACCACCACCACAAACGAAGGGGCGCACGCGTTCCAGACAGTTATTAGTGGTGTCCCACTGGGAGACATGAGTGGGAGAGAGCCAGGAGCCTCGGGGATGGTGGGCATGGGCACCGTCAGCAGGAAAGGCAGGTGCGCGATAAAGCAATCTTGGAAAGCCACCTGGTTCCCCTTGATCTCCTTCAGCACATCGTCGCTGGCCATGGGTATCCGCACTGTCCAGGTCCTGAGGGACACAGGAGGGAAGTAAAGTAAGAACAAGACGAGCAGCATGTGACCCTCCAGGATGGAGGAGAGGTGCTCGGAAAGTCTACAGATTCTAACTGTGGAGAGAGCGTTTTGGGCATGGAGGCCAAACCATACAGCAGGAAGGGCACAAACACTTCCCTTTCCATCGTGAAAGGTCCAATGTTTAATCACCCCCTAGCCACTAGGTTCTGGCTGGTCACCCTATGAACAGAGCTCCGAGTTGGCTCCTGCTGCTGGCGGATGGGCCTGGGCAGGGGCCGTGGCCAGCATGCCCTTGGTGAATGCGAGGCCCTGCGGCAGGGCCTGCGCCTGACCTCCACCGCCGCCGCCGTGCCCTCGGCCACTTCATTCGGAAGCCCATCGTGCAGCAGCCGCAGTGACTGGCAGCCCCCGAGGGGGTCATCCTTTCCACTGCCCTTGGTGGGAATTCACGGGAGACACGAATGACCCAACGATGTTTTTGTCCATATGAAGTTTGCCCAGATACCTCGTCTCCAAATTTGTCACCAGTTTTCTGGTTCCCTCTGAAGTCCTTCACCATCCGTACCTTCAGGCTGCTGTAACTCAGGGCCTGCTGAGGGCTCAAAGCAGCACCCCAGTCTGCCACTGACAGATCTGTGGGGCTGTACCGCCTGTGGAGTAGAGCAGCCAGCACAGGGGCCAAGGACCCCTACAGAGCCTTTGCTTGTCCTGGGCCCCTTCAAAACTAGCAGCTCTTTGGGGCAATCAGTAAAAGGTCTGGAGTAATACACCCAAAGGGTGCCTCCAAAATCACAGAGGTTCACTGGGCATCATGCTTCTGGAAGGGGCCAGATGGAACAATCAAACCTTTCATTCAGCTCACTCCACAACTGGGCCCCTGGGAATTTCGCTGGGGTGGATGGCCCGCGTTGTCACTCACACTCCAATGCCTTGCCAATAGCAAGAGAGATGCTACTACTTCTTGCATACTGGGTACAGTGAGCAGCAAGCCACTGAGAAAATGCGGGTTTATCTGAGTGATATACTGGAGAAGCACAAGCTGATCAGGATCTCTGAGAAGTGAGCTATGACAGCCAGGAGCTGATCCTCTGCGGCCGGACAGGGAAGGGGCCTTGTGGCAGATGGGCCTACGGTACATTATTGTTATTGGGTAATGGACTACACTTCATTGTCATTTTTAGATAATACGAAAGCATTATATATTTTCCAATGTTGGTTTTGTATGTGAAACTTCACTGAATTTGTTCATGAGTTCTAGTACTTTTTGGTAGAGCTTAAGGATTTGGTTGGTTGGTTTTGTTTTTCTGAGTGTGAGATCTTGTCATCAGCAAACAGAGACAAGTTCATGTCTTTTCCCTTTGAGGATGCCTGTTATTTCTCTGGCTTGGGTTTCTAGTACTGTTGAGAAGAGGTGTTGAGAGTGGACATCCTTGTCTTGTTCCTGATCTTGAAGAAAAACCTTCAATTCCCAGTGAGCATGAGTTGGCTGTAGGTTTGTCACACACGCTCTTCATTGTGTTGAGGTGATGTCTCTGTATACCTAATTTTTTATTTATTTTATCATGAAAAGGTACTGAGAAATAAATAACCTCCAGATTGGAAAGGAAGAAGCAAAATTATATTTACAAGTAACATGATCTTGTACATAGAAAATCCTAAAGAGGGGCTGGGAAGGTGGCTCAGTGGTAGAGCGCATGCCTTGCAAGCATGAGGCCTTGGGTTTGATTCCTCAGCACCACATAAACAGAAAAGGCCGGAAGTGGCGCTATATCTCCAGTAGTAGAGCACTAGCCTTGAGCTGAAGAGCTGAGGGCCAGCGCCCAGACCCTGAGTTCAGGCCCCATGACTGGCAAAAAAAAAAAAAAAAAATCCTAAAGAATCTACCAAAGTGATTAGGATTAATAAATAAAAGAAATTATACTAGGCACCAGTGGCTCATGTCTGTCATCCTAGCTACTCAGGAAGCTGAGATCTGAGGATTGTGGTTCAAAGCCAGTCCAGGCAGGACAACCCATGAGACTTTTATTTCCTATTAAACACCAAAAAGCAGAGCTGTGGCTCAAGTGTAGAGTTCCAGCCTTGAGTGAAAACAGCTCAGGGACAGTGCCCAAGCCCTAAGGCCCAGGACTGGTGTGCATGCACACATGAAATGCACGCATGTGTGCGCATGCACACACACACACACTCAAAAATAAAGACAAAATGGAGGCTGAGAAGGTGGCTCAGTGGTAGAGTGCATGCATAAGGCTCTGGGTTAGATTCCTCAACACCACATAAGCAGAAAAAAAAAAAAGCAGAAGTGGCGCTGTGGCTCAAGTGGTAGAGCACTCGCCTTGAGCTGAAGAGCTGAGGGACAGTGCCCAGGCCCAGAGTTCAGGCCCCATGACCAGACCCCCTGCCAAAAAATGCCAAAAGATCTGAAAAGAAGATATTTAAGTAGAAAATAAACATATGAAAATATGCTGAGCGTCATTAGTGATGAGAAAAATCCAGAAGAACCTGGAATAGAGTGCTTTACACCCTCTCTGGTAGTTAGATCATTTAAAAATGAAATTATAACAAGTGTTGGAGAGAGTGTGGAGGAGACATGGGACCCCTGGCATACTACCCATAGGAATGTAACATGGTGTGTGGCGGCGCGGAACAGCACGGCAGCTCCTCAAGGCGTTAACACATGAGGATAGCTGGCAAGCTCCGTCCTGGGCACATCCCCAAGAGCAAGGAACACGCAGCGGCTGGAGACCCAGACCCAGAGGGGTTGTAACTGATGGCAGCATGGTTACGCCAGATGCGACATAGCCACACACCGGACAGAAAAAGAGTGAGGCACCCACGTGGCAACTCTAACGTGATGTGTACAGGGCCACATCTCCAAACTGGGCAGAGCCGCCGACAGGAGATTAGAAGTGCCATGGGCTGGAGAAACAGGGAGTCATTCTCATAATTGTTTTGTTATAAGAAAACAAATCTCTTGGAAATGACATGTAAGTGATACTCCACAAAATCCTAGTAGGGTTTGAAAAAAATTCTTAAGGTCCTTGATTTCTAAAAATATTTGAAATAAGAAGAAGAAAAAAAGGACCTGTGGCTCATGCCTCTAATCTTAGCTACTCAGGTTGGATTTGGGGACTGTGGTTCAAAACCAGCCTGGAGTAGAAAAGTCCATGAATCTCTTATCTCAAAGTAACTACCAAAAAAAAGCTGGAAGTGGGGCTGTGGCTCAAATGGTAGACTGCTAGCTTTAAGCACAAAAGCTCAGGGACAACAACCAGGCTCTGAGTTCAAGCCCTAGGACTGCCATGTGCACACGGGTGTGCATACATGTGCACCCCCACTCTCCCCCTCCCTCCCCAACACACAGAATACATACCCCTCATTCATGCTGTCATCAGGGGAGTATGTTCTTCTCTTCAAAAGTGTATGTATTATAGGCTTCTGTCCCAAGGTAGACAGCACCTTGGTTAATACCAGGGAATTCTGTTAAAAAACACAAAATTGGCTTTTATTTTCTGAAAAAATACCACAATGTATTGGATTTGTTTTAGCTAACACACCGTTTGTGTTTGGGAGTGCGCTACACTGTCAGGAGGCAGCTCCAGTTCTTTGAGCCATCTGGCTTCCTCCCCGGGAGAACAGCAGGAATTGCTGGAGATGCAGCCCGGAGCTGCCCTTGCCCATGTGTGCAGAGCCCTGGCTTCCATCCCAAGCCTGCAAAGTGGCCATCAAAGCATAGCTCAGCACCCACCCTGCTGCAAACACCGTGAATGACAGGGTCCCATTGAGGACCTATAACCCTCCATTCTTGGTTTTGGTCTTTGCGCCAGTCCTGGTACACAAACTCAGGGCCTGGGCGCTGTCCCCGAGCTTCTTTTGCACAAGGCTACACTCTACCTCTTGAACCACAGTGCCACTCCTTTTGTAGTTTATTGGCGATAAGAGTCTTACAGTCTTTCCTGCTAGGGCTGGCTTTGAAGCATACCCTCTAATCTTAGCTTCCTGAGTAGTTAGGATTTTAGGTGTGAGCCATTGGTACTTGGCTATAACTCTTTTAATCTGAGTTAATGCCATGAATTTCTAAAATCAGCCATAAGTGTGTGACTTTAACTAAGTATCACTATCCCCCAATCCTATGAAATTTATGTAAATAATCTCAATTAAAATTATTTAAAAAAGATAAACTCATGGAAAATGACTTAAACTGAAAGCACTCACCTTCCTCTGCCAGCCACAGCTTAGAAGTGTCCTTGCTGTGACCCTGCTCAGTCACCTCTCCTCCCCTGGCCCTAAACAGCCAGACCCTGCATTCTTTTTATTTATTTTTATTGTGAAAATGCTGTACAGAGGGGTTCCAATTACATGGGTAGGATAACGAGCACATTTCTTATCAAGCATTGTAGCCTCCTGCTTTGTTTCCCCTTCCCATCCCTTCGTATCCTCGCCCCCCCACCCGCACCAAGGTTGTAAAGTTCGTTTTTCGACATAACCACTTGTACATCTCATTGTTGCAATGGGTCCGCCTGCATCCCTGTTTTAACAATTTGTTTTTTCCCTTCCCCTCCACATATACCAACATCGTATATAGTGAAAGCAGGGGTTATACCATGGGGGAAGGACATACAAGGCAACAAAGACATAATCTTATGAATATGTTAGAAAGAAATCTTTTTTTTTTTTTTTTGTCAGTCGTAGGGCTCTAGGCCTGGGAGCTGTCCCTGAACAATTCAGCTCAAGGTTCATGCTCTACCACTTGAGCCATAACGCCACTTCTAGTTTTCTGGTGTTTTTTTTTTTTTAAATTAAGTGATTACATAATTTCCCAAATTTCACAGTATTGTGGAATAATAAGCCCAATTAAAGTCACAAGCTCATTCTAACTTTCCTGGAGCAAAATCTATCACAGTCTATAACATATAACGGTGTACACAATACACCATACACGTGATCAGCAGCATGGGGTTATGTAGTAGTGGTTCAACCAGATGAGTGGGAGTTCTTTGTTTTTAAGTCCTGTTAATTTTGTCGTATCACCTAACATTTTGGATTTAACATCCACTTATCAGGGAGACCATGTACCATTTGTCTCTTTGCTCTTGGCTTACCTCACTCAACATGATTTCTTCTAGCTCCATCCATTTCCCTGCAAATGCCATTATTTTGTCATTTCTAATGGCTGTATAAGATTCCATTGTGTATAGATACCACAATTTTTGGATCCATTCATCTGTGGTGGGGCATCTGGGTTGTTTCCATATCCTGGCTATTGTGAACAGTGCTGCAATAAACATGAGGTGTAGTGTCCTTGTATACTGGTTCCTGTTGTTCAGGATAGCTATCTAGAAGTGGTATGACTGGGTCGTAAGGGAGGTCAATCTTTAGCTTTCTAAGGATCCTTCAGACTGCTTTTCAAAGTGGTTGTATAAGTGTACATTCCCACCAGCAGTGTAATAGGGTTCCTCTTTCTCCACATCCCCTCCAGCATTTGTCTTTGGCTGACTTGTGGATGTGGGACATTCTAACTAGGGTAAGGTGGTATCTCAGGGTTGTCTTAATTTGCATTTCCTTCACCACCAGGGATGGTGAACATTTCCTCATGTGTTTCTTTGCCATTTTTATTTCTTCATCTGAGAAGTCCCTCTTTAGTTCCCTTGCCCATTTAGTAATTGGTTTTTTAGGTTTGGGAGGGATTAGTTGCTTGAGTTCCCTGTATATACTGGATGTTAACCCCTTGTCTGATATATTGCTGGTAAATATTTTTTCCCAATTAGTTGGTTGTCTTTCTAGCTTAGTTGCGATAGATTTAGCTGTGCAGAAGCTTTTTATTTTAAGGTAGTCCCATTTGTCGAGTCTCTCTCCCTTGTTGTGACCCTGGGACTCTGTTCAGGAAGTTCCTTCCTGTGCCTATAAGTTCAAGTGTCTCTCCTACTCTGTCCTGCAGTAGTTTCAGAGATTCAGGTTTAATGTTAAGGTCTTTAATCCATTTTGAGTTGATGTTGGTGCATGGTGATAGGCTGGGGTCCACGTTTAGTTTTCTGCATGTGGCCGACCAGTTTTCCCAGCACCAGTAGTTGAAGAGGCTGTGTTTCTTCCATTGTATGTCTGTGGCTCCTTTGTCAAATATCAGCTGGCTGTAGGCCTGTGGATTTATTTCTGGATCTTCTATTCCATTGGTCTTCGGGTCTGTTTTTGTGCCAGTACCATGCTGTCTTTGTTATTATAGCTCTATAGTAGAGTTTGAAGTTCGGCATGGATATCCCTCCCATGTTGTCTTTATTCCCTAGAATTGTTTTGGCTATTCTAGGGCTTTTGTTGTTCCATATGAATTTTTAGACTGTTTTCTGTATTTCAGTGATGTACATCATTGGGATTTTAATAGGAATTGCATTGAATTTGTATATTAATTTTGGCAGTATTAACATTTTCACTATATTAAATCTGCCTATCCAAGAGCATGGGAGGTCTTTCCATCTCCTAGTGTCTTCTGCAATTTCTTTAACTTTTTATAGTTTTCATTAGTTCTTTTACATCTTTGGTTAGGTTAATTCCTAAATATTTTATTTTTTGGGAGGTTATTGTGAATGGGGTTGCTCCCTTTATTTCCCTCTCTGCTTGTACATTGTCAGTGTACAGGAAGGCAACTGATTTTTGTGGGTTGATTTTGCATCCTGCTACTTTGCCGAAGTGATTTATGATTTCTAAGAGAGTTTGGGGATGGAGTTTTTGGGATCGTGAAGGTATAATATCATGTCATCTGCAAAAAGGGATAGTTTAACTTCTTCTTTGCCTATGTGGATCCCTTTAATGTCTTTTTCTTGCCTTATTGCCCTGGATAAGGGTTCCAGGACTATATTGAAGAGGAGTGGAGACAGTGGGCATCCTTGCCTTGTTCCTGATTTTAGAAGAATTGGTTGTAGCTTTTCCCCATTAAGTATAATATTGGCTATTGGTCTGTCATAAATGGCTTTCATTGTTTTTAGAAATGTTCCTTCTATTCCTATTTTCTCCAGAGCTTTTAGCATGAATGAATGTTGAATTTTATGAAAGGCCTTTTCTGCATCTGTGGAGATAATCATGTGATTCTTGACCTTGGCTCTGTTGATGTGTTGGATTACATTTATTGACTTACATATGTTAAACCATCCCTGCATCTCTGGGATGAAGCCTACCTGGTCATAGTGTATGATTTTTTTATGTGTTTCTGGATTCTGTTAGCTAGAATCTTGTTAAGGATCTTTGCATCTGTGTTCATCAAGGAAATTGGCCTGTAATTCTCCTTTTTGGTTGGGTCTTTGCCTTGTTTGGGGATGAGTGTGAGATTGGCTTCATAGAATGAATTTGGGATAGCTCCCTCCTCTGTTTCTCTGAAGAGCTTGAGGAGTATTAGTTCTTCTTTTAAGGTCTTATAGAATTCTGCAGTGAATCCATCTAGACCCTGCATTCTTGAAGAGAACCTGAGACCAAGGCCACATCTGGTGCTAACGCTTCTGATGGACACGGATGCTGTTGAACCCTTGGAACGCCTCAGTCACAACCACCTTGCCTCCAGCTCACCCTGCTCCCCGCCACCTGCCTGACTTCACCTTTTTCACGTAATGTTTAGGAGGGAGGGAACCTTTCCTGTTCAGCCTGGCTGAGGCCAGCTAGCCCTTCCCAGGCTTTCCTTCTGAATAAAACCTGTTGGACTGCTGAGTTCACCACTCTGCTCTTTTTCTTTTCTTACAGTCCCGACAGGAATGGTTGGCTTGCTTACTTATCCTACTTTCTCTTTTCTTTTTTTCTCAGGGTCCTGTTCTTATGTGGCAGGCACTCTGTCACTTGAACCACTCTGTCCATCATCCTGTTTTTTGTGCTGGTCCTTGGGCTTGAACTCAGGGCCTGGGCACTGTCCCTGAGCTTTTTTGTGCAAGGCTAATGTCCTACCAGTTGGGTCACAGCTCTATTTCTGTCTTTTTTTTGGGGGGGAGGAGCTTAATTGGAGATAAGAGTCTTACAAGCTTTCCTGCCAGGGCTGGCTTTGGACCTTGATGCTTAGATCTCAGCCTCCTGAGTAGCTAAGATTACCGGTGGCATGAGCCACCATGCCTGGCTGTTAGTTGTTTTTGAGGCCAGGGCTAGCCTGGACTGCGGCTTCCAGTTTTGTGCCTCCTCGTGTTGCGATGGGATGGGAGTGTACCACTGTCTCCAGCCACCGGTTGAAATGGAGTCTCATGAACTCTTACACCAGGGCTAGCCTCAGACTTTAGTCCATGCTATCCATTTCCCAGCAGCTAGTGGTAAGCCGCCATGCCTGGCTTCAGTACATTTCATTTGTAACAGGAGACAGAACTTAAAGCTTGAAGAGGTAAATTTATAACAAATTAAAGAAAGGACTTCGGGGTTGGGAAGGTGGCTCAGTGGTAGAGCGCTTGCCTTGCATGCCTGAGGCCCTGGGTTCAATTCCTCAGCATCACATAAGCTAAAAGAAAAAAGCTGGAAGTGGCGCTGTGGCTCAAGTGGTAGAGCGCTAGCCTTGAGCTGAAGAGCTGAGGGACAGCGCCCAG
>NW_012267251.1:2069676-2076764 GCF_000151885.1 Dipodomys ordii
GTGGCTCAAGTGGTAGAGCGCTAGCCTTGAGCTGAAGAGCTGAGGGACAGCGCCCAGGCCCAGAGTTCAAGCCCCACAACCGGACCCAAAAAAAAAAAAAAAAAAAGAAAGGACTTCTATTTTCATTGTGTTGACAATTCAGGAAATCCTAAAGATTTTTGAGGGAGGGTTTCAATGTCAGCATGTTCATGGCTAGTTTCTTCACCTATTATGAAGCTCACAGAAAATGGTTAGTTTCTTTACCTATCATGAAGCTTATAGAAAATAAGAAAAATGCTCAGTAAGAATACTCCAGAAGCCGGGTGCCAGTGGTTCATGCCTGTAATCCTAAGTACTCAGGAGGCTGAGATCTGAGGATTGTGGTTCAAAGCCAGCCTGGGCTGGAAAGTCCATTAAACTCTTATCTCTAATAAATGACTCAGAAAACTGGAAGTAGCGCTGTGGCTCAAGTGGTAGAGTGCTAGCCTTAAGCTGAAGAGCTGAGGGACAGCGCCCAGGCCCAGAGTTCAAGTCCCACGACCAAAAAAAAAAAAAAAGAGTACACCAGGAAAGTTTCTAATTTTAGTGAAGAAGCACAAATTCAACTTTTCTGTAATGGCTAAAGAGCTGGGTAACAAAAATGTTTTAAGGTAGCTCTGGACAGTTAAATCCTATCATATGCTTATAAATTACTCACAGCCCTTCTCGAAGAAAGCAAGTATCTTATCTGACCAGCAAAGCTGCTTCCACTTACTGCTGATGGGATGGTTGATTTCCACATTATCTCTTCATTGTTTGCGTTTTCAGGATCATACACCCAGATTGTAACAATCTGCAAGAAAATACATGTGTGCATCTTCACATTCGACATATCACACTTTTCCTTTATGGCCACACAACCACAGAATGGTTTCATTTTTTTATGATTTTGCTCCATTTGTTCCATTTAAAAACATCACAAACAATCATATGTATTTTTTTGGTTTTTCTCTTTTTTTTTTGGTCAGTCGTGGGGCTTGAATTCTGGGCCTGGGCACTGTTCCTGAGCTCTTCAGGCAAGAGCTGTACCACTTGAGTTACAGTGCCACTTCTGGTTTCCTGCGGACTTTTCTGCCTGGGCTGGTTTTGAACCACAATGCTCAGATCTCAGCCTCCTGAGTAGCTAGGATTTCAGACGTGAATCACCAGTGCCTGGCCTTCATATGTTTTTTTAAGACTGAAACAATCTAAAGACCTAGTGAGGTAAGAAAAGTGGCTGTTAATATATATAAATATATTTCTTAAATTTCCTTCATATCTGTAGCAAAGGAAGACAGCCAGATCACCATCTCTGCCCTGTTGTTTGTGTGCTTTGTTTTCATGGGAAAAAACCCACAACTCATCCTCAGGTGTGCTTGTGGTAGAGCGCATGGGTTCCCTGAAGAGGTCTGTGGAGACCTACAGCTCTAAGAAGATTTTTATGAAGCTGAGGTGGCTCATGCCTGTAATCCTAGTTACTCAGGAGACAGAGATCTGAGGATCATGGTTTGAAGCCAGCCTAGGCAGGAAAGTCCAAGAGACTCTCATCTTCAATTAAACAAAAAAGATCCAAGTGGAACTGTGGCTCAAAGTGGTGTAGTGCTAGCCTTGAGCAAAAAAGCTCAGGGCCAGCACCTGGGCCCTGAGTTCAAGTCCCAGGATCACCACCACACACACAAATAGATTTTATGGCAAAATTTACTTTGGGAAAATATTCATCTAGAAAACATGAAAAACACAAGAGAAAAATACAGTAGTGATTTTTTTTTTTTTGGGTCCAGTCGTGGGGCCTGAACTCTGGGCCTGGGCGCTGTCCCTCAGCTCTAGAGCTCAAGGCTAGCGCTCTACCACTTGAGCCACAGCGCCACTTCGGCTTTTTTCTTTTTGCTTATGTGGTGCTGAGGAATCGAACCCAGGGCCTCAGGCATGCAAGGCAAGCGCTCTACCACTGAGCCACCTTCCCAGCCCCAATAGTGATTTTTTTTAAAATAAAGGATATACAAAACTGAAAACGCAATTTACCTGGGTTAAATTCTCCATATCATTTCTGTTGAGAAAAAAATGAGGAAAGATACTTTTTAGCTAACAGCTTGAGGCCTGTGACTCTATTCTCTTCATATTCCATTACTTATACATAATTAGAGGCTAAGTGTAAGAGACAAGAACAAAGGCAGAAACTGGGGAATTACTATTTGTTTTTTACCAGTGCACTGACCGCTCTCCTCGGCAGCCACAGCAGTGGGAACAACTGCGTGCTAGCAGGCTTTCCTACCAGGCTGCAAGCACGCACCACCACGGCCCAGAGACTCCCCTTCAAACTGATGTCTTCATTTCACATCCCAAGAGCCCAGTGTTTACAGGTGTGATTTACATCCATTCACCAGCCCTGAAAGGAACGATTCTAATTGTAAGTCCAGTTGTCTGCCTTTTAGAAAGTGAGGTTTTTCCCCCCTCACTTCCTGGCTATCTGTATATGCTTTTGTCATATCACCTCAGGATTGTATCTTCCACTTGTAGGTTACTAAACAGTGCTTAGATATTATTCTGCTTAAAACAAAATGCTGGTATGTAGATAATCAGCAAACAAGATGCAGTGAGTTTCTGAGGCTCTACCATGAACACCGCATTTCTTGTGTGTTCAGTCGATGACAAAGGAAGGGGCTAAAGATTTTGACAGCTAAGTGGGTGACGTCTGAGGGTGATCAAAGCAACCTCACTGGCGGCTCACACCTGTAATCCTGGCTACTTAGGAGGCTGAGATCTGATGATTATGGTTCAAAGCTAGCCTAGGTAGAAAAGTCTATGAGACCCTAAGCTCCAATTAACCAGCAAAACTAGAAGTGGATCTGAGGCTCAAGTGATTAATGCTCTAGTCTTGAGCAGAAAAAGCTAAAGGACAGCACTGCCCCTGAGTTCAAGTTCTAGTACTGGCACACATGCACACGTGTGCACACACACACACAAACATAAACGTCCCTGACTTCAGGGCTAATAAGATCTGCTTTTTTCTGTATCACGTATCAGATATACAAAAAAGAAGAAAAGAGGTGTACCAGTGAGTTCCCAGTCATCAGGGAAGGCAAATCTGAAAGCAGAAGACATGTGCAGATGGTAAAAGAAGCCGTGGCGTTGATACTGTCACCTTGTAGAGCAGCAGTTAGTCTCTGCTGAGATTAAAATGATGATATTGAAAAAAAAAGCTGATTTAGCAGCTCTGATGAATGTTCCTCAGTGTCCTTGGTGTTCTTGAGTTAAGGTGGATTGAAAAGCAGAGCAAGAAGAGGGCAGAGGAGAGAGCCTATATTATAATGATATTTAAAGCTGGGTGCTGGTGCTCACGCTTTTATGCTCAAGGCTAGCACTCTGCCACCTGAACCACAGCTCTGCTTTTGGATGTTTGATAGTTAATTGGTAATAAAAGTTTCACAGACTTTCCTGCTTAGGCTGGCTTTGAACCTTGATCCTCAGATCTCACCTTCCTGAGTAGCTAGGATGACAGGTGTGAGCCTCTGGCACCTAGCTAAACATTGAATTTTTGTGCTAATTATTTAACTCACCCAAACTTATACTTCTATTATCTATTAAATAAATAATTTGCACTCATGTAGTTATTCCAAGAATTGAGGACATTTATGTAAAGTATGAACAGGTAGTATAAATTTGTATAATGTTTGAATTATTTGTTGATCAATATTACTTTGAGAATATCTTGGCTGGTGAATGAAAATTTGTGTGAAAACCATAATACGGAGGCTGCATTTGAGAATAATTAAAAGCTAGGTACTGTCACATCACCTTGTACTTCATGGTGCATGACTTACGTAACTGTGTAATACCACATGAAGCAGATATGAGAGTGTTCAACAACCAAGTGTCGTGCTTCTTCTTCCTAACCGCAAAAGCAAAAACAGACTGTGCTGTACCAAGTTGATTTCCACATGGACACAAATGTGAACGTGGCAAAAAAGTCACAGAACACCCAAGTCACTTGTCTAAGATCAAAGGAAGAGGCACCAGTAGATTTCAGAGTGGACGACTCTAGCTCCATTTTATAGCTACTCTCTGTAACTGGTAATGCATTGTCAAGAGGACAAATGTAGAAGGTGTTTCAAGGACTTCCTGTCTTTATTATTTCTTTCTATTATATTTTTCTTCCTCACTGATTTGCAGTTTTCTGGTTCCCTGGTTCTCACTGGGATGATTCTTTCCCTCAGGGAACATCTGGTGACGCATGGGAACCCTTTTGGTTGCTACAACTGTTTTTGAATATATGCCAAAAGTTTGGTATGTTTCCTCAGCTGTTTGTAGGATCTGATGACACTCAGACTCATACATGACAAAGGTATTCATTCACATGCATGTATGTGTGCATTATTTTTACACATTACACACTGATAGGGGCTTCGGGTAAAAACAAGGGAAGAGATTCTTGTCTCATGACTTTGCACCTAAAACTTGTAAATGCTCATAAGCTCAAAAAGACCATCAAATTGTCCCAACCTGTGGAGGCTGACAAATGAGTTGCTGACAAATGAGTCCTCTCCCAGAGCACTCTGTCCATGGTGTCCTGAAAATCAGGTTCGTTGTTTAAGAGGAAGGGGGGGGTAGAGTAGGATGGGGGTGGTGTTGCGTGGGGAGGGAGGGGAGGAGGGGTGTGTTGCGTGGGGAGGGAGTGTCCGCAGCTTCTCAAGGAATCTGTCAGATACGCCATGGGACAGCAGCTGTCAGCCACATGCCAACATGGCTGGTATCTCCTTGTGAATACTTAAAGTGAGGGCCTCAAATGCTTTATGTTGTCTTTGCTTTTGTTTGGCACACTGAAGAGGATTCAACATCACTCTCATGTGCATTCACACACATTTTCTTTTCTTCTTTGTGTGTATGTGTGTTATCCTTCATCTTTTTTGCTGAAGGCTAGCGCTCTACCAACACTTGAATCACACCTCTGCTTTTAGCTTTTTGGTGATTAGGTGGGGATTAAAGTCTCATGAACTCTCCTGCCCAGGCTGGCTTTGAACAGTAATCCTCAAATCTCAGCCTCCCAAGTAGCAAGGATTACAGGTGTGAGCTACAGGTCCTAGCTTTTTTACGTTTTTACTAGCAATAACAAGTTGTACCTGGTAAGTACAACCTGATAAGTAGCTTGATTGATCAGAGTCATCCCCTCCATCACTCTCTGCTGTGTCCCTCCCCAACGCCTTTCACTGTTCCATTTTCACACCTGTTCATGAAGTGTTGCGACCACACTCGCTCTCCCTGTCCACCCTCCCTCTTCCCACCATGGGACCTGTTTTCCATTCCTGTCACTCACACGTTTTGCTCAAAGGGTTTTCCCCACGCACATAAGAGGTGTTTCATCAGATTGCCCACTCCCGTGCGCGTTCCCACACTCAAGACCTCTCATTCAACAGTGTTCGGTGCGTTTCAGTTCCCTGTCTCCACGCACAGATGCAATGCACCACATATGTTTTCTTGAATGGAAGAAAATCAAGTAGAGGAAGAAACAAAAAATTGCTTTTAACCTTAGGTATTGCCATCAAGTACAGACATCGACCTGAAAGTATGAATAAATGAGGCATTGGCTATGGGCGCTCCTGCTGATACCTTCTGGGGATTGTGGATCCTTTTCTCTAAGTAAAGAACTTCGACAAGGCAGGAAAAGTGGGAGCATCTATATGATCCCAACCATTTAGGAGGTGGAGATAGGGGACCATGGCTTGAGGCCAGTCTATGCAAAGCCTAGCAAGACCTGTCCCCACAGCAAGCTGGAGGCAGGAGTATACACTTGTGGTCGCAGCTACACAGGGGCAGAGGCAGGAGGATTCTTATTCCAAGATTGGTCTGGGCAAAACCATGATACTGTTTTGAAAAATAAAAGCAATGGGGGTCTAGCTCGAGTGGTAGAATGCTTGTCAGCACCAGGCTTTGACTTCAATCCGTAATACTGCAAACAACAACAACAGCAGCAACAACAACAAAGCAAAACCAGATCAGGCATGGTGACTCATGCCCGTAACCCTAAAGTTCAGGAGGTGAAG
The DNA here is from genome assembly GCF_000151885.1 of Dipodomys ordii. Classification (NCBI taxonomy): domain Eukaryota; kingdom Metazoa; phylum Chordata; class Mammalia; order Rodentia; family Heteromyidae; genus Dipodomys; species Dipodomys ordii. Next base: position 2,075,712 of record NW_012267251.1, read on the forward strand.
ATCAGGAAGACTGTGGTTCAAGGCCAGCCCAGGGAGGAAATTTACAAGATTCCCATCTCAACCAATACAGGGTAGTGAACGCCTGTCATTCCCAGCTCCATGGGAAGCCTTAATAGGAGTATCATGGTCCAGGTCAACAAAAAATGAGACCCTATTCAAAAATAATAAAGCATTGGGCACTGGTGTACACCTGTAATCCTATCTCTAACTGACTATCTCTTAATACTATCTCTAACTGAGCACAAAAGGCTGGAAGCAGAGGAATGGCCCCAATGATAGAGCACAAGCAGCAAGTGAAAAACCCAAGAGAAGGGTGAGGCCCACAGTTCAAACCTCAGAACTGGCAAAAATACAATTATTAATAGTAGTAATAGTGGAAGTAATTATAATAAGTTAGTGTCATGGCTCAAGGGGTAGAGTACCTGCTTATCAAGAACAAACCCCTAGACAACCAAAAAGCAAATTACAAAAAAACCCAAACCACAGAACAGCACACTGACAACTTTCAAATAATTAATTATTATTACTGTTATTATTATTTTTGGTGCTAGTCCTGGAGCTTGGGCTCAGGACCTGGGTGCTGTCGCTGAGCTTTTGTGCTCAAGGCTAGTGCTACCACTTGAGTCACAGGACACTTCCAGCTTTTTCTATGACTAGAGATAATTGGCTTTTCTGCCTGGTCTGGCTTTGAATAGCGATCCTCAGAGCTCAGCCTCCTGTGTAGCTAGGATTACAGGCCTGAACCACCAGCAGCCAGCTTAAACAATTATTATTTATAGTTATAGTTAATACTATTTAAGAACGTATTAAATTATGTTGAAGAGCTCAAAAGAAAAGCAAAAGGATGATTAAGCAAGAATGAACCAATAAATTATTATTATTATTATTTTTTGCCGGTCATGGGGCCTGAACTCTGGGCCTGGGTGCTGTCCCTCAGCTCTTCAGCTCAAGGATAGTACTCTACCACTTGAGCCACAGCGCCACTTCCAGCTTTTTCTGCTTATGTGGTGCTGAGGAATCGAACCCAGGGCCTCATGCATGCAAGGCAAGCAC
>NW_012267251.1:2077124-2079498 GCF_000151885.1 Dipodomys ordii
CAAGGCTAGCGCTCTACCACTTGAGCCACAGTGCCACTTCTGGCTTTTTTCTTTTTGCTTATGTGGTGCTGAGGAATCGAACCCAGGACCTCATGCATGCAAGGCAAGCGCTCTACCACTGAGCCACCTTCCCAGCCCCTCCCACTATTTTTAAATTTAAAACCTTCAATTGTATTCTAATAGGAGAAAACTTTATAATAATATTTTACTTCTATTTTAAAGTGATTTTTGTCTTTCCTTACACATCTGTTTAATGGAAGGAAATTTATCCTATGTCACAGCTTTAATTCTGAATGTCTAGACTGTGTGAGTGCTTTTTTACTTGCAGGTGTAGATACAGATGTGTGTAGATCTTTGTGGTGAAAACAGTACCTTTTATCCTGGATAATGCAAGTTGCTGGCACACTCCACTCAGAAAATGCTGTTCCTTCATACTCTAATTTAATCTACAAAAGGAAGGAAAGGAGCCCAGATGGAAAATCTCTTTAAAACCGGTAGGTGAATGCTCGTGTGCAGCACTCACAGCAGCCTCAAAGCAGAAACAGCTCAAATGCCTGTTACTGATGAAAGGGTAAATACATGGTAAATTCAAATGCTGGAATAGTATTCAGTCATTAAAAAGGAACGAGGACCAGATTTGTGCTAAACCAGGGTTGAACCTTGCGGACATTATGCTGAGGGAAAGCAGCCAGGCACCCAGGACCACACCCTGTAGGGCTCTTGCTATGAAATATCCCACACAGGCCTGTCCATCGGGACAAAAGGGGATCTGTGGTTGGCTGGGGCTGGAGGGGGAATAAGATTGATGAACTTGTTCCCTATGGAAGTGAGGGTGCTGGCTGTGACTGGTGAATAGCATAAAATGACTCAACCGTCAACCGTACGCTTAAAGAAGCAGCTGTGCTTCAAAATGTTCCCCTCAGCACTCAGTTCTACAGTTCAGTTTTCTGGTTATTGATTGAAATCCAGGTTTTTTCAAAGCTGTACAAAGTCATATGACAAAGGAATCACAACTTCCTAAGACATTCCTCTCTCCAAAAGTTGTTAAGCTTTTTTTTTTTTTTTTTGGCCTGTCTTGAGGCTTGACCTTGGGGCCTGTCCCTGAGCTGTTTGTTCACGTGAGCCACAGCGCCACTTCTGGCTTTTTCTATTTATGTGTTGCTGAGGCATAGAACCCAGGGCCTTATGCATGTGAGGCAAGCACTCTACCACTGAGCCACCTTCCCAGCCCAAAGTTGATAAGCTTTTAAAACTTTTTCTTCAGTTGGTGCTAAGGATTGATGCAGGTCTCACACACAAGAAGACCATGCTCTACCACTGTGTCGCATCCCAGGCCAAACGCATGTCCCATTCTACTTCCAACAATCATCTACCTACCAGTCTCCTGGAGACTGGTACTCAGGGAGGTCTGGGGACCAGGCGGAAAACCACTTTAAATTCAGATCCCATTATTTACCTATCACTGTCAATCAGCAGGACTTTATTGCTTTTATTTCTAGAGCTACTTCCTGGTTCCCTTCTTTCCCCCTTCTGACAAGTCCTGGCCCATTTTCTAACATTTCCTGTCCTCTAATCAGCTGGAGTTGGATCCCGCTTTCACTCTCTAACATCTGTAAACATACATAGATATACTGATTTTTTTTTAGATTATAAATGATTATAATGCCCGCTGTTTCATAGATTTGCGCATTCAACACTTACAGCACTTCTGGTGCTAAAAATGCGATAGTCTGGGCTGTTACTGGAATACCTGTAGAGAAAAGGGCAAATATAGAAATATTAACAGTGTGCTCTCCTCCAAAGGAAAGGGACTGTGTGGCTGGTACCCCACTTCCTGGGAAGGGGACCCCTCCCTCCCTGTACTGTGTTAGGGTTGGCTCACTACAGTAAGTTACTAAGAGACATAGGAAGTAGCCGCTCTACATAAGCTGGTAGGATAAAAACCGTTGAAGATATTGTCTCTGATTCTTTCATTTATAACCTGTTAACATGAAAATTAATTAGATTAGAAAGAACTTGTTTTTATTACTCAGAACACTGAAGATTTCAGAGTCTATGATCATCTTGAACTATTATCTAAGGAAACCCCCTCCGGAGTCCCCCCAATCTCCATCTCTCTCCGTGCAGGTTCTGGGGCTTGAACTCAGGGCCTGGGCATTGTTCCTGAGCCATTTTTTGGACTCAAGGCTGGTGTTCTACCACTTGAGCCACAGCTCCACTGCCAGCCCCCCCCCCCCCTTTGGTGATGGTGCTCAATTGGAAATAGAGGTTTCAAGGCCTTCCCTGCCCCGTCTGGCTATAGCTGGTGCGGGGTTAACTGCAGCGCGCGGCCACGGCGCGGCGCCATTCCCAAGCGGGGCGGGCGTCCGGCGCG
>NW_012267251.1:2082828-2124360 GCF_000151885.1 Dipodomys ordii
GCCGCCGGGCCTGTTGACATCCGAACCCCCCCGCGGGGCTCCGCGATCCCGTGGGCTGCCGAGTCGTGGGGGCCGGGCTCGGTCCCCGAGGGGCGGCACGTCGGTTCCCGGGCACCAAATTGGACCTTGAGCGGTGTCGCTGCCGGTTCCATTAGAAAGTTCACTTTCGGGAAATGGAGCGCGGAGGCACTTCCTCCCGCAGACACGTGGTTTTCGGGGTGCGACTTGTGTGTGTCGCTTCCTTTGAAGCGTCCTCGCGCGAGGCCTTTGGAAAAGGCTCCCCCGGCCCAGCGCTCGGGTGGAGGACGCGTGCGTGGGCCACGTGACGAGGCCCCCCAGGGTGCCCCGCACGTTCGTGTCCAGGCCCCCGGGACCGGAAGCTTTCTACCTGCAGCTGATTGTCATTGAAGCTCTGTGAAACAAATTACAGGCAGCTCTGTGAAAGGGAAATGCAAATGGCCTCCAAATTCACTTGGTTTTTCGTATTTTTCTTTTTCCTTCTTCATTTTCTTGTCTTTTTGTGCCTGAATGCGGAAATTCACATCCCTGAGCCATCAGCTAGGACACCTTACCACGCACTTAACGATTGAACCCTTACCACCTGTGTGGCAGCACGCACTTAATGACTGAACCCTGATTGAACCCTGCCCCTACTGCTGTAGAACTATTCAGATTGGTCTTCACCAGGGAAGACCTCAGAAGCATACCTAACTAGTTGGGTGGAGAGGTTGAGGCTGTTTGTCTCTCTCTGTCCTTGACATCCTCTGTACTTAGAAACAGTAACCCTTAAGCAGAGGGTGAGCTATGTGGGTTCTGAGGATTGAGCAGTGTAGCCATTTGTAGCATTCATTCCAAAACACCCTCACTTTTAATGTTTCCTTGAAAGTGGATTGATGTTGGTTTGTAGACAAGCCGTGTTACTATGTTACCAAGAATGTCTTTGTGTGTGTGTGTGTGTCAGTTGTGGGGCCTGAGTTCTTCAGCTGAAGGCTAGCGCTCTGCCACTTGAGCCACAGCGCCACTTCTGGCTTTTTCTGCTCACCTGGTGCTGAGGAATTGCACCCAGGGACTCTTGCATGCAAGGAAAGCGCTCTACACTGAGCTACCTTCCCAGCCCCTTCCCTGTGAGACTTTTTTTTAGTGGTCGTGGGGCCTGAACTCTGGGCCTGGGCACTGTCTCTCAGCTCTTCAGCTCAAGGCTAACACCCTACCACTTGAGCCACAGTGCCACTTCCAGCTTTTTTTCTGCTTATGTGGTGCTGAGGAATCGAACCCAGGGCCTCATGCATGCAAGGCAAGCACTCTTACACTGAGCCACTTTCCCGGTCCCACCAAGACTGTCTTAAGGGGGGTCTTCCACCCTTCTGATCTGATGCCTTTGGAAAGTCTACAATGTGATTGAGAAGGAGCCAGGTTTGACATTGGAATGTTAGTTGAAGGTAATGGAGAGAGTAAATGATCTGACTTGTTAGCTGACTTCCTCACTTGTAAACTACTTCCTTATCTGGTATATAATCTTCCTTATGTAATCCTTGGGCCTTATATAATTCTTACTAGACTCCTTAGTCATAAGTAGCTGAGGAATAGATAGAAGCTTGTCTTGTGATTCACGTGAGTAACTTGGCATCTGCTTAGTGAAGTTTTATCCTTAGTTGTAAAGTTGAAAACTGGAATGTTCGACTGCTATAACGACTCTGTATGGAAAGGAGAAGAAAGTCAGGTCTAAGGAAAGGCATTATTAGCTTGGCTGTCTTGGTATAGCTGTTTCAAGTTTGTTAAGTGGAAATACGTCCTCTGTTGGAGGACATATACATTGATTTTTGTCATATTCAAGCAATGAACTTAAGTTTTATTTCTCCAGAACCTAAGCATCATTTCCCAAAAGTGATATACAATGATGTATCCATATTCTAAAAGTAAAAGGATAAAATATTTTTTTTCTCAATATGAGATATTGAAATGTAGTTTTAAAAAGACAAATCTAACATAAACTAGTCATTTTCCACGAGAATGCCTGTCTGGAAGGAGTATTTGCAGAGTTTAAAGCCTGTGTCTTTCAGGTTCTGGACTTACATGGAGGCATTTATGGCTTCCTATAGATCCTTATGTCAGTATGTAGGCCTTGGACTAAAGGGCAATGACTACCGATGGCATTCAGATTAATGACCTTTAAGACCAGAGACGTACAGGAGCATCAAGTACATACTGGGCCCACAGTCCAGTGGACGTAAACAAGTGCAGACAAGGCAGGGCTGGAGAATGGTGCTAGGACAGGTTTTTCAAGGGTTCCAAAGTGGGAACAAGAGGCCCTTTTCAGGCCACACAGAAGTTGTTTCCTTCGGAAATCTAGTGATACCTCTCCAAATCCTCGCAAAGTAAAAATACCTGTGTTTCTTCTATTTTGTTGACTAGCAACTATAGACATTTTAACTGTGGTTGTTTGTACCAGGCTTTAAGAAAGGGCTTCTTTATTCTTGGAGAAAGAGAGCTTGGTGGTCTTGGTGACAAGACAGCAAACATGCACCAGCTCAAGAGCTGGAAATCCTAGAGCAGTAATCCCTTTCTTTGTGGTCTGTCCCTGTCTCCCCTTCTTCCCCTCCCCTCCCCAACCCAGTCCAGGCCTAGGTACTGTCCTGAGCCATTTTTGATCAAGGCTACCACTCTGCCACTTGAGCCCCAGCCCCAGCTTTTGGCTTATGTGGTAGTGAGGGAGGAATCACACCCAGGGCTTCATGCATGCTAGGCAAGCACTCTACAACTAAGCCCCATTCCCAGCCCCATTCCCCCATGGTTTTAAAGTAATACAAAGTATGAATTAAAATTGTAAAGTATATCCTACTGCTTGCTGTATATGAAAACTTACCACAAAAATAAAATGAACCAGGCACCGGTGGCTAATGCCTGCAATCCTAGCTATACAAGGAGGCCTGAGATCTGAGTATCATGGTTCAAAGCCAGCCCAAACAGGAAAGTCTGAGATCCTTCTCTCTAGTTAATTACCAAAATAAAGCTGGAAGTAGAGCTGTGGTTCAAGTAATGGAGCACTAGCCTTGAGCTAAAAGCGTTCAGATAATGCCATGCCCTGAGTTCAAGCCCCAGGACTGGCAACAAAACAAAAAGGAAAATGGCTACTAAATATTAACATTCCATCATCCTTTCCCTCCCTGAGACCTCTTCTTGCCTGATAGGAAGATACTTTACCACTAAAGCACACCTCTAGGCTTGCTTTTGCTAGTTACTTTGGAGATGGAGTCTAGGGAACTTTTCTGTCTAGGTTGGCCTTTAACTGTGTGTGGTCCTTTTGTCTCTAGTAGCTTGGGTTACTGACCTAAGCCACTGGTACCTGGCTATCATCACTTCCTGAAGCATGAGTTTTTAAGTGATGCACAACAATCTTAGTGGTGTCTAACGCAATTTTGTTCTGATTCTCAGTTTGGCAGGAATGAGTGGGTTGGGTTGGTTGGATAGATTCAGGTATCTAGAAATAACTGCCTAGAACAGATCTTGAGTGATCCAGTAAATTGGTAGGTACATAATAGGTTACTATAATTGGATACAAATTTAGCTATATTATCTCTTGGGAAATGTCAGGTTTTGACATAAAAGATAAGTGATTATTTGAATTCCTTTATCGGAAAAGATATGTTAAAGTCCTTCGTATTACCTGGAGACAGCAGTGAAAGGAATAGTGAAGGAAAGGTGGGTAGCAAGTCTGCTCTGGCGCCATGAGAATGAGGGACCATGTTTAATTCAGTATAATCAAATTTCTTAAAAAACATGATGCCCTATGAAGTTTCCAGAAGTAGGATGTGTGTGTGTGTGTGTGTGTGTGTGTGTGTGTGTGTGTGTGTGTGTGTGTGGGTATTTATTTATTTATTTATTTTCTGGGCCTAGGCCCTGTCCTTCAGCTCAAGGCGAGCGCTCTACTGCTTGAGCCACAGTGCCACTTCCGGTTTTCTAGTGGTTTATTGGAGATAAGTCTCACGGACTTTCCTGCCCGGGCTGGCTTTGAATCACAATCCTCAGATCTCAGACTCTTGAGTAGCTAGGATTGCAGGTGTGAGCCACCAGCGCCCGGCCAGAAGTAGGATTTTTATGTCTAGCTTTTAAAATCCTTAAAAAAGGGTTTTATTCATCATAAAACCTTTATCTTTGACTTTTGATCTCCAGTTCAAGTTCATCATGTTTTTAAGAAAATACCTTTATTTTCTAGTGAAGGAATTCTTTTTGTGTGTACAGTTCTGGTGCTGTGCCCAAGCTTTGTTCTCCAGCTTGTCCTCTACCACCTGAGCCATAGCTCCTTAGGTAACGTTTTATAAAGCATTTACAAAGAACTTCATAACATCATTGGTTTTTACTTTTCTCCCCTTACATGTCTCCATTCTCCTATCTGTGACATGGTTTAGTGAGTGTGTGTGTGATGTTTAAGTTTGTACCCAAGAGTCTAAAGCATCTTCATTAGAAACCTAAGCTCCTCTAAGGCAAGACCTCTTCACCTGTCAGTGAGTTGTTTCAAAATACTGAGGCTGTCATCATTTGTGATATAATGATAGAAGTAAAGGGAACTAGGTATCTTTATACCTTTCAAAGGTTGCTGATCATCCACTTGTCTTTGCTAAAAAGGAGTTTAGATACCTTTATTTTTCTCTACCCTATCTAATGATTTGATCAATGTATTGGTAGTAACCTGGTCTACTTTGGATTCACAAACATTGCAATTATATGAACACTTTCAAAAAAGTGCAGTTAACTTATAAGTACTTTATTGGTGTAATTTGACAAATGTATTAGTTTTGGTGAATAGTGAAATGTTTCATCTGGAAAGGGAAAGATCCAGGAAAGCAGCATTGATAATGAGCAATGACTCGGAAGAATGTTAGCTTCTTAAGAGCTTGAACACTCTAGACAAGAAATAACATCCTTTTGTTGCCGGGTAGTTCAGGGCAAGGGGCTGCAGTAATCCGCAGTGGTGACTCTGACCTCTGATTGGAGTTCCTTTGAGCTCTATGATTACAGTGGTCATGTATTCAGAACACACAGGACAGAGAAGACCCTCGGTTTTAGTGGCCTAAGTAGCCTGAGTGATGGCTCTGGGCCCTGTGCATGAAACCCTCAACCCTTAACACTTGACACTGGCTAGATGTGCTTTTGTTTCTTTGTTATTATTGTTGTTGTCCTTAAGTAGTTGAACAAAGGGGTTGTACTTTCATCAGTCAGGTTATGAGTACAGTGCTTCTTGGTCATTGTCACCCCTTCCTTCAGTAAGGGATAATCTTGTATCTCTGGACCGTTCTTCAGGGTTTGAGGTGTGAAGAGGGAGTGGTTTGGGGGAAGGACAAGAAAGGCCTTATAGCAAAGTTGGGAGTTTTGCAGACTGCTTTTTATTTCCTTACAGACTTTTTCCCATAAACTTCTCCAGTACCCGTGGAACTTCATAATTACTCTAACACATATCAATTTTTCTACTTGAGTTTTTTTTGTGTAGAATTGGTTCTATGGAGTATGGAAATAAAATGCAAAATAACTGCCTTCAATTTAACATTAAATTAGGAGGAAATGAGTATGTAAACTGAACAATTACAAAGTGACTAAGAACTATCATGTTCTGCAAATGCCATATTTTAAGGTGTTGTCCTTGACAACATAAAATATTACTAAGATTGTAGCCTGTAATACTAATGATGTGTTTGTTTTCAGTCAGCACTTCAATAAGATGTGAACTCAGAAAACCAGCTATAGCCACACTGTGTTGCAGTGAATTTGTTTTGTGAGTCATGTGTGGGATTTGTTTGGTGGAAGTGAGGGTGGCCAGCAGCAAGGTTGCTCCTGGCATTTAGCGGCCAAACGGGCAACTTGGTTTTCTGCTGGGCATCTGGCATATTTGAAAGCTTTGCTTTGCTCTCTTCTAGCATATATGACCTCCTCCCTGGCAGTTCAGTGCATCTGAGGGCAAGTGTCTGAGCTCTGAGAATGAATTGCATGTTCTACAGAAAACTTTGTTTTGCTATCTCCTAACATACGTGATCTTTCCCTCTGACAGTTTAATGCATTTGATGACAAGTGTCCAAATTTGTGGGTGAATTGTGCCTATCCTATACAGACTGTAATATTTTAGGTTAACATCTAACTAGATACTTCAATTTTTGTTGTTGTTGTTGTTGGTCGTGGGGCTTGAACTCTGGGTTTGGGCCCTGTCTCTCAGCTCTTCAACTCAAGGCTAGTGCTCTATTGCTTGAGCCACAGCGCCACTTCCGGTTTTCTAGTGGTTTATTGGAGATAAGAGTCTCATGGAGTTTCCTGCGCTGGCTGGCTTTGAACTGGGATCTTCAGATCTCAGCCTCTTGAGTAGCTAGGATTACAGGCGTGAGCCACCAGCATATACTTCAAATGTGAATCATCATTTGTTTCATTTTATGAAATACGACTGTACTAAAAGCTTATATGTATGATTACCTTATCAAGAAATTCCATATGTATAGCTGCTCCACCTCAGGACCCTTCTGCAGGGTCCTGTTTCAGGATTAATTTTTAATTACATGACATACAACTGTGAAAACCAGTGTAGATAAATATTTACTTCTTGAAGTGTTTTTGTTGGGACTTAGTTTCCCAGCATTATTGTGTACTCAGGATTGGTGATGATTTAATGAAAAGTGACAGCAAGAAATATAATTTTGAGTGGTATTTCTTATTTGTGTACTTCTAGTTTATTGTTTACTTGCAATGGCTTGCTAATATGATGTATGAGTTTCAGCATCACTTGTGTTTTCTTCTGTGCTTTTTTAACCTAAAAGGAAAATTATCTGGTCACTTAATTTTAGTCTTCTCTGAACATAATTTTTATAATTTGGCACTTAAATTTTATTGACTATGTAGACAAAATCTTTGAAGAATGGAAAATTCACCATAGCATTATGCTGTGATTCTGAACAGTAGAGATTCTCCAATAAGCCAGATGTAGTAGAATATTCCTGAAATTCCAGCAGGAAAGAGAGTCAGGGATGATGCGTTGCAGGTCTACAGAGTAAGCTCAAGGTGGGCCTTAGCTATCTGATAAGATGGTGCTCAGAAGTCTCTAAGAAAAGAAGATCCCCTGACCTTACCCAGAGATGAGCAGGTTCTAGGGATCTGTGGGTGGCCAAAGACATAAGGCTAATGTACAAAAGGCTAATGTACAAATTAGAACATTAGGATAACTAATATTTAAGTCCATGTACAAATACAGATTTCAGATCATGAAGTTTCATGACACACTCTAAGGATGGTGAGAATTAAGTGAATATTTAAATCAAGTTAGTGTAACCATAAAGATGACCTTTTTCTATCTTAGAGAAAATTTTAAAAATGTATTATCTTTAAGTAGTTGTATAAAGGAGTTGCCATTCAATAAAGCAATTTATGAATATAGTTTTGTCTTGAGAAATTTTTGTATATGTTAAATATCATTAGTAATTTAATTACTATATATTCTCTTTACTGCCAAAGGCAGACAAATAAATGAATTTTAAACTTTTTCGCTTTTTTTTTTCCTAAATTGCCTTCCAGAAACTTGAATGCTCCAATTTCTAGGTCCTTGTAGGGTCATCTGGCAAATATAATACAGTGGAGAAAGAACCTAACAAAACCAAGCCTCTTTTTTTTTTTTTTTTAATAAATCATCAATTAGCTCTATAAGAGGTTTCATTTCCCTGGTTCATATTTGTATACAATGGATCAAGCTCACCATAGCCAGCACTCTCCCTCATCCTTCCTCCTTGCTTCCCTAACCTATCTCAGGTTTTGCTTTTCCATGTTAACAAATGGACATAAAGTATTTTCAAGCCAAACCTTTAATGGGTCGATTTACAATGAAGAATATTTGGCTTCTGTAAGTTATGTTGACATTCTAGCAGGTATTCCTTAATTTTATTAGTTCATTTGGAAGGAGATACATTACTTACTGTCACACTTAATTTTCCCTTATATTTCAGGGAGGAAATAATGCTGGCCATACAGTTGTTGTAGATTCTGTGGAATATGATTTCCATCTTTTACCCAGTGGAATAATTAATCCAAATGTTACTGCATTCATTGGTAAGTATTGGAATGGAACTACTTGGGGATTGATGGTGGTATTTATTTTCATGTAAAAGCTGATTTCAATCATCATTAGACTGTGATTCACTGCTCCTTTGTTAATTTGACCATAATGCCTTCTAGAATGTGCCTAAGACTGGCTATTTGCAACTCTTCTGATTTTCCAGCAGTGATATGTTCCTTGATGACTGCTTGGGTACATCTGTGATCAGTGGCAACCTTAATTCTTTTTCTTTTCTTTTGTCTTTTTTTTTTTTTTTTTTGCCAGTTCTGGGGCTTGAACTCAGGGCCTAGGCACTGTCCCTGAGTTTCTTTTGCTCAAGGTCAGCACTCCGCCGCTTGAGCCACAGTGCCACTTCCAGCTTTTTCTGTTTGTGAATCAAACCCAGGGCTTCATGCATACTAGGCAAGCACTCTGCCACTAAGCCATTCCCAGCTAACACTCTTAAGTCTTTTGTTTATTTATTTATTTTTTTTGTGGGTCCTGGGGCTTGAACTCTGGCCCTGGGCACTGTCCATCAGCTCTTCAGCTCAAGGCGAGTGCTCTACCATTTGAGCCACAGCACCACATTAGGTTTTCTAAGTGGTTTATTGGAGATAAAAGAGTCTCATGGAGTTGGAGTTTCCTGCCTGGGCTGGCTTTGAACTGTGATTCTCAGATCTCAGCCTCCTGAGTAGCTAGGATTACAGGTGTGAGCCACCAAAGCCTGGCTACAATCTTAATTCTTTTTTTTTGTCAGTCGTGGGGCTTGAACTCTGGGCCATAGCACTGTCCCTCAGCTCTTCAGCTCAAGGCGAGTGCTCTACCACTTGAGCTACAGCGCCACTTCCGGTTTTCTGAGCAATTTATTGGAGATAAGAGTCTCACGAACTTTCGTGCCCAGGCTGGCTTTGAACCACGGTTCTCAGATCTCAGCCTCCTGAGTAGCTAGGATTACAGGCATGAGCCACCGGCGCCCGGCTCAATCTTAATTCTTTAAAGAAGTAATGGAACATCAAATCAATTTTCTAAATATTTTTACTGCAAGAAGATTTGGTTCTGAGCCCTTACATCAAGTGACGCCCTCTGCTATTTTCAATTGTTTCATCTTTAAAAATTTTAATCACACATCAAGTTGATTTTATAATTATTAGTAGAATGTGATTCCCTAATTGATGGACATTGATCTTGTTTCTACTGTGACTAAAACTATAGTTTTTTCAAAATAATATTTCAAACAAATTTCAAGTTCTGTTGAGTATAATTTTAGTGTTTTATATTCAGTATATTGTATTGTATTATTTGTTTACATTACACTACTGTTTAAAACCCAAATAATTTATTTTTATTTATTTATTTTTATTGTGAAAATACTGTACAGAGGGGTTACAATTACATGGGCAAGATAATGAGTACATTTCTTATCAAACATTGTAGCCTCCTCCTTTGTTTCCCCTTCCCATCCCTTCCCATCCTCCCTCCCCCTCCCCCCCCCACCAAAGTTGTAAACTTTGTAAAACCCCAAATAATTTCTGAGTACGTCCTGGTTACTCAGAATGTTCTAATCATCATTATCTTATGCTTCTGTTCTAGTTAAACGATTATCATCAGTGTCTATGTTTTCATATTCTATATATGTATGCATTGTAAGTACAGATGTTTAAAGTGGAGGGTTGTGTGTTTGCTTTAGGAAATGGTGTGGTAATTCATCTGCCTGGATTGTTTGAAGAAGTAGAGAAAAACGTTCAAAAAGGAAAAGGTATGGAAGAGCCAGTCCAGCGGTTAAGCTGTTGTTTTCTTCTGTTAGCAGAGGAGTAACATTTCTGTCTTGTACTTCAATTTTTAGGTTATTTATTGTAGAGCAATTTTAGGTCATTTACTAAATTTCATTCATTATAAAATTTTAAACATGAGACATCTCATAATAATACCTTTATGTAGGTCTCAGATTTTTGTGCATTGGTTGGTCACTTGCAAACTTGACCTTACGGTGTCTAGAATGTGAATGTGTGAGTGCTTGACAGGACTCTCGGGGATTCTCCAGTTGCCTAGATCATGAGTGCTCCCTCAGGCTGATGACCAGGGTGACAGGGGTTGTTTCTATTCAAGCGAGGGGCATTGCTGTTTCTGTGTAGTGTATCCGTCCATCCCCTTTCTGTTAAGCCGCCTCTTTACGATGGGAGGAGAATTTGACACTCATTGTATAGTTTCCCCTTAGAGTTAAAGTACTCGCTTGCTGATGTTAAAGTATGTTGTCTTTAACTATTCTATCTGGCTGCAGAACCTACTGTCTCTGTTGTCCTCCCTCCATTAGGACCTGTGTCTTGTGCGCCCCGTGGGGTTCCCGTGCTTCCCGTGCTCGGCTCTGCTGGCCTTGGTGGTTGGCTCACCTGCTGCATCCTCTCCCCTGAGGCTTTTTAATCCTGACCTTAGAACAGGCCCTACCGAGCTCAGCTAGTAGCTTACCTTGTAGTGTACTACCGGGGAGGCTCTCCTTAGTCTATAAAGAATTAACTTCCAAAACAAATCTTGGATATTACTGACAATAGTTCTTTACTAATTTTAAATTTTTTTTAGTTTTTAATTCTTATGATATGTTAATAATCAAACCCAGATACCTGTGCATGGCAAAAGCTTTTTCTCTACATCTGTCCCTCCGTCTATTTTTATTTTTATTTTGGTATTGCTGAGGCTTGAACTCAGGGCTTTTGTGCTTGCTAGGTAGGGTTTCAGCCACTTGACCCATACCCTGGCCCTGTTGTTTTAGTTATTTTTCTTGTGTGGTCTTAATGTGTTTACTTAGGTCAGCCTTGGACTACTGTCCTTCTACCTGTATGCCTCTACCTTAGCTTGGATTATAGGTGCACACCAGCTTGTTGGTTAGTGGGGGGTTGTTTCTCACTAACGTTTTACATAAGAAAGTTCAGTGAACACTTAATAGGGGTTCAGGGTACTGGGAGAATAGAAAGTAATAGAGGATTATTCTGAACAAAACAACACATATGCAGGTCTGAAATACCATAGTGAAACCCCTCAGTGCAGTTAATACACAGTTAATGAATGACAGAAAAGTTAAGCTGGTCCAGGTTGTGGTGGGGGACACAGCCAGCAGCAATGGGGAGGGCTAAGGAAGAAGGTGAATTGGGATGAATGAAAGGTGAGTGTAGCCAACTGAAACTGTTTAATTGTTTTAAGGGGAGGAGGAGGGGGCGGGGGAGTAACAAGAGGGGAAGTGTACAGAAATACATTTTTATTATGTGTGGAAATGTCACAGGGAATACCCCCTTATTCATCTAATTATGCTAATTTTAAAAAAAGTTTTAAAAATAACAAAAGCGAAAGTGGTTGGTGTGACCCAATAAAGGACCTTTCTAACAAGTGCAAGGCCCTGAGTTTAAATTCCAGAACTCCTCAAAGTGAGTAAAAATTTATATTGAATAAATGTTAGATGAGAAACTTGTTGAACATATTTCCGTGCAGAAGAAAAGCTACTAACATGATTGGTTTTGTTTTTTTTTTTTTTCAAAAAAAGAAACAGACATTCTATAAAGTTAAATTTAGAAACTGTTACATAAAATGTTTGAGAAAATGTATCTTTTCTTCTCTTTCTTTAGGTCTAGAAGGCTGGGAAAAAAGACTTGTCATATCTGACCGAGCTCATATTGGTATGGAGGACATTTATTTATTTCAAATATCTATTATAAAATTTTCAAGTGAAATCATTTATAATTAATTTTTTTAGTTTTATTTAACTTTAGAAGGATGGATTATAGTAGAGTTCCAGACATATGAGATCTTTCTGATTTTTTTTTTCCTGTTTTGACAAGGGTTAGGCTGAAATAACACCTATTTCTGAAGACAGAATTAAGATTAGCAAAGGAATAACATGAACAGTTTTTCACAAGGCACCTATGTTTCTATTAAAGAACAAGCCATATCAAATTACAAAGCACATATTTGCATAGAGTAAAACTCCTGTTAGAGTACCTCTACCCTTTGGCAAATCTTTAGAATGACTCAGTGCCTACAATGTAATAATTACTGCCTTTTATCCAGTTTAATCTCTATTGATTAGAATAAACTAGATTAGAATTTAACTGCTACCAGTAAATTTTGGCTTATCTTCCCTGTTACTCTTTCTGAACTGGTAGGATTGTTAATTAGCTGTTGCATAGTTAAGAGACTAGCCAAAAGAGAATAGTAACTGTAAACCATGTAAGAATCTTCTATATGATTGAGCTGAACTGAAACTATTTAAATTTATATGTAGCCTCAGGCAATAGCAGCTAAAGATTTAGTAATGACCTTTATTTAAGTGGCAGCCTTGTCACAGTTTTCATAAAATGTCTCAGTCAAGTATAAAAATCAGATAGTAGGGCTGGGAAGGTGGCTCAGTGGTAGAGCACTTGCCTTGCATGCTCGAGGCCCTGGGTTCAATTCCTCAGCACCACATAAGAAAAAAGCCGGAAGTGGCACTGTGGCTCAAGTGGTAGAGTGCTAGCCTTGAGCTGAAGAGCTGAGGAACAGCACCCAGGCCCAGAGTTCAGGCCCCATGACCGGACCCCAAAAAAAAAAATCAGTAGTGTCTTCAGAAATAGCCAGACAGACTTAGAGCCTGGGAATAATACTAGTAACCAATAAAATAACTTATTTGAAGTAAACTACTGAAATTAGCATATAGTTAACACTCTATTGGGCTTCTTAATAAGTGAAATTTAAAAACAATTCAGTGTTGTCACTGCAAAATATCTTTACATGAGTGTCATTGCCCTAGGTGTTCTCTGAGTTGGGCTGGTTATCTTTGTACTGCACTCAGGACTTTGAGAGCTATTTGTCAGTATGAGCATGTAAAATCTCCAAAATACCAGGCAGGGCTGTCACCCTCCTCCGTGCCGATGCTCCTGCCATGGCTTGACGACACGGTACAGCTCAACATGGCTTAGTGTTGTGACAAGTTACTTAGCTGCTTTTACTCTTACCAGGCAGCCAGAGGCAGCGTTCATGCAGAAAGACCTGAGATCCAGGGTAGCAGCAAAGTAGTTGACTTATGCCATGACAAATAGAAATTCTTGTTATTTTATTTATATTTTTATTGTTCCTTTAATAATAGTTTTTCCTTTACCACAAATGTCTTTAAAAACATTTCTGGCTCAGTGGTAGAGCTCTTGCCTTGCATGCATGAGGCCCTGGGTTTGATTCCTCAGCACCAAATAAGCAGAAAAAAAAAAAGCTGGAATGTGGCTCAATGGTAGAGCGCTAGCCTTGAGCTGAAGAGCTGAGGGACAGCGCCCAGGCCCAGAGTTCAGGCCCACGACTGGACTCAAAAAAACCCAAAAAACCAAAAACATTTCTGACGCTGGGCACCGGTGACTCACGCCTGTAATCCTAGCTACTCAGGAGGCTGAGATCTGAGAATCACGGTTCAAAGCCAGCCTGAGCAGGAAAGTCCGTGAGACTCTTATCTCCAGTAAGCCTCTAGAAAACCGGAAGTGGCGCTGTGGCTCAAGCGGTAGAGCTAGTGCGGGCCTTGAGCTGAAGAGCACAGGGACAATGCCCAAGCCCAGAGTTCAAGCCCCACTACCGACCCCCCCCAAAAAAAAATTCTGATGGAGGTAGATTGATCCTAGACACGAACTCAGACTAAAATTTAGATGTTAGTAATAATACGTGTGATATATATTTGTATATTCAAGCCCCATGACCAATAAAAAAGAGTTGAGTCTTCATTGTTTAAGCATTTGTTATATTATCTGTACTGCTAGCTTATTATATATACTTATTTATACATTTAGTAGGTGCTTTAGGATTCACAATATACATCCTTAACAAAATCTACCTTCAAAGAATATTTGACTTGAAAGATTCTTCCAATAGCTTGATTCCATGTCCTTGTCTACTGTTGTGCTATTGTAATTTATTTCATGACTACCTTATGTTGTAAACTCCACAGTACATTATTAATATCTTTGCTCTGAATTGTCTATTTAAAAATTTTAAGAGTAAATTGTTGACCACTTCTTTTTTTTTTTTTTTGGGGGGGTCCTATCGTGGGGCCTGAACTTTGGGCCTGGGTGCTGTCCCTCAACTCTTCAGCTCAAGGCTAGCGCTCTACCACTTGAGCCACAGCACCACTTCCGGCTTTTTTCTTTTTTTCTTTTTGCTTATGTGGTGCTGAAGAATCAAACCCAGGGCCTCAGGCATGCAAGGCAAGCGCTCTACCACTGAGCCTCCTTCCCAGCCCTGTTGGCCACGTCTGTACATTGTCAACATATTTAAGCAACTGATGCAAGGATTCCTTTTCTTTTTTTTTTTCTTTTTTTTTTTTGTCGGTCGTGGGGCTTGAACTCTGGGGTTGGGCGCTGTTCCTATACTCTTCAGCTCAAGGCGAGTGCTCTACCACTTGAGCTACAGCTCCACTTCTAGCTTCTTCTGAGTAGTTTATTGGAGATACAAGTCTCACGAACTTTCCTACCTGGCTGGCTTTGAGCAGTGATCCTCAGATCTAGGATTACTAGGTGTGAACTACCAGCACCTGGCTATGTAATTTTAAGAATGTTATGTTTACCTAGTTATGTGTCACCAGTGCAAGTATTTGGTTTACTGTATAATTTTAAATGACATAATGGAAATTTAAAATCCCTGTCAAGCTCTGCTAGTAAGAGCATCAGATCCTTGCTGATTATCCAAAGCTGTGGCTATCATTGTGCCAAACAAGAGAGCTTGTCATAGTATCTGAAAAGCAGGAGACTAGGGACTGTGCTTCTAGGCCAAGTTTCATGGAATCAGTCAAGTTTCATTGTCCAGAAGTTCACTGTTCTTCCAGTGCTACTTCTATGTATGTTTAGAAGGTCTTTCACAAAAACTACCATTACTTCCAAGATCCTTACATCAGTCCTTCTGTTTAACATCTCTACGTCTCAACTTCTTAATTTGGAAACAGTAACTTCATTAGTGAAAAGAAACCATATACTAAGAACCATTGAGTTGTACACTTAAAATGGCTAGGTGAGTTTTATTGCTAAATTCTATTTCCATATAGCTGTTTAAAAAAAAAATCTTAGCTACCTATTCAGGGATCAGAATTCTAGTGCTGCGTCATCATAACACTAGCCATAAATTCAATGAGTAAATATTTGAGAACTTGTTGGCATAGGAAGTTAGCTAGTAGAATAAACTGATATTGTCTTAATACTTGTCAATCTTGGTGGTGGGAAGAGAATCTGAGTGTGTACCTGGTGTAGAAGGTGGCATATTCCTCCTGGAGAAGCTTCTACATGCCTGATCCTCTGCAAATGGAACTTTAGAATTTTGGGTTGGGTGGTCCAAAATTGGACTATACTAAAGTTTGTAAATAGATAGCATAGGCATATTTTCAAACTAATAGGCCAATTGGCTTTATAATCTTATTTCTGCCATTACCGCTTGTTCAGATTTACCCATATAATTTGTCATAATGAGTTTTGAAGGATTTTGAACCTCTGTAATTTGAAGCACAATATGTTGTCTTGTGTCTTTATTTCCACAGCAACTTTGATTTTGTTTTATTTCTCCATAGTATTTGATTTTCATCAAGCAGCTGATGGCATCCAGGAACAACAAAGACAAGAGCAAGCAGGAAAAAAGTATGATTAAAAAATGCATAATTTTATTATTATTATTAACTTACAGGGTTACTGTTTCAAAAGTCATGTAATGAACACATTTCTTTTTGGACAATGTCACCCCTTTGTTTGCCTTTCCCCAGTATGTTGTTTTTCCCTCCAATATGATTTTTTTTCTAATTTTAAAATTGTTTTGGTTGTAGTTTAAGCATGTCCATATCCTGATGTATAAATTTCAGGTTAGAAGTTTAAATATTTTTTTAATTCAGAGAAAACCAGTAGAATTATGAAAATTTATAAGAAATAGTATAAATAGGAAATAGTCATGTGAATTCATTCTTTGATCTTACTATAATACCTGCCATTGTCCTATAATTCAAAGCTTGTTATAATTTGTTTTCAAGTTTGGGTACCACAAAAAAGGGCATTGGCCCAGTTTATTCTTCCAAAGCTGCTCGGAGTGGACTTCGGATGTGTGATCTTGTATCTGACTTCAGTGGCTTCTCTGAGAGGTAATTAACTTGTGTTTCAAATTTGAAAGAACAAATGGATTTTTGTTTAACCTTGGCCAGGCACCGGTGGCTCACGCCTATAATCCTAGCTACTCAGGAGGCTGAGATCTGAGGATCACGGTTCAAAGCCAGCCTGGGCAGGAACATCCGTGAGACTCATCTCCAATAAACCACCAGAAAACTGGAAGTGGTGCTATGGCTCAAGTGATAGAGTGCTCACCTGAGCTGAATTGCTGAGGGACAGCACCCAGGCCCAGTTCAAGCCCCATGGCCGACCAAAAAAAAAAAAAAGTTTAACCCTGGAGTAAAGAAATAATAAAATCAGTATTCTAGTTAAGTTGTGATAGATTTTTAAAAGATGTCATTTATTTTTACCACCTTCTGACTGGGTCTTAATTTCAGATTTAGCTCATGAAAATCACATGGTAATGAGATAGGGGTAATAGCACAAGAAGACAAGGCCAGATTGTGTTGAGGCTTGGTGTGTGAAATGGTTTCCTGAGGGCTGGGAAGGTGGCTCAGTGGTAGAGCGCTCGCCCTGCACGCATGAAGCCCTGGGTTCCATTCCTTAGCATCACATAAGCAGAAAAAGCCGGAAGTGGCGCTGTGGCTCAAGTGGTAGAGTGCTTGCCTTGAGCTGAAGAGCTGAGGGACAGCGCCCAGGCCCAGAGTTCAGCCCCCATGACTGACCCCTCTTCACCCTCCCCCCCCAAAAAAAATGGTTTCCTGAGAAACTGGGCATATGTCCCACATCCTGGGGATTTGCAGATCAAAGACTGTCCTGTCCTCCCTCCAAACCAGTTAGCTCCCTAGCCCCCGGTAAATTATTCAAGTACCCTTTAAACCAGAAATGCCGGCGAGATGGTGCTCTCTGTAGGAGCTGTCCAGTGCCGTGAGTGCCATCAAGGCCGGAGTGACGAGCTTGTTGCATACCTTTCTCTTAACACTGTGTGTGCACTGCAGGGCAGCTCCACTGACAGTCTGAGCCCATGTGCAAGCACTTGCCTCTGTCTCCCTTACATCATGTTAACCTTGCCCTTTTTTTTTTTTGTCCGTGGTGGGGCTTGAACTCTGGGCCTGGGCGCTGTCCTTGCACTCTCTAGCTCAAGGCAGGGACTCTACCGCTTGAGCCACAGCACCACTTCTGGTTTTCTAGTGGTTTATTGAGATAAGAGTCTCATGGACTTTCCTTCCCAGGCTGGCTTTGAACTGCAATCCTCAGATCTCAGCCTCCTGAGTAGCTAGGATTATAGGCGTGAGCCACCAGTGCCTGGCTAGCCCTTTGGTTTTTTTACACAGTAAAAAATTAAAAGTAAATACAGATTTAAGTCTTTTAAGTCTTTTTGTGTTTTTACAGGTTTCAATCATTCTGTGTTTCTTTTCTCCCAGCATACACATTATGCTTAGTTTCAAACTTGAAAATAAGTATCCTGGCAGTATCATTTATTCATACAGCTGATTTCCTGTGTCAAATTTTATTTCTTTTTTTTTTGTTGTTGTTTTTGGGTCTGGTCGTGGGGCTTGAGCTGTGGGCCTGGGCACTGTCCCTCAGCTCTTCAGCTCAAGGCTAGTGCTCTACCACTTGAGCCACAGCGCCACTTCCGGCTTTTTTTCTTTTTGCTTATGTGGTGCTGGGGAATCGAACCCAGGGCCTCATGCATGCAAGGCAAGCGCTCTACCACTGAGCCACCAGCCCAGCTCTCAAATTTTATTTCTCAAAAAACTATCTGTAGCTGGGCACTGTAGCTGGCTCCCACTTGTAATCCTAGGATCTCAGGAGGCTGAGATCTGACGATTGTGGTTCAAAGCCAGCCAAGGCAAAGTCTGTGAGATTCTTTTTCGCCCATTAATCACCAAAAAAGCTGAAGTGGATTTGTGGCTCAAGTGGAAGAGTGCTGGTCTTGAGCAAAAAAGCTGAGGGACAGTACCTAGGTCCTGGGTTCAAGCCCCAGAACCAGCACAAAGAAGAAAACAAAAACAACTATTTTGAGTTTCAGGAATAATTTGCTAGTAAGCCTACTTAAGCTCTACAGAAATCATTTGAATTGACTGTTCGAAATATTTTTTAAAGAGAGTGTTGTAATTTCTCTGCATTTCTTAGGTTCAAAGTTCTGGCTAACCAGTACAAATCTATATATCCTACTTTGGAAGTAGACATTGAAGGTGAATTACAGAAACTCAAGGTAATGCTTTCTGAGCTCTTTAATATGCTTAAAACATTTGATTTCCAAATTGATCAGTAGATCTTTTAGTGAATCCAGTTTTGTATAAAAACTGCCAAAAGAAATTTACCAGCTATGCCTGGACCTAGCATTTTTTGAGTTTTTGACTCGGTGTGGCTCAGATGGGACATTAGCTGGAGCAGGAGTAGAGCATGGGACTTGCATGTAATGACAGGTAATTTAGCTTTTGTTCTGGGGTATGAAGAGCTGTTGGTTCATTCTGAGTAGACAAGAGCCTAGACTTGCACTTACTATAGTATAGATCAGCAAAGGGGCAGTGTAGGGTGATAAGAAAACTAACCAGCCCACTTAGGAGTGGTGATCCCTAGTCAGTTTCCTTAGCATTGTATTTCTAAAAAAAAAAAAAGAGTAAAATAACTGGGCATAGGTGAGGCTCCCTACTGGCAAATTTTAGGTGTCAGTGGTGCTTAAGTTAGACAGCAGTGTGGAGGCTCTACAGTTATTGGTGAACTGTGTGTATGCTAATTAACAGCATCATTTCCGGGAGGCTACAGACTATATGCTGTTCAAGAATAGTCTTCACTGAATAGCCTGTATTTACAAATTTAAAAATATTCCCAAAATATTAGGTATTTGTAATTGTTTAGAAAGTAGACTACCATCTTCTTTTTGTTCTATTATGCAACAATATTTTAATTTTATTATTCGCAACTTGGAAATAATTTATGTGCCTAAGTATGGATATGGCTTTTCAGGTCTACTTATACATCTTCCATGTGAATGTGAAGTAGATGAAGAATAGTAAATGGAATTGGTAAGAAGATTCTAATAGGTGATAGGTGTTCCTGTTTTTTGTTTTGTTCTGTTTTTTTTTTCTTAATGATGCTGTACAACTTGAGCAATGCTTCTAGTTCCAGCTGTTCTGGTTAATTGGAGATAGGAGTCTCCAAGTTTGTCTACTGGGCTGGCTTCACAGCCCAGTTCTCAGATTGTAGCTTCCTGAGTAACTAGGATTATAGGTGTGAACTATTGGTGCCCAGCTCTACTCTGCATTGATCAGTTTTCACTGTTACAAAGTCAGATAATTATACTTATACTGGTTATTTTGTGAATACATTGGTGTACATGGAAACTGGTTTTTGTTTTTGTGCATAGGGTTATATGGAAAGGATTAAACCAATGGTGAGAGATGGAGTTTATTTCCTATATGAGGCCCTACATGGACCACCAAAGAAAATCTTGGTAGAAGGTGCAAATGCAGCACTGTTAGATATTGATTTTGGTAAGTGACACTGTGATTCATAGGGAGCCTGACTGAACCTAAAGTACTTAAGATATAAATAATTCATGTGAGCACCAGGGAGCTCCAAGGTGATGCTTTTAGCTTGTGCTTAGGCACAGTGGAAGTTTGTCATCTTATGCCAAGATTTTTAAAGGAATATTGTAGGAAACACAATATGTGTGTTAGATTTGGTACTTCACTGGGGGGGGAGGGGAATGCAGTCATCTTGAATCGGTGGATTTGGAATTCTATAAATGGTAAAGTTCATTAGTTGGCTCATTAATCCAAAGTCTCATTTCTCTGTAATAGTAAAATAAGACAAATTCAATGGAAGAATCTTATTCAACCTTTCTTTAAATAAATATATAGTAGCCAGATGCTGGTGGCTCATGCCTGTAATCCTAGCTGCTGAAGAGGCTGAGATCTGAGGGTCATGGTTCAAAGCCAGCCCGGGCAGGAAAGTCAGTGAGACTCTTATCTCCAGTAAACTACCAGGAAACTGGAATTGACATTGTGGCTCAAAAAAAAAAAAAAAAAGAGAAGTATACACTAAACATGCATATTGCTAGACTTATGAGAGCCTGTTTCCACTGAGCATGAGGCTTTATGAGTGGATTCAGAGTATCTTCTTCATCCCCAGAAGGTCAATGCTTACCTTCTTCAAACTACTATCCCTCTTATTTATTGGTGGTAACTTTATTGGTGATTGCATCCATTCATAATTATCCCAGATTATGCTGATTGTTCTCAGCTATGGCTGACACTTCACTGGCTTTTGACCCCTAATATACTAAAGTGAGTGCGTTTCTCTGTAATGGATATGGGCTTGTGATATTACATATGCCTAGTCAGTCTGGAAGGGAAGTTGTGTCTCAGCTAGCAGAGTGAACAGTTAGTGTGAAGGAGGGAAAAAGTACACCATTCTTAACCATTCTTGGAATTTGAGATTATACGTGGCTTGACATCCAGAGCTGGGGATAATGTGGAATTCACATAATTCTTACTACGTTGCTGTCACTCCAGCTTGCTGCTGCACCTTAAATATTTATATGGGGAATTGGATCTGCTTGAAATATAGGGGTTCTGTTCAAATGTATGGGTGGATTTCTGAGTGAGTGTCCACTGTAGAGCTGAGTCAGCATGCACCCACCAGCTGCACTCTAGGGGAAGCTCTTCTTCCCTTAAAGCTCTCAACACAAAAGAAGACATTGAGGCGTGAGGAGGGCAGGGACAGTTCTGCTCTGTCAAGTCTGTCAGAAACCTACAATATACTCAGGTGCAGAGTTTGTGAAGGTAATTCTGTTTGAAAGTATAGATGAAAGTGTGCTTATCTTAATGTTTGTTTCTGTTTTAGGGACTTACCCTTTTGTAACCTCGTCAAATTGTACGGTTGGAGGCGTTTGTACGGGTTTGGGTATGCCGCCTCGGAATGTTGGAGAAGTGTATGGCGTGGTGAAGGCTTATACCACTAGAGTTGGTATTGGCGCCTTCCCTACAGAACAGGACAATGTAAGTCTAGTTCTTAGAAAATCCAGTTAAAACTATGGAAAGAAAAAGGCATGCCTGTTGTAGGTTTTCCCCTTAATCAATTCTGGTTTCCTGTGCCTTTCATTTAATATCAGACTATGGTCAGAACAATTGACTGGATTTGTCTATTACTTATTAATTACTTATGCCTTAGCTTTCCACTGTTGTGACAAACTTCCTATGAAAACAAAGACAGGAAAGGTTTATTTTGGCTCACGGTTTCGGACGTTTCAGTCCATGGTCTGGCTCTGTTTCTGGGCCTATAGTTAGACAAGCATTGAGACAAAGGGTGTGGTGGAGGAAAGATGCCCACTTCAGGGCAGCCAGGAAGGCAGGAGGAGGCAGAGGCCAAGGAATCCGGAATAGTTTTCAGAGGCACACTCTTGGTGTACCTACTTCCTCAGTAACTCCATCTCCTAGCTGTCCATTCAGTTATGAGTTTATCAGTAGATTAATGCATTCATATAGTAATATATCTATTACCATATTAATATAATAAGTATTAATGTATAAATTAGTGCACTTGAACTAGTCATCTCTCAGTACCACCAGCTGGGACCCAAGCCTTCAATACGTAAACCTTGAGGGGGGACACTTCATATACATGTGCAGATCATAACAACTTATTTTAAATAGGTATAATTTAGCTGCTTTTTAAAAAATCTTGCAGTTTACACTTCACAAAGTTACCTATGTAGCATTAGATTTTGAAGCCAAAGGTGATCTGTTTACTGCCCTCAGATAAAATCTATCATCTCTGTGGAGTTTATCAGAAGAGGCTTTGGCTTATTATATATATTATATAAGGTGTATAGCATTGGCATCCTAATTTCTAAGTTCTGTTTTTCATTCTCTAGGAAATTGGAGAATTATTACAAACGAGAGGTATGGAATTTGGTGTCACTACTGGAAGGAAAAGAAGATGTGGTTGGCTGGACCTTGTTTCAATCAAATATGCTCATATGATCAATGGATTTACTGCGTGAGTGTTCTCCACACATTTTAAGGAAATCGTAGGAGAGTTGTTGGTCAGGTTTGATTTTTGTGGAGTGCTGACTTAGGGTAAAGCCCTTGTAGAAAAATACCACTCCTAGTCTCCAAATCAAAATTGTAGTTCTAGGTAGAAGTAAGAAGAAGAGAGACCCCAAGTTGTATTTCTAGCTCTCCAAAGTTGGCACAAAAGAATCACAATAGTCTGACATGTAAGAAAGTACAGAAGGCAAGCTAAGTAGGTTAGCTAGAAGAAATACAATGTATGTCTAATTTTCATAGATTTTCCCTTAGAAACCTTTTTTTGGGGAAATTTCATGTATCATGAAGAGGTCCCTGCGATAGTTTCTTCATTAAATTTTTTTTTTTTGTCCGGTCCTGGGGCCTGAACTCTGGGCCTGGGCACTGTCCCTCAGCTCTTCAGCTCAAGGCTAGCGCTCTACCACTTGAGCCACAGCACCACTTCCGGCTTTTTTTCTTTTTGCTTATGTGGTGCTGAGGAATCGAACCCAGGGCCTCAGGCATGCAAGGCAAGCGCTCTACCACTGAGCCACCTTCCCAGCCCCAGTTTCTTCATTCATAATTCTGACCGGAAGGGTTGAAGTGCTGGTAAGATGGTAACCAGAAGGGAGGGCTAAGGGCATGTGTGAGAGTGTACTTGATCTTGTGGTCCCCATGTGGGTTGGTGATCTCTGTGTCCCAGAGCATGGCACAGAGTGCATCCATAACAACGCCTGGTGCCTCCCACAGTCAGTGTTGTCATAAGAAGCCTGAGCGAGAGTAGAGCTACCGTTGAGGACTGTTGTCATCACTAGAAAGTAACTCAGCGGGAGTGTACATCAATGTATTGCTCTCTAGTGTTTTATGTATGACATTCCTTAAAATACAGTGCTAACCTGTTTTCAGAGTTGCTTTGGAACTTTGAACTTTGCAGTTTTCTCCTCCTGTCACATCAATCAGATAGGTATTAAGAGTGGATGTTTACCATTGCCTTTTCTTCAAAATTAGGTTGGCTCTTACCAAGTTGGACATTTTGGACATGTTTACAGAAATCAAAGTTGGAGTTGCTTACAAGTTAGATGGTGAAATCATACCTCATTTCCCAGGTACTCTTCCCCCCACCCCCACTACTCCCCCAGTCTGTGTTTAAAGATTTATTTATTTATTTATTTTTGACAGTCTTGGGCTTAAACTCTGGGCCAGGGCCTGGGTGCTGTCCCTGAGCTTTTTTTGCTCAAGGCTAGCACTACCACTTGAGCCACAGTGCCACTTCCTGCCCTTTTTTTCTTTTCCTGAGCAATTTATTGGAGATAAGAGTCTCATGTACTTTCCTGCCCAGGTTGGCTTGGAACTGTGATCCTGAGATCTCAGCCTCCTGAGTAGCTAGGATTACAGTTGTGAGCCATTATTTACTGGCCTTAAAGATTTTCAAAGTCTGCTTTTCCATGATAACAATCCAGGGAACCAATATAGAGTTTCTAGCATGTTCCGACATTATGGTTGAAGATTAGAGAATTAAGGAATAGGTAAATCTGTGAAACCAGTGAGATCCTGCAAGCTGAAGTTGGGCCAAGATAGCATTTATAATCTGGCCGTGTCACTAGCAGGGGTGCTGTGGTTTCAGTGTCACCTTGGTCCTGTGTCTGTCTTCAGAATGCCTAGGTGTCCTCTTTCCCAGTCAGCTAGCTGTTGTGTTGAATGGGGCAGAGCCTCCATTTAGCTTTAGCCTCTCTGCCACTTGTGTGATGGTTGTGAAAGCTAGTTTAGATTCTGAGGTTACTCGGTAGTCTTTTTTTTTTTGGTCAGTCATGGGGCCTGAACTCTGGGCCTGGGTGCTGTCCCCAGCTCTTTAGCTTCAGGCTAGCGCTCTACCACTTGAGCCACAGCACCACTTCTGGCCTTTTCGGCTTATGTGCTGAGGAATCGAACCCAGGGCCTCATGCATGCAAGGCAAGCACTCTACCACTGAGCCAACTTTCCAGTCCTGGTAGTCATTATTTTTTATTGGGACTTTATCCCCAGCCCCTTGATAACCCATCCTTAACTTCATTTTGAAGTGAAAGTTTCTTTTACAGACTGACTGATGGCCTTGTTGACTACTTGTCTGTCTTCCAACTGCTTTCTTCTCTGATGACTCCCTTCTCTTAGCTGTCACCTTGATTGCTATACCCAATGCTAATGAAGCTCATCTTGTCTCTGAAGGAGGCACTGTGGCCTGGCTTTACGTCTTTCATCAGGTCAGGTTTCTCCTATTTTAGGATTCTTAGTCCTACAATAGCATCTCCTTCCACCAGCCCTGGAGTTTAGCTAGTCATCTCTGAGCCCTTGTACAATACATACTGCTGCTGTTCTCACTGCTGCAGCTCATTACTGTGAGTTCAAAAGGATTCCTGCTACACAGACATTCCTGTGTTATTTTATCATCTGGTAAGTTCCTGGCCTCTTAAGTATTTTCTCTTTTCCTTTTGTGACAAGGTATATGTACACACTCACACACTTTGATGATCCTGGTCATTATCTGTCCTTATTTTTCTTTGTCCTTCAGACTTGATACTTTCTAATGATTGGCTATATAGTTATTTAATGACTAGACTGTTTTTTAGAATTGCCATTTGGTTCTTTTTTGTTGTTGTTGGTGGTGGTCGGGGGCTTGAATTCTAGGCTTGGGCGCTGTCCTTACGCTCTGCAGCTCAAGACAGCGCTCTATCACTTAAGCCACAGTGCCACTTCCGGTTTTCTAGTGGTTTAATGGAGATAAGAGTCTCAGGGACTTTCCTGCTTGGGATGGCTTTGAAACCACAATCCTCAGATCTCAGCCTCCTGAATAGCTAGGATTACAGGCATGAGCCACTAGCGCCCAGCTCTTGGTTCTGTTTTATACTTTGTTCCTTACTGGCATATTTCAATAGTTCACATATTAACAATTTTTTGGGTTTTTTTGGTAACTCATGGGGCTTGAACTCTGGATGCTGTTCCTCAGTTCTTCAGCTCAAGGCTAGTGCCTAACACTTAAGCCACAGTATCACTTCCAGTTTTCTGATGGTTAACTGGAGATGAGAGTGTCACAGACTTTCCTGCCCAGGTTGTCTTTGAACCTCAATCCTCAGATCTCAGCCTCCTGAGTAGCTAGGATTACTAGCGTGAGCCACCAGCCCCTGGCCTTTTTTTCTCTTTTGAAACATGCCTTTTTACTGATTGAATTTTCTTTTCTTTTTTTTTTGGGTCCAGTCGTGGGGCCTTTACTCTGGGTCTGGGCACTGTTCCTCAGCTCTTCAGCTCAAGGCTAGCGCTTTACCCCTTGAGCCACAGCGCCACTTCCGGCCTTTTTTTTCTTTTGCTTATGTGGTGCTGAGGAATCGAACCCAGGGCCTCATGCATGCAAGGCAAGCGCTTCCCACCTTCCCAGCCTAATGATTGAATTTTCTTAATATTATCTACTTTCCTTTTGCTGCAACTTCTGGATCATCTTAAGTTTGGTTTCTCTTCACTGATCTACTCCTTAGTTGTGAAATGCCTAAGGACTGTTTCTGTACCTAGTGACTGGCTGAGTATTGAACACTGTAGATATATAGTGCAGAGACTGAGATTCTGTTATCTTCCTCTCCGTAGTAATGATTCTTATTTTAGGGCACCATCAAATTGAGACTAGTCATCTTTAACTTTATTGTTTTGTGCTTTGCCAGTGTACTTATGGAAAGCCCAAGATGTGCCCTAAACGTGTGTATCAGTCTTCCAATTCTCTTTCCTCTGTGGATCTTAGGGGAGGTAGTATTTGGCTTTATTAGGGGTTGGAGTAGAGAGAGGTGTGGGGAGATTGGGGGTAGGTTTTACTCAAGGGTACCGCTCTAAGAAATAGCCTTTCTGCCATATCACCTGGAAGCCAGGAGAGTTACTAAAGTGTACTCACGAGCTCTTTCCAAACTTTAGCAATTCCGAGCTCTGGTGAGCCTGCTCTTTCACCAGCACTGTTGACCCTCAGCTGTACAGCAGCTACCGGCTGAGATCTGACAGTTCTGCTGTTGCCCCAACAGTCCAGCCAAGCTGAGCTGAGGCTGTGGCATTGGACCATTCTTCAGGGGCCCTTGTCTACAGCTCCCTCTGCTTCCTCCCTTGCCAATCTGTTTCTGCTTCACTTGAGGTTAGTAGAGCTGCCATTTTCTGCCCATGCCAGTGTCTTCTTTTTTGGGGGGGAATGGGGGGGGGTCAGTATAGGGCCTGAACTCTGGGCCTGGGCGCTGTCCCTCAGTTCTTCAGCTCAAGGCTAGCACTCTACCACTTGAGCCACAGCGCCACTTCTGGCTTTTTCTGCTAATGTGGTGCTGAGGAATCAGACCCAGGGCCTCATGCATGCAAGGCAAGCGCTCGACCACTGAGCCACCTTCCCAGTCTCCATGCCAGTGTCTTGAAAGGACTTGCTCTTGTTTCCTTTCTGTCTCTCAGGAAACAGTCTTGTTCTGCTCTTTGTCTCATTTCCTGGGATTACTCTTCAGTTGTCATAGTTTCAGAACTGGTCTGGAACTGTGCATTTCATCATGGCTGGAAAGGGAGGTCCCTGGCAGTGATCACTGCCAATGGGCAGTGGAGTGGCAATTAAGCAATAAGCTATTAATGTTCTTGTCACACTAATGCAAAGCAAAACACTGGCAGATCTGAGGAATTGAGAACCAAGACCATTGAAGACTCAGCACACTGGGACAGTGGGAATGGGTGGCCTTTGATGAATGCATTCATAAAGACTGAGGCAGTTTAAGGTAAAATGTGTCAGAAGCCTTTCCCAGCAGCATCTGGAGAGAATCTCATGTCCTATAGGGAGGGGGATAAGGAAGAAAATTAGTCTCAGGACTTGGCTACCTAGACAGTAGAGCTCTAGAGAATGTTATAATCTCAACTCCAACTAATGTGCTATGACAGGATGTCGGCTGAGACACTGGGTTGGTGCAGTCCAAACCCTCAGAGCCTGTGGCGTATTCACTGCCATCTACTAATGTCAGCGCTTCCCTTGCTTGATGCGTAGAGGCCTCTGCCTTAAAGGGGGCACCACGTGACTGTCTTAGATCTACCTCTATTTTCCCTCCTCATCAGCAGAGAATCTAAAGGCCAAATCCCAACCAAGAAAGCACTTAGGCGGAAAGGGACCAGGTTCTACGTGGTCTGCAAGGACCTGCTTAGCATGTGACAGCAGGTAGTGAGAGAGAGGCTCCATACAAACCAAGGGAGCAGCAGTGGAGGGAGACCTGGGACAAGCGTGCGCTGATACAGAGCGCCCTCCCGTGCGTGCAAGCGACAGAGATCTACTGAGAACATGCTGGACGGGCCACACGGAGCAGACGCGTCCTAACTGCTCTGGTAGACAGTGGAAGAGGAACCAAGGGACTCAGCAGGGCTGATTCATTCAGTTCAGCTCCCATTTTAGATCCTTCTCAAACTATTGGCATCAACTGTCTAAAATTGAGTTCTCTAGAAACATGGCTGTGGAGATTTGCAGCGGTTCGTAAGTGTGAGCAGCATGCTGTGAGGGAAATGGGAGCAGGCAGGTGGAGAAAGAAGTTGAGCAGTGGTGCTGCCCTTGGTGATCCTTTGGAGAGTTGTGGGGCTAGAATAGCTCTTCAGAGTTGTTCCACATTAGGCCAAGTGACCCAGTCCTCTGTGTTCCCACACCCACACGCCATCGAACGTGGACAGTGGTTCCTTTGTGTGAAGGACGAGGTCAGGGGAGGCTCTGAAGAGGGTAAGTATGTGCAAGCCTTCTGGGAGGTTCTGTCGTTACAGCATCCACAGCTGATAGTATAGAAATCTGAGGTGCTCTGAAAATGGAAAGTTTTAAGTTTGGCATCAAATGTCATTTCCCAGGCAGGACTGATTTGGTGTGAACTGATGTTAGAACTGTGTGGCCTCTCTCTACTTGGAGTGAATGATCACATACAGCTCCAGAAATGTTTGCTTCATGAAACTTCCCCACTTGGTGAATGTAGTGTTGTTACTTTTTGTTGGCAATTGTTACCTTTCTAAAACCTAAGAAATTTCTAAATTTCTTTTTTTTTTTGGGTCCAGTCGTGGGGCCTGAACTCTGGGCCTGGGTGCTGTCCCTCAGCTCTTCAGCTCAAGGCTAGCGCTCTACCACATGAGCCACAGCGCCACTTCCGGCTTCTTTCTTTTTGCTTATGTGGTGTTGAGGAATCGAACCCAGGGCCTCATGCATGCAAGGCAAGCTCTCTACCACAGAGCCACCTTCCCAGCCCCTCAGTTTTCTTTTTTGGGGGAAGAAGGGGGGTCCGGTTGTGGGGCCTGAACTCTGGGCCTGGGCGCTGTCCCTCAGCTCTTCAGCTCAAGCCTAGCGCTCTACCACTTGAGCCACAGCGCCACTTCCGGCTTTTTTTTTTCTTTTTGCTTATGTGGTGCTGAGGAATCAGACCCAGGGCCTCAGGCATGCAAGGCAAGTGCTCTACCACTGAGCCACCTTCCCAGCCCAAAATTTCTAAATTTCAACACATTTCTGATGCCAAGGGTTTTGATAAGTGTTTGAACTTTGTCCAAAAGATTTTTGACAATAAACAAGATGTACCATGAACGTATCTACTCCTTCACTTTTAGCTAACCATGATGTCTTAAATAAAGTTGAAGTCCAATACAAGACTCTCCCAGGATGGAACACAGACATATCCAGTGCAAGGACATTTAAGGAGCTACCTGTAAATGCACAACAGTATGTTCGGTTTGTTGAAGATGAGCTTCAGATTCCAGGTAAACATTTTATGAACTAGGATCTTCAATTTAAAGAAAAAAATCATTGTATTCGGGAGCAGGGAAGTGGATATGGATCTCAGGGCTTTGTGCTGCTAGTCAAGCTGTACCTTAGCCCTGCTCTTTCTGCCTTAACTGACCTTCCAAACAGAAGCAAAGATTATTGGTTTGAAGAGGTCTCAGGATTCCCAGCAATGTATTAGAACACATAATTGTAAGGTAAATTGAATAGGTTGGTTTAATTAGGTAGCTGATGAAGAGAACACATGAGAATTCAAGCAGGAAGGAGAAGTTTATTACTGAACTGCTACCCCGCAGTGCATGGTGGAGAGCACACGGTGGAAAGGGGCTAGCTGATATCCTGCCTGGGAAACTGAGGGGAAGGTGCAGCCAGGTGTGTGGAAGGGTATGGCCACACTGGACGCAGATGTGACCTCAGGGCCTGGGACCCTCCCATGGTCTGATGGGAGGCATGACCAGGGCCAGCCCAAGATGTGACCTTGGAGGAGGGTGAGTCGACTGCTTCCAGGTGTGCCAGTTACCTAGGTGACACAGGTGGAGACTTGGCCAAGAGGAGGGAGGAGTCTGCCTTGCCTTCGCAGGGCAGACCTTACAATAATGTAATACTTTCTGTTTGGGTTTTTAAACTTTTTTTTTCTTTTTTGTTACTGGGGATCTAACCCAGTTGCACTTACTAGGCAAGCACTTTGCCACAAGTTTGTAGATTCCCTCTTAGCTTCTCTGACATGTTTTTGCTTTTATCCCATGATCGTTCATTCTTTTCTTTTGATTTTCACCCTCACTGAAAACTAGTTTATGGGCTTTCCCCCCACCCCCCCGCATTTGAGTGAAACCACCTTTAAGAGTTGGAGAAGTTTATTTGAATAGGCATTAGGAAATAACTACATACAAGAGGAAATCAGATTAGTAGAAAATAAAAAATGGACTGGATAAACTCTATTAAAAATGAAAACTTAAAGCTGGCCAGTGAGATAGGCACAATAAAGTTATGTGCAGTCTGTCTTTTTTTTTTCGGTTGGTCCTGAGGCTTGAACTCTGGGCTTGGGCGCTGTCCCCGCGCTCTTCAGCTCAAGGCGAGCACTCTACCGCTTGAGCCACAGCACCACTTCCAGTTTTCTAGTGGTTTTATTGGAGATAAATCTGATGAACTTTCCTGCCCAGGCTGGCTTTGAACCTCAATCCTCAGATCTCAGCCTCCTGAGCAGCTAGGATTACAGGCGTGAGCCACCAGTGCCCGGCTGTGGAGTCTGTCTCTTAAGAGATGCTTTTGTTTATCTTCTTACATGAATGGGAGTTGAAAGAAAAAGTAGACAGGATATTTTCCATGTAAAATCTAGTATGCATGGACTGATTTTGTATTGTGGTTCTTGTTTTCCTGATGAGCAGTAGCCCTTCCGTGTGGTATCAAATTGAGTAAGCATATTTGCCTCCTGTTACTGGCTACCATTTTCTGAACTAAATAGCAGTGAATCTAACAAAGACTTTGGTGAACACTTATAAAAGTTTATGCTAACAGTGCCATGTGGAACCCAGTAACTTTACAGATCCCCTAAAGCCAGGGGCTGCAAATGATTAGGGGTTCCTCGTGCTGGTGTGGCAGGCCATGCAAGCTGGTCTATAATTCTACTTTTTGAGCTATAGAAGCTGCAGTGACACTTCAGTAACTACTTGGTATAGAAAGTACAGTGACACTTCTGTATCTACTTGGTATAGAAGGTGCAGCGACACTTCTACTTATTATCTGTTTATCAAAGATGCTTTTCTAGATATCAGATAATCAAAAGTTCTTCCAGTCTCTGCTGGTTTAGGCTAGTATTTTAGTATCCTAGTCACTAGGGATTAAGAAGTTATAAATGTTGTACATTTCAACTAGCGTGTTAGCATGGGAGCATGGCTTGGGTGATGTAAGTGCACTTGACTACTAAATATGAGGTCCACAAAAAAGCAGAAAAGAGGTGACTACCTTGACTGTGTCTGTGGCCCATTAGGAACAGGCATTGTCTGCTAGCAGGAAGCACAAGCTTCTAGGGAAAATGGTGACCTGAGAAGTTTGGGTGGATGATTGATGTCCTTTTGTCTTTGTTCTGTTTTCCAGTGAAATGGATTGGTGTGGGTAAATCCAGAGAGTCTATGATTCAACTCTTTTAAGGATGGCCAGGGATGTAAGAAACACTCCTACCAGGGAGGGAAGAGACTTACTCAAATATTCCTTTACGACTTACAAGTTCCAGAATGAAGACATGGAATGTGTGTGGAGCCTGGCACCGGTTTCCGGGCTGTGAGGTGGTGGCTATTGTGAAGATAGACTTGGGCATATTCTGGTGCCAGCTTCCTCACCTGGCATAATGGCCGAATCGCCTGTTGCTCCTGCCGCTCATGGTGCCACGTTTCCTTTCAATGTTTAGTAATAGGTAGAATACTTTTTGTTTGAACTCGAGTCACCTCCAATGTAGGTTTTCTTCATTGTCATTGTATGTTCCTTAGTTTTGCCCCCTAGTACTGTAGATAGTAAGAACAATGCAGTTTTGCACAAGCATTTCTACATTCTGATCATTCTTTCATTGTAACTTTTGTTGTTAGAAAAAGTGAAGGCAGGATGGGCTTTGTGAACTCCGTAATGCCATGGATTCTGTCTTAACATATGAACTGGTATTTTTGGCAGAGACCATTGCAAAATTGAGCTTTGGCAGGGAGAAGGGGCGTGTTATAATGGGTCCCTTTGTACAGAACTTACTTCTCTCTACAGATTATTTAATGCGTTAAGTGTTTAAAGAGAAAAGATGCTTCCCCAAAACAACTACCATAATGTTTTTTTTAATAGTCGTTAAAAGATCTATTATGATACTCAGTGGATATTTTTGTTTAGTTTTAGATATGAACTGAGATGTGTAGCTTTCCTTTTTTAAAAATCTAAATCTAATGGATTGGTTTTCAACACTGTGCCTGCCAGTATATCTACCAAATCATATGCAGGTGTCATAAATTTGATCATGCCTTCATTTCTCCTTTATTTGGAAAAACAAAAAAGGGGTGTGTGTTATTTAGATAGTTAGGCATAACATATTGTGTTGTAGATTATCCTCCCGTGAACTAGTAAATGTTTAAATTAGTTACCACTTAAATTTATTTTATTATGCCATCAACAGCTGATTAAAAAGAACCAAATATTTCTAGTATGCTATGTGTATTGTGTTTTGTTCTGGCAGTAGAGATATGGTGTAAAGGAGCTGCTGCTTCCTTTCAGGGTGTGGGCAAGGTAAGGAGACATTAGAAACAAAATCTTTGTGAAGGTCTAAATATTTCTCCAGTGTATGATTTTTATTAATACTTGGTCCAAGAAGAGTTCTAAAATAGGAGCAGCATCATTAGACTCAATAAATAAACAGTATAGGTGGTATTATAAGTCCATACAGATTAGTGACCTGTATGTTGAAATATGTAAATATGTTAAAATATGTGAATTCTGTTCATATTAGTGGAAATTGAATGGGCTTTTAAAGTCCATATCCTTATCTTGGGTATAAGCATTGCATTATTGAAACATTTTCAGTAATGCCTCAGAAGGAAATATACAGTTAACTCATTTTTCCTTTCCAAATCAGAAGTCAGCAATACCTTAAAAAAAAACAAAACTAAAAACGGGTTTGGGATGTGGCTTAGTTGTTGAGTGTTTGCATGCATGAAACCCTGGATTCGCTTCCTCAATACCACACACACAGAAAAAGCCAGAAGTGGCACTATGGCTTAAGTAGTAGAGTGCTAGCTTTGAGGAAAAAAAGTTCAGGGCCCAGACCCTGAGTTCAAGCCCCAGGACTGGTGAAATTAAAAAATACACACATTGCTACTATGATACTGATGGTTCAACTTTGGCCAAGTGTTTTTTTAGAAGTGAAATATTGTTAATATGAGAGGTAATCTGTTTTGTCTTTAAAATCATTGATAAGTATTCAATTGTATTGGAAGTTATGTATGTAATTATATATGCTATGCATATGAATGTGCTAGGTGTAATTACATATGCTATGCATATGAATGTGCTAGCAGGCAAGCACAGTCTTGTTGAAGTTCATTGTGTAGGGGATACGATTCTACACACACTTGTGAATGGGGTTAATGTGCTACCATAGGAAAGTACTGGGTGTGATGAATGAGAGAACCTAAATGTGAGCCTACAGTATGGTACCATCCCTTCTCTGGAGTGATTACCAGCTTCCTAGTGACAGCTGACTTGTTTCCATTATGGGCTGAGCAGTATTTTGCTGCTGTTGGAATAGATGCTCTGGATACCAATTTGGCTTTCTTACATTCAATACTTCTGCCTAAACTGCTGCGTGGGACCTTCCCGACTGCCTAAACTGCTGCGTGGGACCTTCCCGACTGCCTAAACTGCTGCGTGGGACCTTCCCGAATGCCTGATCTACCATACCGTATTTCTTTTCAACATCACAGCAAAAGAATAGCAACAGGCCTACACTCATGAAGTTCAATAGTCTTCCATGTTCCCCCTGCCAAAGCCATAGGCACCAGCTACATGGTAACCTTTCACAGGGCTGAGACTAAGGTCTCTAGCTTCTGCCTGGGCTCTGAGTTGTGTGTGTGTTGCTTTTTTCCCAATGGGTCTGGGATGGGGGTGGGGGGTGTCAAGGATTGGGAGTGGAAATATTATGGGTACTCACCAGTACCCATAATGACCCAGGGCCTAGCTAGGCAAGGGCTCTGCCAGTCAGTTCTCTGAAGGCTGGGTCATGATTCCTGGGTCTAGGCTGAACAACCTCATCTGAAAAGAATTGGCAACATGTAGATATTATAGAATTAAGAGTTATCCACATACACATCAGAATTAAAAGTACTGCAACCATGGTCACTAAGAATGCCAAAAGTTGTTTGATATGAATGCTGTGATTTATTTAGTTAAAAGCATCTCTCCCAAGGCTGCTTCTCTCTTGACAACGATACATCTCTGGTAGTGAATTCAGTGGTGCAGGATTTGATGAAACTGTGGCTAATTTCTGATCCCAGCCTGGAATTTAAAGCAATTGAACGATTTATTTTACGATTACCCACTTCTGCTTTTTAGTTTCTGATGGGACTAGGGTTTGACCTCGCCCTTGTGACTGCTTATCGGGGTGACACCTCCTGACCTATGCTTCCAGTGTCCCCCAATATTTTAAGATACTCCTTAGCATTTGTGCCCTGAAACAAAATAATTTATGAGATTTAAGGCGAAAGAATGTGTTTAATATATGGAAAAAAGACTTATTTATAGTCTCCAAGTGATAAGGATTATTATTAGGTACGCCAACATGTAAGTAAAAATGAAATGACCCTCATAAGTTTGCATTTAATGTCCCAATTCTAGGTTGCCAAGCCCTGTGGAGCTGCATTGTCGATTGGCCATTCTATCTTCTCTGCACTGCAGTCTAGTTGCTGACTTCCCTCACCAGAGGCCCTGCTAACCTGTAAGGAAATGCCCAGGGAAGGCTTGGGCTGACAACAGTCTTGGCTCTGAGGTGATGGTATCTCAGCGACAGCGTTCTCACAAAGCTTTGTTACATTGTTACTTACATTAACCTTCACAAACACATCACCACCACCTCAAAGACAGACTCATTTGTCAAGTTGACCCAGCTCAGAGGTGAAGCCTGAGTTTGACCAGGATTCTCAGACTCCAAAGTCCCTAGGTTTTTACTGTTCTATATTCCACCATCCTTAACAAGTCAACTACATGTAAAGAAATTTCTTTTTCTTTTTTGTTTGTTGTGGGGCTTGAACTTGGGTCTTTGGTGTTATCCCTTAGCTTTTCTGCTTAAGGCTAGCATTCACCATTTTGAGCCACAGTTCCACTTCTGGTTTTCTGGTGGTTAATTACAAGTAAGTCTCATGGACTTTCCTGCCCCAGATAGCTTTGCACTTAGATCTCACAGCCTCCTGCATTGCAAGGGTTATAGGAGTGTTCTGGTGCCCAGCTTAAAAGAGGAATCATTGGGTACTGGGGTGAGTAATACAAGGACAAAGTCTTCCCGGGCTGGCCTCCTCCCCCAGGCAACACGCCGAAGACAAGCCTGCTCTTCCTCCTCCACGGTAGTCAGTGTTTCATAAGCAGTTCTTAAATAAATCAATGAAATAGAATGGGCTGAGAATTTTAATTGAGGAAGAATTCTTTGAAGGGAATAACCACACCTATCATGGTCTATATTTAGTCTGTTGTTACAAGTCCCAGTCAGAAGCCTCAGAGCACTGAGCTTGAAATGCGGATCATTGTTGATCTAGACAAAGCACTGTGCTCAAACACCCAATCACAGGCACAGCTCAGAGCTGGCATACTTGCCTGTGAGTATTGGGCACTGGCTTCCGTACTGCACAAGAAAGAAAGTGGAGGAGAGGAGATCTAATCCCAGAGACAGGCCAAGTGGCTTAAGGGCCTGTGCTTTGACACACTTTAACCTTACTTCTCTGTGGAAAACCTTTCCCACAGATTCCTGGCATTCTTATCAGGCCTCTTGCAGACCAACTTTTGCCTGTCTGCTCTTTTTTTCTTTGTTTCTGTTTTTGTGCTTGGTTCTAGGGCTTGAACTTGGCTTAGCAACTGTCCCTGTGACTTTTTTGCTCAAAGCTAGCTCTCTACCACTTGAGCCACAGTTCCACTTTCAGCTTTTTGGTGGTTAATTGGATATAAGAGTCTCACAGACTTTCCTCAGCTCTCAGCCTCCTGAGAAGCTAGGATCATAGGCGTGAGCCACCTCAGTCTTGTTATCTGCAGGTTCTTTATAAAGCAGGTATCACCCGAGTCCATATCAGTTGGCCTCTCAGGCTGTCACCTGTCGCAAGGTTCCTGAGTCAGCTGGCCTACCTTTGGGCAGCCTGGACACACCATGCTGTTCTCTTCCTTGTCTAGTTTAACTTTTACCTTGCCCTTCAGCTCTCAGTCAATCTTTTTCGCAAGGAAAACTTCTGGTCTGTTAATAGGCTGCCATAGCAACATAGAGTCTCTACTTCAAACCATTTAACAAGTGGCATTTTATGGGTGCGCCTGTGCTGTTTCCACCCACTGAATCTCATGTGGAAACTGTCTCTTTGTTTCATGTGGCATTGGTCAAAGCCAAGCACACTGATGGCCACATAAATAGGCGCTATTAAGTATTTATTGCAGGACCGAACAAAAATGAGCCCAACATCAAATTGTCAATTGTCATAAATATGCTCTCCAAGAACTAGCAGAGTCATAATCATAGACAAGAACAAAGGCAAAGTTTACTTCTGCAGAAGGGTGTGCTATCAGCCAAAAATTTGGCAGGCAGGCTGCTCCTGCTCTCTACCTGGTAGTAACTTACTTTCTAAGACTTTAGTATGTCACATTTCACCTTCCCTGGTGACTTTCTGGGGGACATAGTAGGTGGCAAATAGACCATGGAACTGTGTAAAATAAGCCAAAGGAGAAGGCCTTCGATGTCGATCTGTCTAATGAGATTTCTGTCCCATAGGGAAAGAAGGCTCTGTTTCCTATCACTGGAAGCCAGAGGTTAGCTGGCTTCCCTCCTACTAAAGAGATGCTATCACCCCTTCATCTAGAAATCAAAGGTGTGCTCCAGCTGTGAAGGCAAGAAGCCCTGCTGGCATCCTGGCCAGCTCTTCTTTTCTGCCCTTCCTGATCCAGTAGCGTCCTCTCCCAGCCTCACAATTCCTTCCTTTTATCCTGAGCCCCCTTGCTCTCCTTTATCATGAAGTCTGCCAGTGAGCTGGGTGCAGTGCAGCTGGTTCATGCTTGTCATCCTAACGACTTGGGAAGTGAAAATAGAAGAACTGGACTTCAGAACTAGACCAGGCATAAACATGAGACTTTTATTTAAAAAATTAAAATGTGCCAGGTGCCGGTGGCTCACACCTGTAATCCTAGCTACTCAGGAGGCTGAGATCTGAGGATCATGGTTCAAAGCCAGCCCGGGCAGAAAAGTCCATGAGACTCTGATCTCCAATAAGCCAACCACTAGAAAACTGGAAGTGACGCTGTGGCTCGAGAGGTAGAGCACTATCCTTGAGCTGAAGAGCGCAGGGACAGCGCCCAGGCCCAGAGTTCAAGCCCCACGACCGACAAAAAATAAACAAAAAAAAATTAAAACATTAGGGGCACGGCTTAAGTGGTAGAGACCCTAGCTAGAAAGTTCAAGGTCCTGAGTTCAAACCCAGTATTGCAAAAAAAAAAAAAAGCATAGTCTGCCAAAAGGCAATTCATTCGAGGAACTCAAAGCCCAGCACTGAGGATGACAGCACTGTCAGGAATGTTGACACTGGTGTCATGTGCATCTGGGATCACCTCTGCCCTCCCTCCCTTCCTGCTCACTTGTGTCGCCAGACAGAAACACCACAGGGCAGTTCAGAATTTCTAGACCACGCCCCAATATGTCAGGTTGTATCATAAAATCACTGAAGTTGGCAAATGAGGGAAAGATTTTCCAGCTGTATGTTAGGTGTGGTCACTGTTCTATCTTGTGGCTGGGCTCACACTCCAGCTGTGTCCCAAGAAAGACACCTTTTCATTTTTTTTGGCCAGTCCTGGGGCTTGAACTCAGGGGCCTGGGCACTGTCTCTGAGCTTCTTTTGCTCAAGGCTAGCACTCTACCACTTGAACCATAGCACCACCTCTGGCTTTTTCTGTCTATATAGTACTGAGGAATGGAACCCAGGGCTTCATGCATGCAAGGCAAGCGCTCTACCACTAGGCCATATTCCTAGCTGCCCTTTTCATCTTCATCCTGAAGTGCCGCACACGGGCAGCCAGCAATGCAAGAAGAAGCCACTGTAGGTCCTAGTCACGTCTCTCTGCACCAGACCCCTGCTCACATCTCTGACCGCAGCATACTGGTGGGTCCTCAGCACACTTCCTGAGATAGCCAGCCCACAGGAGGGGCTGAGCTGGCCTCAGGCATGGCTGAGCTCACTGACTTAAGACCACTTTGATTGGACTTACCAATCTTGTAGAATGGCAGAGAAAAGTCTCTTTGGTAAGTGGTTTCCTTATACCATGGTTCAGGAGGCTTTTGGTGTTTTCGAAAGCAGATGTATTGAATGAGCGTCTGTTGGTCTAATTCAGGCTGATAGGGAGCCTTGGATGGAATGGACAAGTCTATGAGTGGTCTAAATGGAAACAAAAACGATAGATGAGCACCTCAGAGAGGAGCACTTTGTTCTGTCATCAGGCATCTACCCCCAGGAAGTGACCACAAGACCAAGAACTTCTAGAACCCCATTGTCCCGAGGCTGGGCAGAGCAAAGGTGCGAGAGAGTTAGCTCAGGTTCAGTCTAGCATCCCGGGAAGCTGAGTCCATGGCGCCAATGCCTTCTCTGTCAGACCAGCCCTGTAGTACATCGGAGCGTTTTAT
Source organism: Dipodomys ordii (assembly GCF_000151885.1). Lineage (NCBI taxonomy): Eukaryota > Metazoa > Chordata > Mammalia > Rodentia > Heteromyidae > Dipodomys > Dipodomys ordii. Next base: position 2,121,119 of record NW_012267251.1, read on the forward strand.
AGACCTAAAACCTGTCCTCACCTTCCTCTACCCATCTCAGTTACTTGCCAAAGAGCAAAAAAGAACAAAATGTAAAGCCAACATACCTCCTGACCCTTGTGCAAGTATCAGTTCACTGTTACAGCTTGTTTGTAATATGAATGTAAATACACATTGAGACCTTAAAAATATCCATATATTTTGTTGTAGCTAGTCTAGCAATTGGGGGTGCCCATCAGCGAAGATGTAGTGCTAACAATGCTTTTGTCAAAGTGTTTTAATAATCACAGAAAGAGTAGGAATTCTTCCATGTTAAAAAAATAGGGAACCATCTGAGATGACAGATGTACTAGTTACCCTGCTCTGATTCTCTCACACTGTTCATGGATTTCAATCCCAATGTCAGGTGTACAACTGCTATGTGGCAATCAGAAAAAGAATATTTTTAAAGAATAGGGAAATATTAAGTTGGTAATATAGACATGCAAATTTAAAACAATGCTGTAGAATTAAACCTCTTTGTGCCTTTTTTCTTTTTTTGGTGCCTATTCTAGATCTTGAACTTGGGGCCTGGGCACTGTCCATAACTTCTTTTACTCAAGGCTAGTGCTTTACCACCTTGAGTCACAGAGCCCTTTCCAGCTTCTTGATGGTTAAGTGTAGGTAAGAGTCTCACAGACTTTCCTGCCCTGGCTAGATTTGGGCTTCAATCTCGGATCTCAGCCTCCTGAACAGCTAGAACTACAGTATGAACCACTGGTGCCTGGCTTAGATTTTTAATTTTGAGATGGAAAAAGGCCTACAACATATTAAGTATAAACACAATTTAAGTGGATTATTTGAATGGTATTTGATTTGTCCCAATAGAAATGTTACCAAAAATAGTAAATAGATAAAATGAAAATGAAGTATCACAATACCATTCTATACTATTTTAGGATAGATTTTTGCATAATAGGTTCTGAAGAATTACTTTGGGACAGTGACTTGGGTAATCTTCAATTTAAAAATTTTTGACTACCCATCTTTTCTAAATGTTCTAAAGAGTGGTTTTCATTTGTTTTGTTTTGCTTTGTGCTGGTACCAGAGCTTGAGCTCAAGATCTCTCAGTCCCGTGGCTTTATAACTTAAGGCTGGTGCTCTACTACTTGTGACACAGCTCTACTTCCTGCTTTTTTTTTTTTTATGAGACTTGAACTCTGGGCCTGGGCCCTGTCTCTGAGCTTTTTCACTCAAGGCTAGTGTTCTACCACTTTGAGCCACAGTGCTGCTTCTGGTTTTCTGATGGTTAATTGGAGATAAGAGTCTCATGGACACTTTTCTGCCCAGGCTGGTTTTGAACTGCAATCCTTAGATCTCAGCCTCCCAATAAGCTGGGATTATAGGCCTGAGCCACCGGTGTCTGGCTACTTCCTGCTCTTTGATGGTTAACTGAAGAGACTTGCAGACTTTTCTGCCCAGAGTGGCTTTGAACCAGAATCCTCAGATCTCAGACTCCTGAGTACCTACGATTATAGGTGTGAGCCTTAAATTTTAAACTATTAAGGCTTTCTATTAAGTGGTCAGACCATTATTACCGTCACCATTATTTCTGAGATCATGTGGTTCCTTTATATCACCTCATGCTATCATTCTACCTTTGATGGCCTTGGAAATGAAGATAAGGAATGGGCCTTACTTGTGTATCTTTGCACTGGAATCACGATGCAGTCTTGCTAGTTGCCCAGGGTAGTAACCTTGGAGGTCCTTTCCTTGGTGACTAATGAATATGCTAGTAGAGAAAGTAGGAAGAAAACAGCAATCATTACCATCATTTTTTTACAGGATACTAGCTTTGAACTTTGTCTCTGGCTCCTAGCAGCTAGAAGCCCGGGGATTTCTTGCAGCATCTGATAAACAAGCTTCTCTATGCCAGACCTGCATATATGGGGCTAACCTGCCCACCCCCACATCCAGCCTCCATAGCTGTAATCAAATGTTACTTGTTTTCAGGATTCATCAGAACCTATTTGACACATCAGGTTCAGTATTGGGGAAAAAAGCTGGGTGCAGTTGGCTCACTCCTGTAATCCTACTCAGGAGGATGCGATTTGAGATTCAAGCATTGCGGTTTGAAGCCATCTCAGGCAGGAAAGTCTGTGATATTCATCACCAATTAACCAGCCAGAAATGCAGGTGTGGCTCAAGTGGCAGAGCACCAGCCTTGAGCAAAAAAGCCAAGCAAGAGCATGAAGCCCCAGTACTACCATATGAGTGGTATGAGTGTGTGTGTGAGAGAGAGAGAGACAGAGACAGACAGAATATACAAAGCTAATGGGATAGATACTGATCATTGCTGAAACATGCTTTATTTATGATAGGGCTACAAGATTTCATAGCCCTGTTTTTGTGAGGCACTGGGGAGCGTGGAAGCGGTCTCCGGCCGGCCTTGGCCCTGTGGGGCTGTTTTGAGTCATAAACGTGAGCCTGTAAAGCCAGGATGTCCTGCTTGGCACTCTTGGGAAGCCACTGGTTCAGATGTGGAGGGGTGGAGAAGTGTCCGGGAAAAGGCACAGGCCTCAGACACTGGGAAGAACGTTGCTAGTCCTTGGGAAGGACCTCAGGAAGATGAGTGTTGCTGGGAAGATGTCTGTATGTTGGGTCTCTGTTAATCGTCCTCAGATTCTGAGCCCTTGGTAGTGGGGGGGGGGGGAGCCAGTGGGAAGGAACGTAGTGTGCATGAAGTAGATGCACTATGTCTACAGTGAATCTATGTGATGAGCAGAAATTAAAACTGTGCCTTCCAGTCAGCCCCCATTGCGGCATGCAGACAGGTAGGGTACCCTGCACTCCGCTGGGTCTATGGACACAGAGCTAAGCAGCATCTCTGGCCCTTCCAAGGCCTGTGAAGAGGGAGCAAATGGGATGGGGAAGGGGTTCTGAGAAGAGTGTGGACGAGGTTTCCAGTCTATAACCAGCTGGCCTTGTTGCTTTGTGCTGACTGTGGCTTCAAAATGCATTGTGGCAAGAGTTCTTGGTGAATCAGGCCTGGCTCAGGGGTACAGGCTCAACAAGGGTGAGGCTGAGTCCAGCCACCTTTACTTCCAAAAATAAAGGGAGTGCCTAGTGGAGCAAGCTGTTCACCTCCTGGCAGCTAGAAAACAGAGAAGGAAGAGGAAGGGCTGAGTCCCAGAATTCCTGCCAAGAGCTCACCCCCAATAACCTAACTTCCTCCCACCAGAATTCCTGCCAAGAGCTCACCCCCAATAACCTAACTTCCTCCC
>NW_012267251.1:2137160-2139241 GCF_000151885.1 Dipodomys ordii
GCTTTACCACTTGAGCCACAGTGCCACTTCCGGCTTTTTTCTTTTTGCTTATGTGGTGCTGAGGAATCGAACCCAGGGCCTCAGGCATGCAAGGCAAGGGCTCTACCACTGAGCCACCTTCCCAGCCCCCAAATTACTCTTAAACCTATGGTTGACCCCAGAGAGTTGGCTTTCCTCTCAAAAGCTGGTTAGTAACATAGAGGGGCAAGTGAGGGGCCCTCAGAGGGGAGAGGTCCGAGCTTTGGGCTGCGGGGCAGATGATCACCTTGGTAAAGCCCTGCTTCCATCTTCAGTGCTAAAGGAGGAAAAAGGCCCTGAATGGCGGGGGACCCAGACTCAGTTGCAGTGAGGTGTGGAGCTGAGCTCCAGCTCCTGGGAGCCTGGAGTGAATGGTAAGGGCAAAGTTTCCCGCTGTACCTCAAATCCTTGCTCCTCCGCCTCCCTGCCAGGTGACCTTGGGGAATGTCCTTGTCTCAGAGCTGCAGTAGCATCTTTGTGTGTAGATTGGGGGACTGCATCTGCCTTGCACACGGCAGGCAGCCAGCCATGAAGGGACATGCAAGTCTCAGGGATAACGCCGAGGATGGTAAGAGTATTTGGCCTGTGTTAGTCCATCCTCCCTCTCCCCCCACCCCTGTCCTGAAAGGTATCTGTGCTGAGCCTTACTTGTAGGAGACATGGCAAGTGCTGGTGGTTCCCAGAGGGAGAGAAAGCCAGGGGTTTCTGATAGCACACAACCAAACCAGAGGCTGAGGAAATCCCAGGACTCTGTGGAAGACTTGAATGGCTGAGTTCAGGGAGAGGGAAGGAGGCAGAGCTGGGGAGCTGGGCGGGGAGCTGGTCATGTGGCCGGTGGGCCAGAGTGGGTTTATCGTGATGTACATGCTGTCTTCTCAGTCTTGGGGCTGCCATTCAGTGAATGCACATCTGGAAAAGCCACACTTGGCTCGGGCTTAACAGACTCAGGAGGCTGACAAGGATCTTGGTCTAAAGCCTGGAAAGTCTGTGAGACTCATCTCCAATTAACTAGTAAAGAGACACAGTGGAGCTGTGGCTCAAGTGGTAGAGTACCAGTTTTGAGCAAAAAAGCGAAGGGACAGTGCCCAGGCCCTGGGTTCAAGCCCAGTACTGGTACCCCCCCCCAAAAAAAAAAAAGAAAAAAAAATCCTACTACTTAATTCCTAAGTTGCCAGCCAAACATCTTATCAGATGTTTAGGGCGGTTGAGTTGACTTTGGTCTTTATGTCTGGCAAGAGATGAATGCAGGCAAGACCTGAACATAAGGAAAGTTAATTAGAAAAAAATATGACAGATAAAGAGAGTCTGGGACACAGAGATGCCACAGGAAAGCCACACTTCAGCTGGGGCTCTGCCATCTTGACCCGGGTCAACCTATCTGGTTGGCGAGTCTTCTGTTTCCTAAAAGGAACTGGTACCGAAGACTTACTGATCTGTCCTCATTCCCTCAATCCTTGTCATGCTTCCTTGGTCTTTGGTAGCCCCTCCACCTCCATTTGATCATCAGGCAGGTTTGGGTTATTAACATAGCCTACCATCTGCAAGCTGTCCAGGCTGTTGCTCCCCGTTTGCATTTCTGACCACTCCCAGCTTGCAGTGTGCCCACAGCTATCTTGACAAGTTCACTCAGTGAGGGTTCCAGGCCTAAAGTGCATGCCTAAGGCCGGTTCACCGTGTGACGTGACTTCCATTTCCCTTCCGAAGACACCACAGCTTTCAATACAGTCCTTTCACGGAGAGTCAAATAACATGAAACTGAAGCGCATGCCTATAAATATCTTCATACGAGATTGAACCTGAGCAGAGAGTTTCCTGGTAGCTGTGAGATAAAGACCGGTCCAGCTCAAGAAGTGGATTATTTTGTGTGGAGTCCCTGAGACTGGGTAATTTATAGAAAACAGAAATTGACTTCTGCCAGTTCTCAAGGCTGGGGAAGCTAAGATCAAGGGCACAGGCATCTCAGGTGGGGGCTGCTATCTTCTTCCAAGATGGTGGCCTCTGGGCAAGGAGGAGGAAGGCCAAAAAAGGAAAACACTATCTCTGTCAAGGCATTTTTTATTTTT
>NW_012267251.1:2139291-2148349 GCF_000151885.1 Dipodomys ordii
ATTCCTGCCAAGAGCTCACCCCCAATAACCTAACTTCCTCCCACCAGAATTCCTGCCAAGAGCTCACCCCCAATAACCTAACTTCCTCCCACCAGGCCCCACCTAAAAGTGAGGCCACCTCCCCAAAGGGCCACCAGCTGAAGCTCAAGCATCCAACACTGGACCTTTGGAGAGTGTTCAAAATCTGAGCTCCAGAAAGGGTCTAGGGGCTGCCTTTCTTGTATAAAAGGAAGTCCAGAGCAGGGCAGGCTGTGCTTTTGTCTGTGCAAACAGGACACTGGGAGTTCAGATTTTCCACAAACCACAGACTGTCTAGACTTGCTCAGTGGCTGGAATAATATGACTGAGCCCTGAATTACAGCAGGAGATTACAGCAGGGGAGAGACAAGTTAGCTTCAAAGGAGGAACAAATGACAGGTCTGAATGCAGGGCTGGAACGTGGTCGTCTAGGTACCTGTCCTGTCCCTCCCAAGGCTTCCCTGGAGCTGCCTGACAGTGGTGAAGAGCCCACGGGTGCTGGGTGTCCGGACATCCACGGTCTGCAGGAGCGACCGGTGCCGCCACCCGGGGCTCCTGGTGAAAGTGAGCCCAGCACAGCCCCAGATGGGGTCTGCACCAGCTGCTCCGAGTGCAGCACCTAGCTTCCTCCCCAGCACCCAGTGACAAATCTGGGAGCACCCTAGGCAGGCTTGGCAGGAGTGTGGAGAGGGCAGGAAAGCATGCCAGGATCTTGGCGTTGGAAGGAGGGCAGCATGGAGAGAGAAGTGGAGAGAGTGGGGGAGGAAAAGATGACACACGCTGCCTGGAACTCTGTGGATAAACATCCCAAGCTCCCCATGTGGCCTTCTCAAACACGAGAAAGCTTGCAATTTGGAGATAAAAAAAACTCCACTCTTCAGAAGAGACCTTTTCCCTCCTAGGGGGAAATGCCTCGGTGAGCCCGCCACTGTGCAATGCCGACTGCTCCCATGCACAGAAGCAAATGTCCGTGACCCCAGCCTGGGCGTCGAAGCCCTCCAGGGCTCTGCTCAATCTCTCAATCAGCCCTGCATTCCTTCTCCTCGGTGGGAGCAGCTGGTCACGCCGGTATACTTCCCCTGGGCATTATTTAAAGGTTCTGACAGCTGGGCTCTCCTGCGAGGTGTTCAAGAACAAACTTGTCCCCCAGGAGAGGAGTATAACTGAAGTAGGGTCTGGGCTTAGCCACAGACAAGATTCAAGATGCCCAGGTGAAGGCCTGGGCAGCGGCCCAAGGGAGCTGTGCCGCTCATGGGGACTGCGCTCCTCCATGCCACACGTGTGTGGGGCTCCGTGCCTCATGCAGAGAAGGCTCCTAATTCCAAAGCCACCTGTGAGAAGTAAGAGCACCTTGCTCCATCACAGCAAAAAGAGGCTCAGACAGGTTAAATGAACTAAGCCAGAGCCACGAATCATTTATGTGTGTATGATGACTTTTTTTCAGAAGAGCATTATTTCTAATAAACTACATGATTCCTCCACTTAAGGGCAGACAGCAAGTACATATCACATGCCAATTAAAAGGGGAGAGGGAACAAACTAAAAGAAACTTAGTATGATGGTCCACACCTGTAAGAGCGTAACTAGTGAGCCTGAGACAGGCGGAGAGCAAGACTGAGGCCAACCAGGCACTGAGGCCAGCCAGGCCTGCAGTGAGTTCCAGACCAGCTGGGCTACACGGTGAGACCTTGTCATGAAAAGGAGGGAAGGAAGGAGGGAGGGAGGGAGGAGAAGGAGGAAGGGAGGGGAGAGGGGAGAGGGAGGAGAGAATGAGATCAGGCGCTGGTGGCTCTCACCTGTAATTGTAGCTATGTAGGAAGCTAAGATCTGAGGATAATGGTTCAAAGCCAGCCCAGGCAGGAAAGTCCTTGAGACTCTTATCTCCACAGCAGAACTACGACTCAAATGGTAGAAGGTTAGCCTAGAGAGAAAGAGTTAAGGAACAGTGCCCTGGCTCTGAGTTCAAGCCTGAGGATCAGCACACACACAAAAAGGACCATGAAGACTACCAGAAAGAAAAACCTCCTAGGTCTGATAAACACCTTCTGCAATAGCAGGGCACAAAATCAGAATAGAGGAATTGCAGATGTGGCTCAAGTGGTAGAGTTCCAATCTTAAGCAAAAACCCAAGCAATTACAAGAGGCTCTAGCCTCAGTACCAAAAATAAGAATACAAAAGTCAGTAGCTTTTCTGTATACCAATAATGAACATACTGAGAAAAACGTGGATTACATCTCATTCATTGCAGTTCCCCCCAACTACCAAATCAAAAATGAAACCAAAACAACGACAATAACAAAACTTCCTCACCAAAAACTGGGGGAGGGGAGGGGGGCCATTTTTAAACTAGAAATACATTTAACAAAGGAAATCAAAGACCCCTACCATGAAAAGTATAAAACACTGAAGAAAGTGTATCTATTAAAGAAAGTACTAGGAGATGGAAAGACCTTCCATATTCATGATTGACAGAACACTGTGAAAATGGTCATATTACTGAGAGCAATTTATAGATTCAATGTAATCCCTATCAAAATTCCAATGTCATGCTTCACTGAAATAGAACAAGAAATCCTAAAATGTACATTAAAGTGCAAAACAATCCTGAGTAGCTAGAGTAGTCCTGAGCAAAAACAGCAATGCTGGAGATATCACAGTATACCTATTTACATCATACTACAGAATAATAATATAAAAAACTTGCATGGTACTGGAACAAAACATACACACATAGACCAGTGCAATAGAATAGAGAACATAGGCATAAAGTATCATAGCTACAACCATTTGATTCTTGACAAATGTACCAAAAACATACACTGGAGAAAAGACAGCTTTTTTTTTTTTTTTTAAACTCTGGGCTTGGGTGCTGTCTCTGTGCTCTTCAGCTCAAGGCAAGTGCTCTATCCCTTGAGCCACAGCTCCATTTCTGGTTTTCTAGTGATTTATTGGAGATAAGAGTCTCACAGACTTTCCTGCCCGGGCTGGCTTTGAACCTCTATCTCAGCTTCCCGAGTAGCTAGGATTATAGGCGTGAGCCTCCAGCGCCTAGCTAAAAGACAGCCTCTTTAACAAATGGTATTGGGAAATCTGCATATTCGCATGCAGAAGACTGAAACTAGATCCTTACCTCTTGTTCTGTACAAAGAGCAAATTGAAATGCATCAATGATCTTAATGGAAGACCTTATTTGGGCCCACAGATGAGCTGGGAGCAGTATAAAGGCTGTCTGCTTCCCAGATTCCTCTATGTTGTGCCCGTGTGCTTTGTCCTGAGCTATCCCATCCTGCAGCCATTTGTGGCCATCTTGAAATTCAGGAAGGGCCTGTTTTAATTATGGATATCTTCTCAGCCCTTTCCCCCAGTTTTCCCTATTTAACCCCCAAAGATGGCTGTGGAAGTGCTGAAGCGCTGTCTTTCCGTGCCTACCACACAATACAACTCCTTTCTCTGTTTTTCACCATGTGTCTTTATTTGTCCCAATTGGACATGTGGAACTCCTAGAGTTTAGGCATGAGGTCTAAAAACTCCAGCTTTAACAACTTTACCTGGGTGGAATCATTGGACGACGCTCATGAAATTCTCGTAGTCGGATGGCAGCCATGATAGGTGGAAATCTAAAACAAAGTAATTATGGAGTGAATTGTCTTGTTGCTAGGTTGCACACATTCCAAGATAAAAAGCTTTTGTTACAGTCTGGACCTGGAGGATCCCCAAAGGACCATATATGGAAGGTGTGGTGTTCTTGGGAGGCCATGAAACAGTTCGTAGGTGGGGCCTAGTGGGAAGAAGATAGGTCATTGGGGAATCCTGGGACACCTGACACCCAGCTGACTATTGTTTTTGAGTCAGGGTCTTGCTTCCTGCCCAGCACGCACCTATTTTAGGTGCATGATCTATTTTAGGCTTCCCGTTGTAGCTGGAATGACTGATGTGCACAACCACGCCTTCTTCTAGTGAGATGCAATTTGCAGAGCTTTCTACCTAGGCTGTCCTGGATCTGTGATCCTCCTGATTTCGGCCTCTCAACTTGCAAGGATTGAACAGATGTGAACCACTGGTACTTTGCTTTAGTCAGCCTTAAAAGTATAGCCAAATAGAAAATCTGAAAATAATAAACTTACGTATGAACATAGCCAATACAGTGGCTATGCTCAGAATCAATAATAATATAACTTTCATTTTTCAAATATATTTTTTTAGTTGACTTAATAGAAGATTTTTACTTTGATGCATCTTAAGTAAACTTTTCCTGGGGCAGAAATGAGTTCCAATCATGCACTCACAGTCACTTTGGGTGGACTGTTCTCAAAGACATGTTAAGGACTTGGTCTGCATCCTGGCAGTCTGGAGACTTCACTCCAGTGACTCCAGGAGGTAAAGAAAGTAGGACTGAGGTTCAAGGTTCACTTGGGCAAAAAGTTAATACAATCTTATCTCAACCAATAAGCTGGGTATAGTGGTGTGCTCCTGTCAGCTATGTGGGAAGCAGACATAGGAGGGTCAAGGTTCAGGTTAGCCCTAGGATAAAACACAAGGAGATATTGTTAGAAAAACAAAACAAAACAAAGGGTTTGGAGTGCCAGGTGCGGTGGCTCAAGCTGTAATCCTACTTACTCGGGAGGCTGAGATCTGAGGATTGTGGTTCAAAGCCAGCCCAGGCAGTACAATCCATGAGACTCTTATCTCCAATAAACCACCAGAAAAGTGGAAGTGATGCTGTGGCTCAAAGTGGTAGAGCACTAGCCTTGAGCTGAATAGCTCAGTGACAGTGCCCAGGCCCAGAGTTCAAGCCCCATGACTGATAAAACATGCTCCCATGTGGGAGTATGGTTCAAGTACTAGAGTGCCTGTTTAGCAAGCTCAGGATCCTAAGTTCAATCCCAGTACTACCAAAAACTTAAAAAACAACCAAATATGTTGAGTTCAAACTCCTAAAACCACTCAAAGTTGGGAAGGTTCTGTCTCAAACAATTCTTGGCACAAAGTTTGCCATAGGATTTGCCCTAAAGTTGTGAGTTCCCGTCTCTAGGATATTCAAAATATGACTGGCTGTTAACAAGGTAGCTAGTGAGTGGAGAGAGGCACAAGCAGCCCTGCCATGCTGATGATACCTACAGGCCGCCGTGAGCCGGGACCTCCTCGCTCTTACATGCAGTCCTTTGGGGCAGCAAATGTTCAGCTACCCTCTGGTGTTGGTGACAGTGCAAGGGTACACTGCACAGTGGAGGGAGCGGAACACTTGACATCATTCATAGATTATGATGCAGGCTGGTTAGGCTTTGCTAGTAGTACCTTTCAGGAATGAATATAAAGGTTCCTGTAGTTTCCATGGAAGCCTGGCTAGAACTTTCTCCCCTGTAAAGACTGTTCCAAGGATGACAGAAGGTTAAGAATCTGGGTGGTGCTGTGCTCGTCCTTTACAAGCAGGAATTGAAGAAGTTGGGTTGGCACCAGAGCAGAGGAGTCCAGACTTTCTGGTCTAGAACTAGATTAGGCTCCATCCAGCTGCTACTAAAGAGATCTAAGGCTTCTTCTTTTTTTTTTGGTCAGTCGCAGGGCTTGAACCCTGTGCCTGGGCGCTATCCCTCAGCTCTTCAGTTCAAGGCTAGCACTCTACCGCTTTAGCTACATCGCCACTTCCGGTTTTCTGGTGGTTTATTGGAGATAAGATTCTTACAGACTTTCCTGCCCTGGCTGGCTTTGAACCGATCCTCAGATCTCAGCCTCCTGAGTAGTTAGGATTACAGGCGTGAGCCACCAGCACTCAGCTTCTAAGGCTTCTTAATTGTCCTACAATACAATTCAAAGCCAGCACTGGTGGTGCACACCTGTAATCCTAGCTACTCTTAAGATTGAGATCTGAGGACCACATTTCAAACCAGCAAAGTCCATGAGATTCTTATCTCCTATTAGCCACTAAAAAAAAAACAGAAATAAAGCTGTTGATAAGAGTGCCAGTCTATGCCTGATGCTTTTTTTTTTTTTTTTTGTCCGTTGTGGGTGCCTGAACTCTGGGCCTGGGCGCTGTCCCTCAGCTCTTCAGCTCAAGGCTAGTGCTCTACCACTTGAGTCACAGTGCCACTTCTGGCTTTTTCAGCTTATGTGGTGTTGAGGAATCGAACCGGGCCTCATGCATGCAAGACAAGCACTGTGCCACTGAGCCACCTTCCTAGCCCTATGCCTGATGCTTTTTAAAGCTTGCAGCATGTATTTTTAAGCTTTAAAAAAATCTTAATTTATTACATCTTTTTATTTCTTCTCTTTAAAATTATTATTCTTTTTAAAATCATTATTAGGAGTTGTACAAAGGGGTCACAGTTTCATAAGTCAGGAAAGGAATACAATGCTTCTTGGACAAATGTTACCTCTTCCTTCACTTTCCCCCAGTTTCTTTTTTCCATCTCTGCCCACAAATTGCATAGTTCATTTTTTACATATTATATATTAAATACATGCATTTGTTTACCCTTCTTCCATTTTTATGCCCCCTCCCATAAAAAAAACAACAAAAAAACCCCCAAACACCACATTTCATCTCATTTTGTGTGTGTGGCATTACTGGGGCTTGTACTCAGGGCCAGGTCCCTGTCCTTTAGCTTTCTTGCTCAACATCGGTGCTCTACCACTTGAACCACAGTTCCACTTCAGGATTTTTGGTGGTTAATTTGACTAAGAGTCTCACGGTATTTTCTGCCTGGGCTGACTTAATCTTTTTTCTTGGTCGTGGGCCTGACCTCTGGGCCTAGGTGTTGTCCCCTCAGCTTTTCAGCTCAAGGCTAACAACACTCTACCGCTTGAGCCACAGTATCACTTCCGGCTTTTTCTGCTAGGCCTCATGCAATGCAAGGCAAGCACTCTACCACTGAGACATCTTCCCAGCCCTGACTCTGAATCTTGATTCTCAAATCTCAGCCTCCTGAGTAGCTAGGAGTTCAGGCATGAGCCACAGCACCTGGCTAAAGCTGCTTCTTTTTATTAGAAACACTGACTCCTTTCTTTGGAGCAGGATAAAGTCTGGGCATCCCAGTCTCCTCCATTTTGTACCTGTGTCTTTTGTCCTCAGCCATTCCATTCAGAAGCCAGTTTGTAAGCCAGTGAAGGTCAGACCACCTGCCAGGTTATCAATGACTTTTCTTTTGAAAGTTTTAGCCAGGATTTTCCTTATAACAGGGTTTCAGTAGGGAGAAATAAATAGGAAACATTTCCTGTTCCCCAAGCAGGAAATGGGAGTTAAAGCTGTAGTTTTCCTACTTTGAGCTGGGCAAATCCATGTGGCTTAACAGACCCTTGGCTGAGTGGTTAAGGCAGGTGAGCGAGGCTCACCCATGACACAGGAAACCGTGAGGGCTACCTTTTGCCAGACATGCCTGCCATTCTTTGTCTCTACCCACTCAAAAAAGTTGCCAGATTTTTACCATTTCAAAAAGGCAGATTTAGACAGTTCCTTTTATATTTGAGATACAGATGCAAGGCGGATTTAGATAGCACTTGCCACATCTAGACTTGTAATTTAACAGAAAGGGAGGTACCCGTGGTTTTTTTGTTTGTTTACTTCCTAGTTTCAACTTGAGTCTGGTCCTTTTGATATTTGTTGAAAAGAGTACAACCTGGCGGTCTCCTGTCTTTTCTATCCAGCTTCTCAGTGCCTCTTTAAAGGCCCCACACGACTAAACCACCTCTGAACACACCATGACTTGGGACTATTACGGCTTTCTCATTCCCAGCCCCCAAACCTAAGGCAGATGACGTTACCGCTGGAAGGTAGCTGAAGAAGTGCTGAAGCGCTGGCCTCCTGTGGCTACTTCTTCTGTCCCTCACCGCTTCTCTGTATTTGGCCTGTTGGGGTGAATGGCCGAACCTGACATGTCTACCTCCTGGGCCTAGGGTCCAAAAAACAACAAAAAACCAGCTTCAACACTACGTCCTCTTTGTAGCTTTCGAGCCCGGTATGCTCTTTGGGACCCCGGAAGTGACTAAAGAAGCTATTACTCAACATAGGATTTCCAGAACACGCGCAGAGCTGGCAGCCATGGACGCGGCCCGACAGGAGTGTGTACCGTCTTGTCGTGCAAATGGCTTTTCTCTTCTTCCCAGTACTCTTACAGCACCGTGGGCAGTGCAAATGGTCTCCTGGCCTAGGAGGACTCGACAGTTAGGTCCCAAGAAGCGCCCCGGGCCGAGGCGCCATGATGCGAGACCCCGCCCTGCAGGCCGGAAATGGGAACTGGAATGCAGACGGCCCTAAAAATTAGGTTTACGGAAAACTGGAATACGAAACAAAAGCGTGCGAGCGCTCGCGAACCGCAGTCCCCCTTCCTCCGACAGGGAGCCGGGGCGGACGGCGGCGGACGGGGCGGACGGGGCGGACGGCGGCGGCCCTCCCACGTGGCGGGTGACAGGCCTTCCATTATGGCGCTCCTGGTTCCCATAGTGCCTCGGGCTCCGGTCCCAGGGCCTCCTTCAACTCCCCCTCCTCCCATAGTGCCGTGGGTGCGCGCTCAGCCAATGAAAAGCGCCCAGGGTAGCGCATGCTCAGACCCGGGGGCGGGGCCGGGGGAAGTGGTAGCACGTGCCCTGTGGGCTGCCCCGCCGACGCCTCGCCGGAAGCCCATCCGCAAGCCCTGCCGGAAGCCCCGCCTCCTGCTCCCCACGCGAGGCAGGTTTGTTGTTGTTTTTGCGATGTTCACAGCTGTTCTCTTACGTTCAAAGGATTCCTTCCTTCCTTCCCGACCTTTCGCGGATGTCACCTGCATCCCCTCCCTGTCCCGAGCCCTGACCACCAGGTCGACCTCCTGTGTTAGCCTTCCTACTGCTGGGGAGCGGGAGGCCTGCGGGAGGAGGAGCCGGCCTCGCCCAGCCAGAGTGCTGGGGAGCCGGAGGCCTGCGGGAGGAGCCGGCCTCACCCAGCCAGAGTGCTGGGGAGCGGGAGGCCTGCGGGAGGAGCCGGCCTCACCCAGCCCGAGTGCTGGGGAGCCGGAGGCCTGCGGGAGGAGCCGGCCTCGCCCAGCCCGAGTGCTGGGGAGCGGGAGGCCTGCG
>NW_012267251.1:2152711-2157955 GCF_000151885.1 Dipodomys ordii
GGCTTTTTTCTTTTTGCTTATGTGGTGCTGAGGAATCGAACCCAGGGCCTCAGGCATGCATGGCAAGAGCTCTACCACTGAGCCACCTTCCCAGCCCCCCAGTAGGGATTTTGTGAATATCAAAATGAGTTAGGATTCTGGAAAACAGATTGATAGGTCCCTTTGCAAAGGAGTCTTAAATAAAAGGGAAAGTATAATGAAAGCCACTTGGAAAGAGCTTTTCAAAATGGCGTTGGGCATCCATTTGGGGTTCCTGTTGTTCTTCGGAATGTGAACAGGGGTCACTTCCTTCCCTGTGACCTCAGGCCGGGGAAAGCCGGGGAATGATGGTGCCAGAGCTTCGGTACACATTGAGGCGCTGTCAGACCCCTGGCTGATAGAAGTTTCCATCCTATGTCTACAGTGTTTCCTTCACCTTCCCTTGGTCATACAGCCTCTGCTCCTCCCCACCACCCTAGAGCCCACATGGGCTCCTGCTTTTCCTGCTTTGGTCGGAACACAGATTCAGAGCTGTGTCTAGGGAGATGAGTAAAGTCCTTGACATTTACAGCGTCTGAGTTTGGTTGGTTGATGCCTTCTGCGTCTGATAAGTCAGCTTTCGATTAGGCTCTCCAACAAGCCCCGCCCCCTGCCCCTTTCAGGCATCCTGAATTTCCCAGGACAGCTCACAGAACTTGGAGAGATCCTCATGTGCATTTACTGGATTGTTTTTAGGGTGATTACTATAACCCTAATAATACTAACACTGATGTGGAGGGGAGACATGGCCAGGGCAAGGGGGGGTGCCCAGCTTGCCGCGGCCTCTGTGTTCAGCGCCTTGAATGTCTGTGGAGGCTTTCCTGTGGAGGCACGGTGGATCTCATCACTGGCTGCGGCGATCCCCTCTCCCTGCCTGGAGCTTGGAGTGGGAGAGGTGGGTGTGCAGTGGGAGCTCTGGTCTCAAGGGAACCAGGGCTGGTTCCCCTGGCAACCAGCCCCATCCTCTTGTCACCTGAGAGCCCCAAGCCATCATTAGCACACAGCTCATTAGCATGTACAACACTTGTTCTTTGGCGATTCCAAGTGTTCTAGACATCGTCTGCCGAGGAACAGAGAAGAGACCAGGGATCTGTTTCACAGTGTCACAAGGGCCATGGGGCTCCAGTGTGTACCGCTCCAGGACACTCCCTTTAAAAGCCTGGGCCGGGAAGAAAGCAAAATCAAGTAACAAGAAACACCATTCCAGCAGTTAGCATGAGAAGGCTAAAGTAGCTACAGTAATAACAGATAAAATAGATGAAAAAACTCCCACAAACTGTATTAACAGTTGGAGACTTTTATGGTGATTGAGGGGTTAATGACTCAGGAAAGACATCCTTATGCTTTAAGTAAGAGTTTCAAATACAGGAAGCAATAAAATGGATAGAATGAAAGAGGCAAGTAAACAACTACAAAATCACCTTTATGATGATGTTAACACCTCTGTGTCTTTACAATTGATAGAAAAACTAGAGAAAATGACTGGGTGTGTGGTGGCTCACACCTGTAATCCCAGCTACTCAAGAGACTGAGATCAGGATATTGGTTCAAGCCCAGCTGAGGTAGAACGTTAGCAAGATCCCATCTCAACTAATATGCAGGCCTGAAGAGGAGGAGCAGCTCAAGTGATAGAGCTCCAGCCTTGAGCAAAAGAACAAGCAAAAGTACAAGATCCTGAGCTCAGGCCTTAGGAAATCTGATTCACGCTGATGTATCTACTTTGTATTTCTCTTTGTGACTTCCAAAACTACAAACCCACGAACTAGATTAAAAAACACCCCTCTAAACGAGGAGAGGAATCAACTTAACACTAGGTGGAAACTACCAGTGTGGTCAGGTGTACCTGTGCAAGGTATGATGTCAACTGCCCTGTGGCTGGCTTTGGTTTAGGAATCACCCTCATAAATGTCTAAAGCGCATGCTAATTATATTGTATCTTGTGTTCATTTAGCTAAGTTTACTGACACATTTACATTCCTACAGTTACTGATTGCCTTGTTAATCATTTGCAGGTCATTCCTTCACATACAGTCATGTGATGGGTCTTGTACTATGTTGATTTACTGATATCTAAAATTAGCTTTAAAAAGCTTTGTCCTTGCTGGGCATTGGTTACTCAGGGGACTAAGATCTGAGGATCTTGGTTTGAAGACAGCCTAGGTAGAAAAGTCTGTGAGACTCTTAACTTCAATCAACCACCAAGAAGCTCGATGTGGAATTGTGGCTCAAGTAGCAGGGCCTCAGCCTTGAGCAAAAAGCTACCGGATGGAGTCCAGGTCCCAAGTTCAAGCCCTAGGACTAGCACAAATGAAAAGAAATCCAGAAAATAAAAAAGTTGTTCTTGAAAACTGGGTTGTGACTTGTAATCTATACTCTGTGTGTGTGTGTGTGAGTGTGTGTATGAGTGTGAGTGTGCGTGCATGTGCACACACATAGAAATGCATGTTACTTGCCTGTAGGTAGACTGACACAGTCCCAGTTAGCTCATAATTCACATGCATTGTGGTAAGAGCTCTGAACAGCACATATACAACAAGGAGATTTTTTTTCCCTCTTCATTTATATTTTAGTTTTTATTTACTGGTGCTGGAGCTTGAACCTGAGGCCTCGGGCTTGAGAAGGCCTCCTGGGGCCCTATGTCCCGTCTTCAAAGGGTTAATTCTGATTTTAGGTACAATATGGTATTGAACTGTGGCCTGGAGGAAAGGGTTTCTGGTTCAAGGTTCTGGCACTGGTGGAAAGTCCACGCCCACGTCCACACAGCCTGTTTGTGTCTGGGGCATCCAGAATGGTGTATCCATGGATCCAACCCGCTAAGATGGGAGCCTCAGTGGCTCATGGCTCTGCAGGCTGGAATCCTCCAGGCTTGGGCAGGGAGGACCGCCACTCACCCGTCCCCCGAGGATGGACGTCCCCTGGCACTCCTGGGGCTCTGTGGCTTGTAGGATGACCCCCCCCCCCGCCACGTCTCTGCCTTTCTTGTGGTGGCAGCATCTCCCCTTCCGACACTAGACACATTGTGTCTCGGGCGTGCTGCTGATGGATGAGTTTGTCTTTAGACTACTACAACCCCACTTCCAAAGAAGCCCATAGTTTGAGGTATTGAAGGTTAGGGCTTTATTTTGGAAGGAAACACTTTAGCCCTTGCCCTATATGTGTGGTACTCAGTGTAGCTGGCGAATGGGCTTGGCGTGGGACAGGAGGAAATGAGACCAGAATATTGTTATCATCAGTAATAGTAGTAGTAGTAATGGCAGACATTGGTTGAATAAAAGCGTTTTATTGCAAGCTCTAATCACATGTATGTTGTCTGTATCAGAATATCCTCCTCTTTTTTTGTGTGTGATGCTGGGGTTGAACCCCAGGTCTGGGGCCTGCGAGGCAAGTGTTCTGCTGCTTGAGCACTGCCCCACTGTGGCCCTCAGCCTTCATATGTATGCACGTGAAGAAAGCTGTTTGAAATGCTCCTGACATCTCTCCAAAAGGAGTTCTTTTAAGAAGTCAGGTCAGATTTTCTTGGGGACAGGAGGCCAGCTCCATGTGACACCTCCAGCCTAGATCTGTGTGTGTGTGTGTGTGTGTGTGTGTCCTACAAATCACGGGTCAGGGAGCTGAGTCAGGATTGAGTCATAGCTGGAGTTATGTTCTTAAAGCCCAAACAAACTCTGTTTTTAGCTCTGAGTAAGTGCGAGGTGCTGACCCTTTTTCAAGGGTTCACTGGCAGAGGCACGGGAGCTTCCGGTTCCAGCCATGCCTGGGGCTTGCAAAACTGGGTGAGCCAGTTCAGCGGCTCTCCAGGTCTCCATGAGGAGAAAAGGGGAGGATGGAGTGTCAAGTGGGAGATGATTTTTTTTCCGTGTGTGTGTGTGTGTGTGTGTGTGTGTGTGTGTGTGTGTGTGTGTGTACTGGGGCTTGAGCCATAGCTCTACATCTGGCTTTTTGCTGATTAACTGGAGATAAGCGTCTCATTTACTTTTCTGCGTGGACTGGCCTCTAACCCTGACCCTGGGCTCTCAGCCTCCTGAGTAGCTAGGATTACAGGTGTGGGCTGCTGGCACCTGGCCTCTAACCCTGACCCTGGGCTCTCAGCCTCCTGAGTAGCTAGGATTGCAGGTGTGGGCTGCTGGCACCTGGCTCACTGCAGTCCCGTGTTGAGATGGAACTGGGTCTTTTGCCGGGGCTGGCCTGGAGCTCGAGCCCCTGATTTACGTTTTCATGATAGGTGAGAAGACAGGCATTTATCCCCGCACCTTGCTGCGGGTTGAGACCAGGTGCGGCGCGTTTTGTCCAGGCTGGCCTGGCACTCCTCCCCACCCCCGCGCCCGGTAGCTCGCACGGCGCTGTGCCCACCATCGCCACAGCTTCCTTTTACGTCTCACAGAGCGCCCTGGCCTCCGGGCATTCTTGTACTCAGCCAGGAGGGAGGGTCAGGGGCCGCAGAACCCCGGGTGGCCCCCAGGACTCACTCTTCTGAGGAAGGTGGCTGCTCTGGTGGTCTAGAAGACCAGGGAAGCGCTGGCAGCCGTGCACAGATTGCGAAAGGCCGAGGCGCCCTGAGATGCCGCAGCAAATCTCCTGTCCAGGGACTAAAGAACAGGAAAGGCCGGGGACGGCTCCAGGAGCAACTGTGAGGACAGGAGAATTGTGGAAAGGGTGAAACTCGCAACCTAGGCCTCTGCTCTGCCTGGTCAGGGCTCTGATAGTAAAGAGTGGAATGAGGAGATACTGAAAGTCCTGATTAGCAGCGCCCTTGGGGAACCTCCCCCCAGACATCAGGCCTGTCCCTGCAGCATCCAGGCCACCCCAGCCATGCCTGCCCTCCCCCTCGGTGACATCAGGCCAGAGCAAGTGCGGCCTGCAGAGCAAGGGGACGGACTGTGCCCTGGAGGCCCGTGTCTACGGGTCTGGGCAAGCCCTCTGGTACAGGCCTGGGCAAGCAGGCCGGTGTAGACAGGGCTGGGAGAGCAGGCCGGTGTAGACGGGGCTGGGAGAGCAGGCCGGTGTAGACAGGGCTGGGAGAACAGGCCGGTGTAGACAGGGCTGGGAGAGCAGGCCGGTGTAGACACACAGGGCTGGGTGAGCAGGCCGGTGTAGACAGGGCTGGGCGAGCAGGCCGGTGTAGACACACAGGACTGGGTGAGCAGGTGGGTGTAGACACACAGGGCTGGGTGAGCAGGCAGGTGTAGACAGGGCTGGGTGAGCTGGCCAGTGTAGACAGGGCTGGGC
>NW_012267251.1:2158270-2170525 GCF_000151885.1 Dipodomys ordii
CTGGGTGAGCAGGTGGGTGTAGACACACAGGGCTGGGTGAGCAGGCAGGTGTAGACAGGGCTGGGTGAGCTGGCCAGTGTAGACAGGGCTGGGCGAGCAGGCCGGTGTAGACACACAGGGCTGGGTGAGCAGGCGGGTGTAAACAAGCCTGGGGGCTGGCCAGTGTAGACGGCCTGGGTGAGGAAGCCAGTGTAGACGGCCTGGGTGAGCAGGCTGGTGTAGATGGCCTCGGTGAGGAGGCCGGTGTAGACGGCCTGGGTGAGGAGGCCGGTGTAGACAGGGCTGGGTGAGGAGGCCGGTGTAGACAGGGCTGGGAGAGCAGGCCGGTGTAGACAGGGCTGGGGCTGGGCCTGCAGAACCGAGAGGCTGGGGTTTAATGGCCCAGTTTTGTTTTTTTCCTTATATTCTGTTTTTCCCTCTTTTTAATGAAGTTAATTTGTGGGGCGCTGGCCGTGAAGCTGAGGCCATTGTGCACGCGAAGTAACCTCTCCGCTGTACTGTCAGGCCATTGTGCACGCGAAGTAACCTCTCCGCTGTGCTGTCAGGCTGTCCTCTGCGACTTTTTTTGAGTGTGCTGCTGGGGTTTGAACTCACGGCAGGCACAGGGCTCATGTGAGCCACGCACCTACCCCTTTGTTGCTTCAGTTAGTTTTCAGATAGTCTTCTGTTTTCCTCGGCCAGCCTCGGTCCATGATCCTCCCGCCCTACCTCCTGTGTACCGGGACTGTAGCTGTGACTCGTCACGCCTGGCTGGCTTGTGGAGATGGACCCCAGATTCTCTCCATCTCTGCCTTCTGGGTGGCTGGGATTCTAGGGGTAAGCCACCGCGTCTGGCTCCGTGCGCTGCCGTTGGGAGCATCCTCCCCGGGAGATTCCACAGTGACCCAGTTCCTTGAAGCTGTCAGCTCTCCTGGGGTGTCCCCACCAATCAAGCAGACCTCAGTCCCAGAGCTCTCTCCTTCACCCAACTCCTGAACCGAGCTGGTGTGTTCCCCGCCCTAAACCACCCACGTCCAGGAACCTTACTGGGAGTCACTCTTTGCAGCCTAGAGCTTGGTGAGATCATTCACAGCGTCCCACCCCAAGCTTACGGTGTGTCCCCTTCCCCCCCCCTCCCCCCGCTCCTGCCTGTGCTGGGGCTAGACAGTGTGGGCTCTGCGCCCTCCCCCTCTGCGCCCTCCCCCTCTGCGCCCTCCCCCTCTGTGCCCTCCCCCTCGCCGCCCTCCCCCTCCGTGGCTCACACCCACCCCTCGCTGCCGCTCCCTCCGTGGCTCACACCCACCCCTAGCTGCCGCCCCCTCCGTGGCTCACACCCACCGTGTGCGGAGCTTCCTGTTTGCTGAAACTTCCTTCCTGACCGTCACTTCCAAGGCTTCTGTCTTACCCCGAGTGAGGTAAACAAGTCCTGGGCAAAGGGAATTCTCTAGATTGGGGAACACGCTTGGGACCAGACAGATAGGGAAAAAGAGATGTGATAAACAGCAGCCGGGAATTCAGAAACCAACACTGTATTTAGTGAGTGGATCTGTTAGAAACCCAGAGGCACGGTCTTTGCTGTACGCCTGCGCTGCGGAGCTCATACAAGGAAAGAGAAAAGAATGAGAGCAGCTTCTGTCTGACCTCGCCCGCTGGCCCCAAATCATTAGTGTGCTGTGTCAACGGAGCAAGGACGTCCCAGAATGCTGTTTATCCTGACACAAGACACGCCTGGAAAAGCACAGGCGCCTTCGGCACAAAACATTTGTCTCAAGGATGGACAACGTCTGGAAAAAAAAGTGTATGGCAGAGTGCACCTGTCCTTTATGTCATTATGTCATAATGTCCTTCCATTAGTGACCAAAGTTTAATGAGCAGGTCAGTCTTGGAGAGCCCAAGTGATAAGGCCGGGTGTGGGAACAAAGAAAAACCACGCATCCTGGAACAACTTTAAGTCAAACCGTACCTTTTACCAGGGCTGCCCCTGATGTCAGGAGAGCTCACACCCCCAGTCTCTGTTAGCGTGCCTCTGGCTTCCACTTGCTAGCTGACTCAATCAAGCCCGGCCACGTTTTCTTACCATTGTGACTTGTCCTGGAATTCTTACTCTGTGATCGAAGTCAAGCACCTGGGACAAAAACTCCAAGTGGAGGGAAACATCATAGCCCTCAGCAGGAACTAGTGATGTTCTCACTGGATCCAAGATGGAGTAGTGCGAGGCAAAGCCTGGGAGGAAGAGCAGACGCTGCCTGTAGACGTCCTGAGCGGCTGGCTTAGCAATGCGCAGTCTTGTACTGTGCTCGACTGCTGGCACAGGTCCACTGGAGGGAGAGAGCTGAGGTCCGCGGTGTGGGCACCTGGAGAACATTCATCCTGGGGAGGCTGGAAGAGCACAGACATGTGGCAGGACCCGGCCAGTCGGCTGAGAGGTGAAGGTCTGGGAGAGGAGCACTGGGGGCAGGTTGGGCCGTGGCTGTACTCTGTAGCCCAGCAGGGATTGTAGGAGGTGCTTATGATGGCAAGTGTCAGCATCAACTTGACTGGATTGAAAGACAGCCAGAGAGCTGATGAAGCACTTTCAGGTGTACCTGTGAAGGTGTTTCCAGAGAGGGCTGGAGTGGGCGCCAGCAAAATGAGGGGAGCGCCTGCCCTGGACACGCTTGGGCCGGAAAGGTAGAGGAGGCTGCGTGGTGCACGGTCAGCCTTCTTGAGAGGGCATAGTTGTTATTTTTCTTTTGCAGCTGATGTGTATGTCACACCCCTGGCTTCCACCTTGCTCTGGGATACATCATGATTGCTCTCGTTTTGAGGCTTCCTGCTTCTTAGACTGAGCAGCTGCTGTTTTCTCTGCCTCTATGCCCTGGCTGGCTGAGATGGCCATTGTTTGGATTAATCTCCTGTGACAGTTCTACATTCTATTGTTCTGTTCCCGCCTGATGGTACCGATGCCATTGTAGAGCTGGACTCCTGGAGGGCAAGGATGGTTCCAACGTCATAGAGAGACTCAACTGTCAGAGACAGGCTCTGGGATTTTGATGAGTGGCAAGAAATGGGGGTGAACTCCACTTGGCCTGGGCAGAACTCCAGAGGTGTGGAACAGAACACAGTGTTCCTACAGCACTGTGGATTGATGGACACCAAATCCAGCCATTGCCCAGTTCATACAACCTAAAGCTGCCACGATAAAAAGTGACAACTCCATGTCCAAGTTTTGGATCTGAGATATTTTTCAGACCCAGAATCCATCGACTGAAGAGTCTAAGTCCTCATGGGGAATAAAAGCCAACAACATCTCTGCTGTGTTTAATGATGTTTCCCCACTCTTTCTCAAATGATCCCGTGGATATTTTCTTAGGTAAAATGCCGATTGTCCTCAGTGGCGAAGGCCTTCAGTTAGAAGGAAGGCATGTGGAATCTCTTGACTGCAGGTGTTGATTTCCTCTGGAGCCTCACCCGGCCCTGCCGTGTGGGCACGGGTCACTAATCCCGGGGGACCTTGGCTCACCGAAGGGGCAGAGCAAGGGGGCTGGTTTTCTGCTGATGGAGTCATCTGTCCCCTCTCTCGTGTTGATGGACAGGCTGTGTTGTCACCATCACACTGCCACTTGTACCCGGAAAGAGCTGTGCCTCCAGACTGCAGGAAGTCTGGATAAGCCCAAGAACGACAGGAGGCGGAACACTGTCTGTCACTCTGTGAGGAGTGGGAAGACTGCCATCTGAACGTGCTTGGACACCCGAGTGGCTGACCCAGGGCCATGGAGAAAACTAGTTGTTGGAAGAGAAGAGGGAAGAATTTCGTGAGACTACATCCCCATGTCTCAGCTCTTGCTAGAAGTATTCTTTGTATCGTTTCAATTTTAGCTCTTGTGCTGTTGAAGCAAGCACCCTTTGTCCACTCTTGTAGCAAAGAAAGTTGCCTTTTTTTTTTTGCCAGTCCTGGGGCTTGAACTCAGGGCCTGGACACTGTCCCTGAGCTTCTTTTGCTCAAGGCTAGTGTCTACCACTTGAGCCACTGTGCCACTTGCAGCATTTTCTGTGTTTGTGGTGCTGAGGAATTGAACTCAGGGCTTCATGCATGCTACCACTGAGCCACCTTCCCAGCCAGAAAGTTGTTTTTAAGAAGCCTATATAGTGGTTCTCATTCAGTGACACTGATCTATTAGCCTTTTATTCCCCCATACAATTGTTGGGTGGGGAAACAAACGGGGAGTAAGGGTGTAATATGGGAATTCAATCACGAGATACCGAGAAGCCACATTTTGAGAGGTGGAATTGGGAGTCTTTATTAGAAAGCCAGCAGCTGCCAGCGGATGTGTCCCCCCAAAGCTTACAACCTTGAATGCACTTAATACTGTTAGGAAACTGAGCCACGAGGCTAGTAAAGAAAGAGCAGAAAAAGCAATCTCAACAAACCAGATCAGCTGTAGTGGAGAGTTGAGGAGGGGCACCATGGCGACCTGAGGAACGTCGGAGACACCAGGCATGGCACACATGGCGGCTGAAGGGGCCAGGGGCCTAAATAGGGGGCAAGGTCACAGGGACCTGCAGAGTTCAGAGTCTCTCGAGTTCACGGTACAGGTCTGGCAGGTCCAGTAACTTACTGTCCGAGTCCCTGCCTCTAGGAATTCAGATGGGTCTGGGGGTGGGAGGGTGGATTTCACCTCTAAGAGTTTCCAGAAAGTCCCCATCTGCCACCAAGATGCCAAGTTGGTGCCAGTTAGACCCAGTGTCCATACTTCAAGGGCTCCATGTGTGGATGAAGATGGTTTCCATGCCTTTCCTTGGTCGTCTTCTTCATGTCTTCACCCGGACTTTTCTGCCTCAAATCTGACATTTAAGGAGCCAAGTTCCTCGTAGGACCCATCCGGTCCTTTTCTCCTGCCTTCTTCCCTCAGGTCTCCCGTCCTCAGCCTCCACTGCCTTTCCTGACCCTCCTCTCACCTGCCTGGAGAACTCCGCTTGGAGCCCAGGACTCAGGTGTTTCTGGTCTCAGACAAGAGGGGTCAAGTAGGCCATTTTTTTCTTGTGTTAATCAAGAGGCTGCTTTTGAGCTGTGGGAATTCCCATTCTTCCAGAAGCAAAAATCTAGAGCAGCTGCTGGGGGAAAAAAGCCTTGTTTGTCTGCACTGAAAAAGCAATTAAGAAAATGTGAGATGTCAGGACGGAGGTAAAGGCAAGGGAAAACTGAGCCATTAGAAACTTCCATGACTCAGTGACCTGGACAAAACTGGTAGGTTTACTCCACTTTTTCAAGAAGACAGACACAAACTGCAATAGTACAAGAATGATGTATGCAAATTAGATCATTAAGCGAGTACAGAAAGCTTCTGGGATTCTGACTTCTGAGTCCTGTCCTGCCCCCAACTCTGGCTTCACTTTAGTTTCTAACTTTCCCTGTGCCCTGTAAGTCACAGAGCCATCAGAGAAAAAAATAAGTTCCTTGGAAAACCTGCCACAGGCTGCAGGGTAGGCCCGGTCTGTGGCCACCCCGCCAGGTCTCTTCCTGGAAGAGATGACCAGCCGGTAGTTTACAAAGCTGAGCTGTAAATCTGTTGTAGGACCAGCTTCTAAGGCTGGGGCTGAGGAGCGGCAGACCCCCCCTCCCCTCCCCAGTGCCAGCCTCCCTGGAGGGAGGATTTAGGACCCTGGGCCAGGCCTAACTCCCTCCCAAAGCTTGTTTTTCCACCTAGTGCAAACCTGGTGTAGTCTGGTTCAAACCCACTAACCTGTCTGAATTTGCGCACAAAGGTCTCTAGGTGGCAGCAGGGTACCGTTTTCCCAGACGCAACGTGCTCTGGCGGAACAGAAAGGTTTCCCAGGGCCCCTGAGGGGCGGGGCCTGGCCCAGGCTTCCTGGGAATGAGCTTTCTTCTCTGCATGCGGAAGGGCGGGGAGACAGCCCAGTCCATGACAAAAGCAATAACACTTCAACCAGGAAAGCGAAAAGCAGAGAGGAGACGGGGGACTTAAATGGTGGAACATCTGCCTAGCAAGTCAAGGCCCTGAGTTCAAACCCCACATTGCCGAGAGGAGAGGGAGAAGGAGAGAGAGGGAAAGACTGTCCTATGTGCTGCTCTCGGCTCAAGTTAGCCCCAAACTCAAGCTAAACTACAGGGATCCTCCCGCTTCAGCTCCCTGAGGAGCCAGGACTATGGGAGGCTACCGCCGTGCCGCGTCTGCTTTGTATTTTTACTTATGTTTTGCCGCCATTGCACCGGTAGTTTGCCAGGCACAATTCCTCTGCTCCAGAAAAATCTTGTGCCGGGCTTACGCCTTCGGTAGTCACCAAAGCTGCTCTTGGACTGTTGTGTCGGCTGGCCTGTGCTGGGCCCGCCTGGGCGGCCTGTCCACCTCAGCCTCCTGCAGGGCCGTTGGTTGGACTCCGAGCTGGGCTTGCAGCCGTGCTGGCTGGGGTTCTGGAGCATCCTCGCAGACGTTTGGGCAGAGAGGCTCTCTGCGGCCTTCCCCCAGCCTCAGCTTCCTGGTTTCCTTGGGAAACGTGGGTGAACTAGGAGGACACAGGACGTGGCGATGGGGGGGGGGTTGGCTCGGGCTGTGTCTTACCTGCTGCGTGACTGTGGCTCACGCTGCAGCCTCTCCATCTCAGGGGATGCTAGGGTTTTGTGGGGCCAGGCCCCTGCAAAGCCCATGCTTGTTTGGTTCCCAGTGTTTCTGTGTTGAGGAGGTGGGAAGCTGGTGAGGTCGTGAGGTCAGCAGCGGGGAGCAAGTGCAGTTCTCACGGGAACGGATTAGGTGCCGCGAGGTCTGAGGGCTCAGGTTCTCCTCGTGTTAGGTTTCCTCTGGCTGTGTCTCTTGCTCACCCTGCCTGTCGCTTGCGTCACCACACAGCACGGGGCTGGCAGGTGCCGCTGCCTGACTTTCAGAATCACGCAGCAAAGAAACTTTTTTCTGAGACTGAGGTGTAGCACGGTGGCTGGGCACTTGCCTTCAATCCCCAGCAAAGCAAAAGCAGCCTTTTAGTTTTGTATTTTTTAATAAATCATTTTCTCTGCTGCTGCTTAGTTATAGCAACTGTTCAGAGGGTTTCCCCTCACCATCGGTTCACACGTTCAGGAATCCCAACCTGTCCAGCGTGGTGGCTCACACCTGTAATCCCATCTGATCTGAGGATCACAGTTCAAAGCCAGCCTGGGCAGGAAAGTCCATGAGACCTTTATCTCCAAAAGCCAGAAGTGGAGGTATGGAGCTCCAGTGGTAGAACACTAGCCTGGAGTGAAAAAGCTAAGCAAGAGCGTGAGCCTTTGAGCTCAGGTCCCAGTACTGCCCCCACCCAAAGGTGGGCAAATATCTATATTTCCCCTGGGTCTGGGGGGGAGGGGGAGGAGGGAGAGAGAGTGCACCTGTATACTCTTTGGTAATGTCAGCAATGATCTAATTACCTGCTGTATCATACCACTGGGGATTCCAGTTTCCATATATGAATTTGGGGGAGCTTCTCTATGTACCCCTTAACAGGGAGCAGCCTGGTCTTCCAGAGTTAAAAAAAAAGTTCTTTAATGATCTAACATGGAGTTTATGTGAAAGCCATTGGCCAGGCAATTTCAGCAGGACAACCAGTGTTTGCGCACGGGTGTTTCCCACCACATGAAAACATCTTGGAGGGTGGAGGGCTCCCAGCCCCTCCCCGCCCCGGAAAGGCCGTGTGCGCAGAGTGTGTGCGAGCCGCCCTCTGGGGCAGGTGTGTGCCCCGATAGCCAGGGGGCTTGAGGGGCAACAGCTGCGTTCCCAAATCACAGACCACCCTCTCCCGGCAGAGCCCCGGCTCTGCCACATACTGGCTGTGGGACCCGAGCTGTTTGCTTCAGATTTTAAGCCTCAGATGTACCCTGCATACTTCCTCGTAGGATTAATTGTGGGGATTGAATGAGGTCGTTAGTGCGTGAGAATCGCCAGCCCTGTGCCCAGAGGGGATAAGTGTTCGGTTCATGTGAGCTGTGGGGTTACGTAAGAAGAACTGTGTGATTTCCGGGAGGTTCGTGTCACCAGTAGGGGTCTGTGTGTGAGTGCGTATCGGTGTATGTGCATTCATACAGCATGCGTATGCATGCATGCGTGCATGTGTGTACAAGTGTCTGCACATGCTGTGTGTGTGTATGCACACTTGCACAGTGTGTGTGTGTATGCCTGCATGTGTGTGCATGTGTGTGCGTGTGTGTGTGTTGGGAGAATGGCGGCTTGAGAAGGAGAGCATGCTGGCAGCTCTGTCTTGACAAGCTAAAATCCTCAGCCTCTGAGAATAACGCAGCCACATATTACATGCCACATGCTACATGCCACGTACTACATGCCACATGCCACGTGCCATGTGTCCTCCCTCCCTCCCGCAGCCTCGCCCACGTCAAGAGGTGTCCGTGAGGGCCGGGCCCTCTTCTGCGTCCCTCTCACAGTGGCCATTGTGCGACACTCCTGCTCTCTGGAGCAGTGTGTTCCTGGAAGAAGGGGGGAGGGAGTGAGGACAGAGGGGGTGCAGGGGCAGAACGAGCTCCCCCCCCCCCCGGCAGGCCTGGCCCGTTCCCCTGCGAGGGTTTGCGGCAGGGAGGCTGGGGCGGCGGCGACCCTGGCTGGCCTGCCAGGGCTGCGGAGAGCAGTTGTTTGAAGGGGAAAGGAGGTTAATTGTTCTAACTTGAGCAGAGTAAACTTGGAAAGTGCGCGCTCCTCCCATTCCAACAGGCCTCTGGTCCAAGCCCACACCTGGCCCGCCCGCTCCTAATGATGGTCCCCACAGAGCTCCAGGTGTTCAGCCGGGTGACTGATTGCCAGCCCCGCCAAGTTCGGAGGGACAGGATGGAGGCGCGGGAGAAATCCAACCAAGTTGCCAAAGGTAGAAAGACGCGTGACCGATTAGAGCGCTTCGGCGCTTCCGAGGGAGGCAGCGGCTCGGGCTCCAGCCCCTGCGGCCTCCTTGGGTCCCAGGATCCCAGGGCGCAGTGCCATCCGCTGTGGGTGCCAGGATCCCCTGTGGCCGAGATGCCTGGGCCAGCTGACACTTCAGGCGGTGTCTGGGAGAGGAATGGCTGTGTCAGTTGCACTTGTGAGTGGCTGGTGAGGGCTGGCGCCTTGGCAGCTGGGGTGGAGGGGTGAGCAGGCAGTCCTGCGGCTGGGAGAGGCGCTCCCTGAACTGCACACTGACAGCCAGCTGGCGGCCAGCACCTGCTACAGCCCGGGGGAAGGTCAGCCAAGGTCGGTCATACCCACTCTGGGATGCGGAGGCAGCTGGCGGAGGCCTCGCTGGTGAGGCTGCCTCCCCTGGTCCATCCTTCTGTGGAGGTGGGCGTGAGTGGCCCACCCAGCATCCCAAAACTCCTTAAGAAGGCCGGGTGTTTCAAAGCTGCCGGCAGCATGGGCATACGCAGAACAAGGGGCAGCATCTTGGCATCCTCTGCTCCGGGGCCAGCAGCAGGTCTTAGGCTCTGGGTGTGCCAGCGGGGGCCGCTGGGAGGGCGGCCGGCCGTCAGCCTGGCGGGCCGTGGGCTCCTCAGCTAGCCTTCAGCAGGCTCTCGTCTGCGGCGGGCCGTTGCACCTGGGAGTGGCTGGTAAGGGCTGGCGGCACGGCAGCTCAAGCGATAGCGACAAGGCTAGCTTTGGGGTGCCGTGGGGCTGACTCAGCTCTCCTCAGACCCGGTGCCCCCACAGTGGCCACTGCCGGGAGCTCGGCCACAAGCCTGGGGGGCGCAGTGGCCAGGGCTTGTCCGTGCTGCCCACCCTCCCCGGATGACCTCGACACCGGGTCCCAGGTGCCAACCCCACCCCCAGAAGGGCAGGGGTCCCCACACCACTGCCCCTGAGCCCTGCGCTGCAGTGAGGCCGCGGACTCTTCACCCAGGGAGGCTGCGGCCGGCCCCGCCCATCTGAGCAGAAGGCGGCCAGGAGCTGTCAGCCAGGGGGCGTCCTGTCATCTCCCCCACCCCCCGGGGTCAAGGGGCGTTGAAACTGCTGGGCAGCCCAGCTAGCTTTCTATTGGGCAAATAAACCACACACACACACACACACACACACACACACACACACATGTGCACACACAGATCACAGTCTGATAGTGTCCCAAGGCTCCTGGGCACCCCGTGTCCAGCGCTGGGGGTGGAGGGGTGACAGGCCTGGCAGGACCTCAGCCCTTCTACTAGATTCTGTGTCGAGGCCTCTGGCCGTGGTTGTGGGAGGCTCTGGGCATGTGATCTTGTGTGTGTGGGGGGGCAGGCTGTGTCTCGGTGACCCCTGGACCAGATGCACGTGGCCATGCCTGGTGTCCCCGGAACACCTCGCATGGCTGCGCCAGTGCACCTTTGCGCTGTGAGCATTTGGTATCAGAGGTTTGGAAACCACTGAGTCGCGATGTGCTGTCTGGTGGGCAGGGCACCTCTGTGGGATTGCAGGGAGAAAGGACGGGGGTCGAAAGGCCCCCAGTCTACTGGTCCTACTTGTACCTGCTGACCGGGTCTGAGGGAGGCAGCTGCTGCCTGAATGTTTGCACCCCGAGTTCTCCCGGCAGGACCCTTAGACACTCACTGGCCGGGCTCCACACGTGTGAAGAAAGCCAGGAGCCTGCAGACACAGACATGGCTGGACATGGCCAGGGCACCTTCCTCATTTGCTCATTGGGTGCTATACCACTTGAGCAATGCAGCTTTTTGCTGATTATTTTAGAGATGATGTTTCATGGACTTGGCTGCCCAGGTTGGCTTTGAACCTCTGGATTTTAACCTCCTGAGCAGTTAGGATGGAGGCATGAGCCACAGTACCTGGCTTAGGAGAAGCTTTTCACTCCCATCCCAACCCCGGCTAGGGGACAGCCCAGGAGTCATTTTTTTGTCGGTCGTGGGGCTTGAACTCTGGGCCTGGACGCTGTCCCCCAGCTCTTCAGCTCAAGGCGAGAGCTCTACCACTGGAGCCATAGTGCCACTTCCGGTTTTCTGAGTGGTTAATTGGAGATAAGAGTCTCATGGACTTTTCCTGCCCAGGCTGGCTTTGAACCACGATCCTTAGGACTCAGCCTTCTGAGTAGCTAGGATGACAGGCGTGAGCCACCATGCCCAGCTCTGGAGTCATAACTTTTGTCCTTTGCATCCGGCAGCTGCTGGAGTGGACGGGGTGGGTGGTGACTCACTCTGAGCAAAGGCCGACGAGAGCTGAATTTGGAAACACAAGGTGAGGTGCTGGCAGCAGGACGTTCGGAAGCCTGAGTCATCTTCAGCCCTCCCCGGGATCTGCGGCAGTGATCCGTCCCTACGCCTCACGCATGGGGAGCAGGTGAGAGCCGGCCGGTGGAGGCCAGGAGAGGCCCTGAGCGCGGCCTGGCGTCCCAGGCACGTGGGTAGCTGGCCCACCGCCTAAGTGGAACTGGAGTTGAGCGAGAGACGAGGGCACCAAGCTTGGCACCCGAAGTTCTTGGCTTCCGAAAACAACTCCCAGAAGCAGAGGCCAGAGCCAGGCTGCTTGGAGTCAGCTCCGGGACAGCGCGGCCGGCGGTCCTGCAGGGCTGTCTGGGTCCAGAGATGAAGTGGAGAGGCGGCCACAGGAACTCACGGCCGTGATCCTAGCTACTCAGGAGGCTGAGGTCTGAGGATCATGGTTCGAAGCCAGGCTGGGTAGGAACGTGTGTGAGAGTCTCACGTGCAGAGAACCATCAGAAAGCTGGAAATGGAGCTGTGGCTCGAGTGCCACCCTTGAGCACAAAAGCCAAGTGAGAGTGGAAGGCCCTGACTTCGAGCTCCAGGCTCGGCACACATAACCTAACAATGGCGACAACCAAACCAGGGAAGCAGAGCTGGGCGCGTTCCCAGGGAAGCAGAGCTGGGAGGCTTGGCAGTAGGCGCGTCCCCAGGGCTCACATGGCCAGTGGGTTTTAAACAACTATTAAATATTGTTATTGTTATTGCAAAGGCGATGCACAGAGGGGCTACAGTTAGAGAAGTCAGGCAGAGTATATTTCTTTTTGGACAATGTCATCCTATCCCTGTCTCCCTCCCTCCCCACCCACAAGCTGTATAGTTCATTTTCGACAGTTTCTACAAGGACCATTGCTGCAATTGTTCACCCTTGGTCCCTCCATTTTGGGGCTCCCATTACTCTCCCAAAGACAGATAAGTGAACAAATGAGACAAAAAAGAAAACCAAAGCAACAAGAAAGCTCTTGTATCCATTTCCGGGAGTTTCTTTCTTTCTTTCTTTTTTTTTGTCGGTCGTGGGGCTTGAACTCTGGGCCTGGGCGCTGTCCCTCAGCTCTTCAGCTCAAGGCGAGCGCTCTACCACTTGAGCTACAGCG
>NW_012267251.1:2173400-2191185 GCF_000151885.1 Dipodomys ordii
AAAATCCATCAGTGCCTCCATTGATGAACAGGATGGTGGGAGGTTTGTTTTTCTTTTTTTTAAATCCAGGCAAGGAGAGTTCAAACAAACAAGTCTCCATGTTCACCTCTGTGTTTGTTTTGGGCGGCCGGGGGGTCAGGCCTTGGGCCAGCTGCCCAGCCCACGCCATCCCTCTGCCCAGCGCCACTTCTGGGACACATGGGAAGAAATGAAGTCGCTTCAGTTGGGGGGAAACTGTTGTCATTGTTGCTGGGGATGCTTCTGTTTGCCAACAAACATAAAAAAAACATACTTTGGAACCCGAGCAGGCAGGCCCGTCAGAGGGAACTTTTGTTCCATGTTTGGGCTGGGACACTTCCAGAGGGAGATCAAGCTGGCATTTGAACCTGAGGAGGGAGGCGAGGGCCGCGCACAGCAGCTACTGACCAGAGAGCCCGGGCTCTCAGCTGGGGCTCGCATCTGGGTGGTAGCTGACCGAAGCCGCAGGGCTCCGGGTTGCCAAGCGGGGTCACTGCCCTGGATGGGAATCACGGGATGCGCAGTCCAGCATGGCCGCCTGGCCACAAAAGGAGATAAACAGGCTTTGGCTCTGGAGTCTCTGGAAGGTGGCCGTGGCTGTGGGGTTGGGGGAGAGTAAAAGTGGTCCTGATTCCGGGGGATTTATTTGCTGTCGGCTGTCAATTACACTAAGACGGCTGGCAGTCCCGTCTGGACTGCTTTGCTGCAAGGCCCGGATGACTCAGGTGGAGAGCCGGCCCGGCTGTGTCTGCTGAGGAAAGTTTCGGGTATGTAAATGCGTGTTCATGCCGGTCTAAGGAAGCACAATTCAGAAAGCCGATCTGCCCGTCCCTGCCATGGTTACATAATTCAAGTTGAAGGCCCCAGCCACAGCTGTCTGGGGGCTGCCGCTCCCTCTGCAGATGGGCGAAGCCCGCTGGATGGATGGCCGGACTTCCACTAATCTATCTATTTGGAAAGAGAGGTGGTGATAAATGACTACCGTGGCGAATATCATTACAATGCGAGAGAATCAAAGGCACTTTGCATGTTAATTCTGGCGCCTGCACCGCGCACTGCAGAGGCTGCGGAGAGGAGTTTTACATTGAGCTCTGGAGTTGGAGCCACAGCTCAGAGATGACCATGACCCAAATGTCCAGGTCCCAAATGGCAGGTCTTCTAGGGGAGGAGCTTGAGCCGTGATTGGAGCAGAGCTTTATTATGTAAATGGAGTACCAGCTCCAGGAAAGAGGTGATTGCCCCAATCACACCCCTAATTGGTGGCTAGAGCAGAGCCAAAGCCCTCCTCAGAGCTGATTCCATCCCATGCTGCCCCCTCAAGTTCAAAGCGCCTGGCTTTCGTTTATGTATTTATTTCAACACTGGAAATTGAACCCAGAGCCGCACCCATGGCTAGAACACTGAGCTACATCTCCAGTTCACTTCTGGTTTTCTGGTGGTTAATTGGAGATAAGAATCTCATGGACTTTTGTGTCCAGGCTGGCTTTAAACTGTGATTCTCAGACCTCAACCTCCTGAGTAGCTAGTATTCAGGTGCTAGCCACCTGTACCGGGCTTTAGTCCTGTTTTTATTGACATTACAAAAATAAACCAGCCTTACTCTAGCTCAAGACTAATTCTAGCTACTCAGGAGGCTGATATCTGAGAACTTTTATTCAAAACCAGCCAGGGCACAGAAGTCCATGATACACTACCTCTAATTCGCCAACAAAAAGCCAGAAGTGGAGGTATGATGCCGTGGTAGCTTTGAGCAAAAAAGTCCAGAGCATGAGGTCCTGAGTTCAAGCCTTAGTACCAACACCACACCACACACCCACACACATGCTCCAAGTCTCACTTTAATCTACCATTTGCATTAAGGCTGTGTGGTCAGAAGCGGGAGGCTACCCAACCCGAGGCCCCTGGTTTCCAGCCTCCAGATTCACTTGGGGTCTGAATGTCAGCTATGAGGCCTTGTATATTTTAGTTGACCGTAGAGCTCAAAAACAATTTCAGGCATCAGTTTTGTGAGCATCTGTATCAGAAGACCAGCAAACTGTCTGCAAAGGGCCAGTGGTCAATTCTTTTTGGTCTTTGAGAGCCATCCCTTAGGTGAAAAGTTGAGATAAAATGTCTCAGTGATGACACCTCCTTTTTGCACTTCCAGCATGACAACGGCCACAGAGAATATACAGGCAAATGAACAGAGCTGTATGTTTTTCCTTAGGACTAACTTTACTGAGAAAAACCAGCAGGACTTGGTCTTTGCCTTTTGCTCGGCCTGCTCCTGGTCTGAGCACAGGCTCTGCTGCCTGCCCGGGCCCTTGCGCCTACCACCTTAATAAGGAGAATTCTTCATTTTTACAGTCAGGGACCTGACAACCCGAATAAGGAGATGTATTTGCATGGTGCTTTTCTCCCAGCTCTGGGACGTCCGGGATCGAAGTGTCCTTGCATTCAGTGGAGGGGGCCCCTCCTGCTTTGCAATCCTGTCGTCTCTCCCCTAATGTGGCAGACGGAGTGTAAACTCTCTGGTCCCTTCTCAGAAGGGCGTTATCTCCAAATGCCTGCACATAAAGGTTCACACACAAACTCGGCATGAGGGCCGAACCCAAATGCACCCCAAGGTGGCTGGGTAGGTGGGGTGCTCACTGACATAGTCACAAGCTTAGGAGAAAGCTGGACTGGGAGGGGTGGAGGCTGGAATCTAAGCCGGATGTGCCCTGGATGTCTCGGCCGTGTCTGACACCACGTTATGCCAGGTCTTTACCACGTCATCTCCCCGACTCCTCCCACCCACAGGGGTTTGGTGCTAGGACACTGGCTTTTGTGTAGGAATCAGCATCTGCCCCCGGCTGAACTCCAGCCCCCAATAAATGTTTGTCCAGTGTTGAATTAATATTCCAAGGGGTGGCGAGATCTTTTATTTGTACGCTTGTGTCCCATGTTCTCTTTATAAATAACTGTCCGGGGGTCCGAGGGGTGGATTGCTTGCCTGACATGAAGGAGGCCCTGGGTTCCACCCCCAGCAAAATGATGCGAAACAAAACAGAAAGCAGAAAGGAAACTGTGCA
This sequence comes from Dipodomys ordii, assembly GCF_000151885.1. NCBI lineage: Eukaryota > Metazoa > Chordata > Mammalia > Rodentia > Heteromyidae > Dipodomys > Dipodomys ordii. Next base: position 2,176,472 of record NW_012267251.1, read on the forward strand.
CCCCAGGTCTCAGCTCAGCTTGAAGACCAGACTGAGTCGCCGTGCAGGTTTCCCCTTGTTCCAGGTGATGTCAGGAGGGTTTCAGGGCCCTGACTGCCTGTACACGGGGATGGGGTGCGGCACTCCCTTAGGGGGCGTGGCCAGTGTGTGGGAGGAGCCTGGATGGAACACTTCTGTTCCCTGCAGCCTTCAGACCTCCACTCAAAGTCACTGGTGAATCCAAGAAATACCATTTAGAGCCTGGGGCCATACTGGCTCCTGGCTCCGTTAAGGCCCAGGTTTCCAGGCCCAGTCTTTGTGGCTCTGTGTCTTAGAGAAGCAGTTAGCTTCTTCCCCGAGGGCCTGGCCTTTGCCCTTCAATTAAGGAAGAGAGCAGCCAGGAGGTGATGTGGTCTCTCAGAGGCAGGGAGGTCACTTACCCTGCTCAGTGAAGTCACTTATAGGACTGTGTGTGCAGCAAAAGCCACATAGGATGGTGTGCACAATGAAGATAGGAAGTTATGGTGCTGGGAAGATGGCTCAGTGGCAGAGCACTTGCCTTGCATGCATGAGGCCCTGGGTTCGATTCCTCAGCACCACATAAGCAAAAAGAACAAAGCCGGAAGTGGTGCTGTGGCTCAAGTGGTAGAGTGCTAGCCTTGAGCTGAAGAGCTGAGGGACAGGGCCCAGGCCCAGAGTTCAGACCCCACGACCGGACCAAAAAAAAAAAAAAAAGAAGATAGGAAGTTATGTGCAGCAAAATCACAGGATGGTGTGCAGATGGGTCACAGGGTGGTCACTCACAGGGCGGTGTGCAGACTGAGTCGCCTTCAACACGGCTGTCACGCCGTGACTTACAGGATGGTGTGCAGAGTGAATTCAGTTACAGGCCGATGAGGCAGGGCGGCCTTCTTGTCTATCCCAGGAGGTGTGGACGTCTTTGTGTCTGGACTTCTCCTTTCTGGGGCCAGACCTCAATTCATTCTCAAGGAGGAACCTGCAAAAGCAGGAAGGGAGATGGGCTATTTTTAGATCAGGCCACGCCCGGCGTGCCCATATGTTCCAGAGGATTGAGGGTGGGGGTGTCGTGGAGGCACTGGGGAGGGGTCATGCACTGGGGTCTGTCCTCTTCCAGGGCAAGCAGGGCTCCCCACAACCGTACCCTATGCTGAGCTTACGTTCCTGTGTGTAAGACAAGGTGTGCCCGGACGAGTTCCATAGTCTGCCCTGAAGGGTCAGAGTTTGCTTTTCGTAAAATATTGATTTGAAGGGGCAATCTTATTGAAAGATTTCTAAGTCTTCATAAAGTAAAGGATTTGACCCCTTGTCATATTTGGTGCTGAATTATCTAGGTTTTCTTTTTGCATTTATTATATTTTATTTACCATGGCAATTGAAACAAAGAATGACACACAAGCTAGTCTTACTTTTTCATTTTTAAGTTATATTTTTATCCTAAGATGTTGTACAAAGGAGTTACTATTCAACAAACCTGTTTATAAGTACAATGCATCTCCATCTCTGTCACCCACCCTTCATCATTCTCCTCTACCATGCTCAACCTTAACCCTTCCCTCAATATTTTTAATTTTGTAGGATATACATTGAATGTTATGACTGCATTCTGTCTTCATTTCTCCATCCTCCCTCCCCCTGTCCTCCTCCACAACCTTTCAAGTACCGGTTTCCTGGTTTTCATCTTGTCAGACATGAGTTTTTCTAAGGAATTACATCATTTGAACTCTCCCCTGCAAATACCATACTTCGGTTAATATGCTTGTGTGCACTTGTATTCAATCCTGTATATGTTTACTTGTACACTTACAAATTAGATCTTCTACATATGAGAGAAAACATTCATCCTCTGTCTCTCTGGGCCTGACTTACTTCACTTAACATAAATTTTTCCAGGTCTTTCCATTTCTTTGCAAATATGCAAAACCATTCTAATGTATGAGTAGAATTCCATTGTGTATATATCTCATTTTCTTGATCCATTTATCCACTGAGGGGCATCTGGGCTGATTCTCTATTGTGGCATGGTAAATAGTGATGCAATGAACATGGTTGTCTGGTGGCTTTACTGTATCCTGGTTTGTAACCTTTTGGATAAATTCCCACGAGTAGAATTGCTGGATCATAGGGTAGTTCTATGTTTAGTTATTTGAGAAGCTTCCATACTACTTTCCAGAGTGGATGAACAAGTTTGCATTCCCATTAATGATGTATTAGGGTTCCTTTACCCCACTTCCTTTAGCCTATCACCCACTGTGGGAACTGCTGAGTTCATTGGTAGGGGCAGAGAGAGACCAAGGAGCCTAAGATTGTGTATAGGGTAGAGGAGGTGCTTGGTAGGATTCTGAACCTCCTTGCCATTAGAATGCAAGAGCATAGAGTCCCTGAAGTGGAGCACAGGGCCTGGTTGTTCCAGGCAAGGACTGGCCAGGGCAGACACAGCACCTTAGCCTCTTCTTTGTTCCTACTACCACTTTGGACTATGAATAGAAAAATGTTGGCATTATTTATTTACTTGTACTATCTGATTTTAAAATAAAAAATGCAAATAATAACTATACAAAAAATAAAGAGAGCAAGAGGACACAGAAAAAATGTCTTGTACACAGTTTTCTCCACATTCTTCACTTTCTTTCCCCAACAGTAGCTTCCAGCACCTATTTCCTGTGTGGCCTTCCAGACTTTTTGCCTTTTCTTTCCTTCCTTCCTTCTTTCCCTCCCTCCTCCCTCTCTCCTTCTCCTTCTCCCTCTCTCTCTCTCTCTCTCTCTCTCTCTCACACACACACACACACACTCTCACACACACAGTAAAAGCAATCCATAGAATGGGAGAAGATAGGGACTAAGCCAGTATTGATCAAAAACAAAGACAGTCCTGCAAATCAAGCATGGGATGGACAGCTCAACAAGGAAGGTGGACAAAAGATCTAAGCCAAATGGGTGTTAGGTACATCAAGAGGTGGCAAGCCTCACTAGTCACCAGGAAATACCCAAACAAGAACAAAACACTACCATAACACCCAGAGAAGGTGAAAACAGTCATAACCAGGTACGTGGCAGCTTTCCTCCTGAGCCCTGCCAACACATGGGCTTGTCACTCTATTTTATTTTAGCCACTCTCACAGCTGAGCAGTGATATTCTTTGTTCTTTCCCCTAAAAAATCCTAACATGTGCATGCGCCATCTGTAGATCTTCTCCTATGAAATGTCCACTTGTGCCTTTTTTCCTCTTTCTGAAGTTATTTAATTACCTGTCCTTTGACTGTCATGTTTTAAGAGTTCTTTGTTTTAAAATGTATTTTTTTATTATATTTAAATACTTATGCAAGGAGATTTCAGTTCCTGTCTACCACTTTTGAAAAAATTGTTATTGTAAAGGTGATGCGGAGTGATTATTGTTATGTAAATCAGGTATTGAGCACATTGCTTTTTAACAGTGTCCCGTCTTCCCTGCTTTTCTCCCCGTGTTTCCCTCCCAAGTCACCAAAAAATGGGAACAAGAAGTTTTTTTGGTTCTTTTTATTTTTCTTTCTTTCTTTTTCTCCTTTGTTGCTTTTTTTTTTTTTAAATTTCTGTGCCTTTAGCTTGTATGTAAATTGATCTTTTAGGGATGGTAAAGGGGAGTATAGAAATGGTGGGTCAAAGCATGAACAAATGCAGCAATTTTTAAAAAAATTGTGATGAAGTGATTACATAATTTCATAGTATTGTGAGATAGTGATACTTAAAGTCACAAACACATTCTAACCTTCATGAGAAATGCAGCAGTTTTAAGAATTCTTTAACAAATGCCATTTGTATCAAAAGTGTTTGGATCCAAGGCTGGTGTGTTTCTCAGCCTTTCTCCTGTTCTTTTCTGTTTGTCCAAAATCTCACTTGGCTTTTTTTATTGAGGGCTGGAGCTCTATCATTTGAGCCATACATCCACTTCTGGTTTTTGGTGAGCCAGAGGTAAGTTTCATGGACTTTCTTCCCTGGGCTGACTTAAAGCTGTGATCCTCAAATCTCAGCCTCCTGAGTAGCTAGGATTACAGGTATGAGCCACCTGTGCCTGGCTGTAGTTAAACATTTTAATCCGATCGTCTTTATGTTTTGCTGAATTTAATCAGACTTCATATAGTGACATATTATAATATATTATATTATTTCCAACCTGTTTCTTCCAGTGTCTCCCTCCAAGTCCTTTTGGAAGTTGCAGCCCCCTCCCCAGCCCAGTGCCTCCTCCGCCCTACTTTGTCTCTCTGATGGTTTATCATTCTTCAAATACCCAGTGATCACAGTCACAGCTACCTCTTTTTATTTATTTTTGCTATAAATTCTAAACAACTTTAGTTTTATCATAGATTTAATTTATACTTTTTTATCTCCATCAATTTCTATACTCTTATTTATGCATCATAGTTTATCTTTGGGCTTAGTTTAGTGGTGGGTGTGATGTGTGTGTGTGTGTGTGTGTGTGTGTGTATGTGTGTGCGCGTGCGTGCATGTGTTCCCAGTACTGGGAATCAGAGGTCCTCACATGCTAGGCAGGGGCTCTGTCACTGAGCTACTGTCTCACCCCAACAGCCATAATTTTTGTCTGAGAATGTTTTCATTGCTCTCATTGTAAAGCTCAGTATAAAATTCGAACTGGATAGTTACTTTTCCTCAACATTTTGAAGTTGTTACTTACTTTCTGGTCTCTATTGGGGCTGGCAGAAAATTTATTTTTTTGTGCATCATTTTGCATTTCTTTCTTTGCTTTATGTGACTTTCTCTGTGTGGCTTGACAGTTTCACTGTAATTAACCTCGATGGAGGACTTATATGCCGAGAGAGTTGAGAACATTTTTCCATAAGATTTCCATAAGTCTTCCTTTGATGATGGAGAACCCCATAATTACTAACTTTATAGATAATACTTATCTGCCATTTCTAACACTTGTTTTTAAAGAATTAGTTTTATTAGCCTATATTAATTATACAAATAAGGAGCTGCATTGTGATGTTTCCATTTGCAAACATGATGTACTTTGAACATTATTACCCTGTCCTCAATTCCCATTCACTTTTTTTTTTTTCAGTGCTGGTCCTGGGGGCTTGAACTTGGCCTAGGCCCTGTTCCTGAGATTTCTTGCTCAAGGCTAGTGCCACTTGAGCCAAAGCTCTACTTGTGGTATTTTGAGTGGTTGATTGGAAATAAGAGTCTCACTGACTTTCCTGCCTGAGTTGGCTTTGAATCATGATCCTCATATATCAGCCTCCTGAGTAGCTAGGATTACAGGAGCTATTCACTTACTTTTGAAATCTTGTAAAATATGTCTAGGAATTTCTTAATGTAGTCCTTATATCTTTCAAATGTTGTGTGAAAGTAGTAGTTAATATCACATATATGCATATATATATATACACATATACACAGATGTGTAACGTATGTAGAAGAAAAAATGGTACCTATTTTGAGGCATTCTGGGATGTTTCAAAGATGTATGATGTTCAGTTCAGGGCAAACATATTTATCTTCTCAAATGCCTATCATTTCTTCGTAGTGACAATAGTACATGGTCATTACTTATAGCATTTGAATATCTCTATGTATCTCTGTATCTGTCTACCTATCATCTGTCCCTTTTGTTTTCCTAATTTTTGCTCTGGAAGAACTTGTCAGTATTCCCTTCTCATTTGCATTCTTTTTAGACTGTGTCCAGTCTAGAAGGATCTCATACACTGAGTTTTAAAAATACATTTAATGGGCTGGGAAGGTGGCTCAGTGGTAGAGTGCTTGCCTTGCATGCCTGAGGCCCTGGGTTTGATTCCTCAGCACCACATAAGCAAAAAGAAAAAAGCCAGAAGTGGCGCTGTGGCTCAAGTGGTAGAGCGCTAGCCTTGAGCTGAAGAGCTGAGGGACAGCGCCCAGGCCCCGAGTTCAGGCCCCACGACCGGACAAAAAAAAAAAATAAATAAAAAATAAAAATACATTTAAGGCTGGGTGCTGTGGCTCACACCCATACGCCTAGCTACTCCAAAGGCAGAGACTGGAAAGATCTTGGTTCAAGGCCAGGGTCAATATTGGTGAGATGCTGACACAGCCAGCGATAAACTCAGTGATGTGGTGAGTGCAGTCATTTTAGGAAGGATTGCAGTTGAGGCTGACCCCAGCATAAGTTCAAGTCCCTGTTCAAAGGAAAGCAAAAGGGCTGAGGGCCTGGTCTGAGTGGAAGCCCGCCTCCCAAGCACAGGGACTGGAGCTCAAACTTCAGTCCTGCAAACAAACAAACACACGGCTCTGGATTTGAGCTGAGTGTGTAGCCACGGCCTGAACTACCAGCAGCACTCAGCAGGCTAAGGCTGGAGGGTCTCAAGTTCAAGTCCACCCTGGGCTACATGGTGAGCTCTAGGCTAGCCAGGGTAGATAGCAAGACCCTGTCTCAAAACAAACAAAAAACCAACCAAACAACAACATCGAAGAGTCTGTTTTTATATTTCAAGCTTTCTAGTTGATTCTTATTATGTACATCTGTTCTTTTGTTTTTTTCCCCCTCTACATATTCTTGGTCTGTTAAAATGTTTCACTTATGTCTTTGAACATTATAAATATCCTTTAAACGCTATTTTCCAGGCTGTTCCATAAAATTATGTAATGAGAAACCAATCAGCGTTCCCTGTCTCCATTTCCTTGTCACCTGACTTCTTCGTGCTTGGAGATGTTAGTTGGTTCACACACTTACGTGAGTGGGAGAGATTCTTGTTTACCTTTTCTTTCTCTCCTTCCACCTCACCTCTGCCCAGACGTCCCTCCCTCCCCAGAGATTTTATAGTTGTTCAAAGCTTTTGCCATCCGAGGCTTTAGTCCTGAGTCACAGTGACTGCTGCAGAGCTTGCCTCCTTCCCTAAGCCAAGAATTCTTCAGAGAAAAACAACCAAATAAGACATATAGGCCAGGCTCTGGTGGCTCACGCCCATAATCCTGGCTACTCAAGGAGGCTGAGATCTGAGGATCACAGTTCAAAGCCAGCCCTGGCAGGAAAGTCCATGAGACTCTTATCACCAGTTAACCACAAAAAGCTAAGCTGTCAGTAGCACTGTGGCTGAAGTGATAGAGTGCTAGTCTTGAGCAGAAAAGTTCAGGGATAGCACCCGGGCTCTGAGTTCAAGCCCCAGGACCCACACATATCATACAAAAAGGTATATGATACCTGATCTACAGATTTGTTACGGGGATTGGCTCTTGCAATTATAGAGGCTGGAGAGGCAGAATGGCCGGTGCTTTGATTCGCTGTCAGCCCAGTGGCCAAGGGCAGAGAACCTGGTCAGCCCAGCTCAAGAGAGCATGTGCAACGAAGCTGTCCTCATCTTTGATTTGGGCCACCAGGGGGCTGGCTGGGTGATGTCCACTCACATCCTCTCCTCTGCCCCTCCCCTGTCCCCCACATAGTCTGGCTGGGTTGGTGGCACGGGCCTGGCGACAGATGCAGGGAAATAGGATGGCTGCCTGCAGTGGTGCTCACCTGCCGTCTCCCCAGACACAGAGAAGCACAAGTAGGAGGCTCACAAGACAGGTCGGCCTGGACATAAACCGAGACTCTACCTCAAAAATAACTCAGATAGCCAGGCACTGGTGGCTCAACGCCTGTGATCCTAGCTGCTCAGGAGGCTGAGATCTGAGGATAGAGGTTCAAAGCCAGCTCAGGCAGGAAAGTCCATGAGACCCTGATCTCCAATAAACCGCCAGAAACCCAGTAAAGATAATAGAAGCCTGGACTAGGGCCGGAGCTGAGTGCCGAGGGAGCTGCTGGCTGCCAAGACCACAGCCTTCACCCAAGGGTAGAGCTGGAGGGGGAGGGGGGGAGGCCTGTGGACAGTTAGATCTGGGATGCCCCTCAAAGGCTCATGTGTTGAAAACTTGGTCCCCAAGTTTGCTTTGGAGGGTGACGGGGCCTTCAGGGAGTGAGCCTTTGGAGTGACAGGATCCCTGGGGGCGGGGCCTGGGAGCGGAGGAAGTGGGTCACAGAGACCATGCCTTTGGCATCGCCACCTCGCCTCTTTCTCTGCCTCCTGACCTCCACCCTCCACCGTGAGCAGATCCCTCCCTCATCACATTTGCCTCCCCTACAGCCCAAAGCCAATGGGGCTCAGGGGCCGTGGACAGAAGCCTCTGCAACGGCAGCAGAATGAATCCCTTCTCCTCCCGCGCTGTCTGTCGGGGTGTTCCGGGGTGTCCGTCACAGCCGCAAGGCGTGAACCCCCGGGGCCTGACCTCTGCCAGTCTCCACCACAGTCCCTAGAGGGAAACCAAGTTTTAACCGGCAGAAAAGTAGACCTGGACATGCGTAAACTATGAGCATCTAGTGGCCTACACGGTGTCACTTCATTATTTCCCTTACGACACTACAAATAACTTCAGCCGTTTCCAATGAAGTCGAAAATTAAAATGAATAAAGACAAACTTTTAAAAAATATACTTGACTATAACATGGGACCAAATTTGAATTTAAAATCTCTTTGTATTTTATTAATTCTGAATAAATTTTCTGTAAAGAATATTTAACAATAATTAGCACTTTAAATAATCTAGTCTTGGCTATTACTTCATCCCCTCTATTTCTTTTTCTTTTCTTTTCTTTTTCTTTTTCTGGTCAGTCCTACAGCTTGAACGCAGGGCCTGGGCAATGTCCCTGGGCTTCTTTCACTTAAGGCTAGTGCTCTATCTCTTGAACCAATAGCTCCACTTGTGGCTTTTTTGGTAATTTATTGGAGATAAGCGTCTCACACACTTTCCTGCTTTGGCTGGCTTCAATCTGCGATCCTCAGATCTCAGCTTCCTGAGCAGCTAGCATTACAGATATGAGTCACTGGCACCTGGCTCCTGTATATCTTGAGAGGTTCTCAGTAAGTTTGTCCTGCAACAAAACCTTCCGGGGTGTAAACCCCTTGCGTTGGAACAAGTCTAGATGAAACGCTATCCATGACAAAGCTACGCATTACAGCTCACTCAGTGTGGAACTTCTCTTCATGACCCATTACCTAACACAACTATAAAGGCACACTGAGTTTTGTGTGCACACAGACATCACTCAAGGGGTTAAAAATCTCAGGTTCTCTTGGTTCTGTGAACATGTGGTAGCCAGCCAGAGCTAGACGGAGCCATGTTAATTTCCCAGAAGATTTCAAAGAATTATCTTTTGAAAAGGAGACATTTGGATTAATAAAAACCAGGATAACCTCTGCTAGCCACATGGAAAAGAAAGAAACAAATGACTCCTGGCCTGCTCAACATTGTTACTGGAGGCTTTCCCTCGTCCAACCTGACTGCTTTGTTTTTCTTTATTCCAAACAGAGAAGTTATTTCAGAAAGTCCTGGGAAAGGTAAGGTGTGAGAGTCTGGCCAGGTGCTTATCTGAGTGTTCCTGTGTGGTTTTGTTCTCATGTCTACCGTTCTCTCTGTCTATGCCTGTCTTTCTGTGTCTTTTTCTTTCCCTGTCTATATTTCTCTGTCTGTCTGTCGGTCTGTCTCTTCCTTCATCTCCGTCTCTTGCTTTCTCTCTGTCTACTATTAGAGATTGGATTCAAGGCCTTGACCCACACCCTTATTCTTTTCTCATTTGCTTTTACTTTGTTTTCACAAGGGTCATATGCTTTTGCCTGGGCCAACTAGACCATGATCCTGCTACCCCTGCTCCTGCGTAGATGGAATTACACTCAGGTACTACCATGCTCGTGAGCCTGAGGTTAGAAAGAACACAGCTTCATGATGCTCACAGCCTTAAGAGGGAAAACGCGAAGGTTTGGGTCAACTGGGGTCAGAGTTATGCAGGGGTCTCTTTCCTCACATCCCCAGCTGTCCGTCAGGCCTCACACGGGGAACTTCTGCACAAGGGGTCTCATGCAGTCTGGGCTTCCTCACAGTATGGCCGCCTTCTTAAATGTCTTCTATGGACAGCAACCAAGGATGCAAAGGTAAGAGCCCCAAGGAAACCGGGGGCGGGGGGGATACCATTACTTTTTAGATCCTAACCCTGGATGAAGTCGCACAGCATCATTTCTGTGGGTTCCAGGAGTGAGAACAGAACAGGAGGACTGGGCGATGTTGGATGGCATTTTGGGGAAATACAACCTGCCCCAGAGTGGGTGGGCACGGCTTGGCCTTAGGATGGTATCTGTGTCACATTGGCCAGGAGGAAGAAACCGTGCCAGAAGACTCCGAAGGCCCTGAGGTTGAAACTTTGGTGCCGGAGGGTGGGGTGGACATTGTCTGAAATAGGGAAGTTGCTGAGCAAAGCTGGAACCCCTTCTTCCTTCTTCCTCTTTACCCACCACACAACAACCTCACTTCCAACAACCAGTGCTTTGCAGTCCTGGCATATTTTATCCGCACAGTGACACCGATCCCAGGACCTCAGAGAGTTGATGGGCCCGGACAAACTCGAAGAGGTGACGTCAATGGCTGCAAGTGGAAATGAGGCCATTTATGACTCTGATTTGGAGTGAAAAAAAAATCCCATGTTAATTTAAGCTTTACCTATTTAAAGAAAGAAACAGGTGAGGCAAGCACTTTTTCTGGAATATGTTTTATTACCATCATGAAAAGGTATTCAAACATTGCTCCGTGCGGGAGCTCAAGTTCCTTTTGATGGCGTTGCCCGTGGTTTGGAGATGAGGCATTTTGTGATCACTTGATCACTTCAAGTGATCCTTTCTCCACTCCACCAGCAGGGACCCCTTCCTCCTGGGTCTGCTGGCCAGGGAGCCAAGACCACCTACTTAGCCACTTGGTTTCACCAGATGGGCTACAAGGAGGCTGTTATGGGACCATTTGAAAACGTGAGGGCTGCTGTCCTTGGACTGGGCCTTCAGTCAGAGGCTGACCAGACATTGCAGTACACAAGCTTGTGTGGAACTAGCCTTTGGGAATTGCTTTGAAATCCTTCCTCCTGCTTTTACCTGCCTTACCTACTAGATAAATCAGAGTTCTTTAATTTGTAAGTGCCCAAGAATGACTCCATTTAACTGGAAAAGCAAATTATTGACTCACGAGGCTGGAGTGAATGGGCATCAGGTTCGGCTGGGTCCAGGAGTTCAGATGGCATGGTGGCCATGCGTCTTTCGATTGTCTGTGTAATCCAACTCACCTGCTGTCACCGCAGATGGGGGTTTTGTGTATGTCAAGGAAGAAATCCATCAGCAACTCCAAGACTTGTCTGTTTAGTAAACTCAGGGAAAAGAGAGCCTGATCCTGCTTACTGTCACTCCATCTACCCATCCATCCTTCCATTCACCCATCATTCACTCATCATCCATCCATCCATCATCCATGTACCCTTCCATCATTGCTAGATAATACTGTTACTCCAAACTGAGCTTTGCGCCCATTTCTCTGGGGAGGAGAGAAATAATCACTGCCATGAAAAAAAAAAAAGAGAAGGGTAAAACCCCCCACAGAAATCCTGGATGGACCAAAGTAGTGGAGGTCCATGTCTGGGCACCTGCTTCTATCATCTTTGTGGATGCTGATGACCTTGGACGGCTCCCAACCTGTTCTGGTGGCCAGTAAGAAATGCTGCGCTCGGGCCCTGTCCCAGCCCTGAAAAACCAGCAGCTGTGTAACCAGAGTCCAGGTGATTCTTTTTTTTTTTTTTCCCAGTACTGGGGTTGGAACTCAGGGCCTGGGTGCTGTCCTGGAGCTCTTTTAGGGCTCAAAGCTAGTGTTCTGCCATTTGGACTACACTTCCACTTCTGGCTTTTTGCTGGTTAACTGGAGATAAGAGTCACATGGACTCTTCTGCCTTGGCTGGCTTTGAACCACAATCCTCAGATCTCTGCTTCCTGAGTAGCTAGGATGACAGACGTGAGCCTCAGACACCTGGCTCATCTCTGCTTTTTAAAACATGAGCCTTACAACAGTTAGTAAAGTGCTTGTTAGAGTGATTCTGAAATCTGGCTCCTGTCTCGAGCCACTTCATGCATAAGAGTTTATGCAAAACACCATCCTACCTAGACAGACTTTGCCCTTTCCCACATGAATTAGTCATAGGAGTCAGATGTGGAAATTAGAAAATTCTCAGTTGGCTCAATCAGAATCCTTCTCTTTTATCTGCTCGATTTAAATAGAGAATCCAGTAAGAAGGGTGCTGAAATGGAAAGCCCCTGCTAGCTGGATTAGGTAGAATGCTTGACCTGGACCAGAGACTGCAGCTGTTTCCTGCTGCTTGGCCAGAGGCTCTGGGGCCTTTGTAACTCGTGGGTGTGACCCAGGCTGTGAGGGGAAGGGATGGGCAGAAGCAGGCTCCCTGTGAGCTGTGGCCCAGCTGGGCTGCCCAGCTCCCACACATGCGTTCTTCATGCGCATGCGTTTTTTAAGGACTGTCAGGTATTCTGTAAGCTGCGGAGGGGCTCATGATTCTAATGGATTTCCAAGGGCCTGGTGTGTGTGTGTGTGTGTGTGTGTGTGTGTGGTACTGGGGCTTGAACTCAGGGCCTCATGCTCTTCTTTGGCTTTTTCACTCCAGGCTGGCACTCTACCTCTTGAACCACACCGCTAATTCTGGCTTTTTGCTGGTGACATAGAGATAAGATTCTCCTGTACTCTTCTGCTTGGGCTGCCTTCGAACCTCAGTCCTCAGCCTTCTGAGTGAACCCCACGGTTGCCCTTAAACATGCTTCCTCCCTGCCAGCAGCCAGCCAGCCGGGGCTCAGGGGCTTCTTCATGAAAGACAGCTCATTGCGTTTTCAGGAGTAAGCCCCTGCTCCCACAAGCACAGGTTTGGGCTCCTGGCTGAGGCTCAGCGCTCGCTCCTGCAGTGGGCAGAGTGGTGGGAAACTCTTCCTGGGCGGCTGGGGGGCTGGCACCGAAGGGGAGAGCCCAGTGTGGCAGCACCTAACGGTGCTCAGCCCCGCGGCCACCCGGAGCTGCGTGGCAGATGCTGCCCTTCTTGTTGGCTTCTGCAGTGACGTGGCCTGTGGACTGCCCGCAGCGCTTCAAAGCCAAGAATGCATGATCCAGGCCTTCGTTCTCCACTCTTGGCCAAACCCAGAGCCCAAACGCTCAGGTGGCATGGATGAGCTCACAGTGTTGGCAGGTCTTCGCCTCCAACCCCAGCCTCAGCTTCCAGACCTCTCAGCCTCCCCGTGTGCTAAACCTACTGGATGACTCCTCCCCCTCCCCCACCTCCTTCTTCTCTTTATTCCCCCGCCCTTCTTTCTTCTTTGTCAGTCCTGGAGCTTGAACTCCGGGCCTGGACCCAGTCTCTGAGCTTCTTTTGTTCAAGGCTAGCACTCTACCACTTGAGTCACAGCACCACTTTCTCTTGGAAGTTCATTGGAGATAAGAGTCTCATGGGCTTTTCTACCCAGGCCAGCTTTGAACCATGATCCTTTGATCTTAGCTTCCTGAGGGGCTAGCGCTAACAGGTGTGAGCCACCAGCACCCAGCTTAGGCCTTTCTTCTCCACTTTACCCAAGCAGGGCTCTCCTTCTAGAATGTTCTGCTCCTTTGGTTTCCATGCCCACCTTCTTCTTCAACTGTGTGACCCATACAAAATATTCCTGTGAGTGCAACCCTGCAGGTCAGTCCACTCTTGTTTAACATTGCCTGAATCCCCCAAGGTTGAGGCCCTTGGTAGCTGTTCCTGTCCCTTCCAAGAGGAGAAGCTTCCAGAGGTCAGGGAGCATGCTGCATCTTCCAGCTCATGGAGCCTCAAGCAAGAATCTCATTCTCCAGGTGCCAGAGCCCAGCACCCTCTCTCCATCTGCTTGTGGGGTGCTTGGCTTCCCAGCCCCCCCCTCCCCCAGGCAGCCAGCCCGGCAGCCAGCAGCTTCCCGGCCCTCCTCCACTCTGTGACTCTGTGACTTCAGATGTCCAGCCAACATTGCTGAATGCGCGGTTAATAGACGAATCCACGTGTGGAGTGTTTTTCTATTCCAAAGCACTCCCTGCCCCGGAAATGTTTCTTTTCAGGTGACATAGTTATGTAAAGATGGTAGGAACTGTGGACATGCTCTCTCTCTCTCTCTCCCTGTGTCTCTGTCTGTCTGTCTGTCTCTCTCTGTCGTTTAGTGCTGGCTGTGAGTTGGGAAGTCTCAATGGCCTGGTGAAAGAAAAGGGTCATTCTACTGCTGTTTCAATTCCATTTCCCATCACCCGTGTTGCAGAACACTGGTGGGAATTGCTATCCACGCACTTTTGAAACCACGCAGGCCGCCGAGGTCTTCCGTGGCACGGCAGGCTCGGGCCCGGTGTGGCCTGGCGCGGGCCTGTGCGGCCGACTCCCCTCCGGCCGCAGGCTGCGAGTTCATGCCGACTGTGGGAGACACCTGGGTGGCGGAGGGGGGCGACCCCCACGACTTGCCCGTGTTCTGCTGCTGCCCAGAGCCCGGGGCCTTCCTGGGCTGCCCAGCCCCACACACGCGGGGGACCCGAGCCTGCGGCTCCTGCCCAGACTCCACAGAGCTCAGTGCTTGGGCGTGCGTGGCCTCGAGGCCTCCTCCTCCTCCTCTGCTGCTCCTGCTCCTCTCTTCTTCCTCCTCCTGCTCCTCCTGCTCCCGCTCCTCCTCCTCCGGCCTCCAGCATGGCTCCCTCACTAGCTCTGCCCTTGACCCTCTCTGGTCTAGGGACCGGGCTCGCCCTGCGTGCCCCGCGTGCCCCGTGTGCCCTGTGTGTGTGAAGAGCAGCTGCTGAGGGAGTGTGAGGGAGAGGCCGAGGACTCACCCTGCACGCGCAGGAGCGCGGCTGGGCCCTCCTGTCAC
>NW_012267251.1:2192140-2209165 GCF_000151885.1 Dipodomys ordii
GCCACTTCCAGTTTTCTGGTGGTTTATTGGAGATAGGAGTCTCACAAACTTTCCTGCCCGGGCTGGCTTTGAACTGCAATTCTCAGATCTCAGCCTCCTGAGTAGCTAGGATGACAGGCGTGAGCCACCAGTGCCTTTTATCAACCCTTTGCATGTATCAGTTAGTAGCATTTTACCCTTTTGACGTGTGTGTGTGTGTGTGTGTGTGTGTGTGTGTGTGTGTGCTGGTACTGGTGCTTGACTCAAGGCCTGAGCTCAAGGCTAGGGCTCTACCACTTGAGCCACACCTCCCTGTCAGCTTTTTCATAATTAATTTGAGGTAAGAGTCTCATGGACTTTCCTGCCCTGGCTGGCTTTGAACTGTGATTCTCAGATCTCAGCTTCCTGAGTAGCTAGGCACGGGCCACCTTATTGACTTTATTTATTGCAAAGATTGGCTAACATAAGCTCGATTGCAGCCACCAGGGTGCCTCAGACCCGCCCGAATCTGAGGACATTTTCTTTCACACCCACCCTCCCCACCAAATATCCAGCCACTCCCCATTTGAACAGCAGCCATCTTGGAGGATTTTGAATGATCCTTTGGATTCCAGGTGAGGCTTTGCTGGGGAGGAGACCGTTTTGGGGACAATTCAGGCGTAAGGACCGAGGACGGGGTGCTGGGTGGCCAGTGCCCCGTGGTGGGCATTATCCCTTGAGGAGGGCACCCTCTGAGTGCCCCCGGGGAAGGGTCTGGCCTGGGATCCTTGGCATAGATGCACTCATCACATTTGCTTCTCTGGGAAGGAGGAAAACATGTTTTTGGAGACTGCTTGACAGACAAGGAGGATATTAATAAATGACATGCAGATTTTTAAACTGCGCTTGGCCGGCTGTGCGGCTGTGATTTCTAGGAGGCAGGCTGGGAGGGAAGCTGCTCGGGCTGTGCGTGTCCGGGTGCCATGCGCTGTCCTGGGCCGGCCGGCTGGCAGCTGGGGCCGGGCGCCTCGGGGCTGGGCGGGGGAGGGAGGGCAGCCGGGGTCTCAGATTGCTCCTCCCGGGGCTGGACTGTGCAGCACTGTGGGAAGTGCTTTCTATAGCCGGGCGGGCGGCCACACCTGAGGCCGTCACCTTGTCCTTCGTCCACCGAGCGCCTTTCTACTCTGAACTTCGGTGCTGCGGCTTTGTTTCCCACTTCAGCTCTGCACGTGGACAGGCAGGACTCACCTGCGCACAAAACCTGCCTCCTTCCTTCCTGGAGATGCCTGTTTCCTCGAGGACAGGAGGAGCCAGGCTTCCACATTCGTGTTGTCACTGTGGCAACATAGCTGACTTAGTCAACTTAAAGGAGGAAAGATATTTATTTATTCATATTACCCTTGGCACTCCTGAGGCTTGAACTCAGGATCTCACGCTGGCTTACTTGAACCATACCTCCAGCTTAGCTCTTTTGGAGATGGAGTCGCACAGACTTTTCTGCTCAGGCTGATCTCAGCTTTCTGAGTAGCTGGATGTGAGCCACCGGTGCCCGGCTGAAAAGTTCAGAGGTTGCAGTCCTTAGCTACGTGGCCAAGATACCTGGGGACTGTGGCCAGGCAGTTCTCTGTGGCAGGAGCGCATGTCAGAGGAAGCTGCTCACCTTGTGGTGGCAGAGAGCAACGAGGGAGGGGCCAGGGCTTCTTGAAGGCCACGCCCCCAGCGGCCTCTTCCTCCCTCTAGGCTTCATGTCCAAAAGTTTTTAGCATCTCCCAAGAGCCGGTGGAAACATTCAAGGTCCAAACTGACAGCACCATTCTTTGTGAGAAGACTTTTCCTTTGTTCTGGAAAAGATCATCCTTCTCCAGATATGAATAACTGGCTTTCTCATGCAGTGCAGAAAACAGCAACAACAACTTAAAGCCAAATGTTAATTGCCAATAACTATGTGTCTCCTGCTAGCCATTCCTGTTTGGCTTACTTAATTTTGGGGAATGAACTTATCACTTATCTCTTCTTCTTTGCATGCACATAGTTTCTTTTGCTGGTAGATTTTCATTCTTAGAATTTAAAAAAAATCGTAATATTCCACTTCTGAGGTAGAAGAGTGACTGGCTGTGCAGAGTAGTATTTTTATAAGACCTGAAGGTC
The DNA here is from genome assembly GCF_000151885.1 of Dipodomys ordii. Lineage (NCBI taxonomy): Eukaryota > Metazoa > Chordata > Mammalia > Rodentia > Heteromyidae > Dipodomys > Dipodomys ordii. The sequence goes on from NW_012267251.1 coordinate 2,194,247, forward strand.
ATAACCAAGTGGAAGCCAAATTCAATTTGATTGTGGAAAGCTCTTGTTTAGAAAGCTGCCCAGCACTTACAGATCCCATTACTGAGATTTATGTCACACTGTGTAATCTTTCATAAATTTAAAATACTACCACTAGCTATAAGCAAGTTGTGGCTTCTGAATTATTTGTAAAATACTGTTTGTAGACGGGGTCTGGCGGTGAATTATGTGGATATGGAGCTGTAGCCGGTGCCCTCGCTGTGGACACTGCTTAGAAATCTCCCGAGAGAAGGCTCCCGCAGAGGACCCCGCAGCACTTGTTGCTATGTGCCGTCGCGATGACAGCCACATTCCAGACCATTCTTTAAGTAGGTCAGTGGAACACAGATTTTTGCAAAGACTGAGAGGTGGGAGGAGGGGCTGAGAGAATCTAAGCAGTCTCCAGTAACATTCAACCTGTCATTTATCAAAAATACATGAAAGAAAAAGGAATCTCTTCCTTAAAAGCCATGCACAAGGCCTGGTGTGGCTCACGCCTATAATCGTAGCTACTTAGGAGGCTGAGATCTGAGGATCACGGTTTGAAGCCAGCCTGGGCAAGAAAGTCTGCAAGACTTTTTTTTTTTTGGTCGGTCATGGGGCTTGAACCCTGGGCTTGGGCGCTGTCCCTGCACTCTTCAGCTCAAGGCGAGCGCTCTACCACTTGAGCCACAGCACCATTCTGGTTTTCTGGTGGTTTATTGCAGATAAGAGTTTGATGGACTTTCCTGCCCGGGCTGGCTTTGAACCACGATCCTCAGATCTCAGCCTCCTGAATAGCTAGGATTACAGGTGTGAGCCACTGGTGCCCGGCTTCTGTGAGACTCTTACCTCCAATTAAACCATTCAAAAACCAGAAGTGGAGCTGTGGCTCAAAGTGGCAGAACATTAGCCTTGAGCAAAAGAGCTCCCAGGCCCTGAGTTCAAGCCCCAGGACTGACCAACAACAACAAAAAAGCCATAAATACTACAGACTGAAACATGGGCCACGGGAAGGATGATTTCAGCAAGCAGCACGGACTGGAGTAAAAGGCCGGCGCCGCCTCTTATCCTTCTCCCCGGCCAGGGCCCTCCTGGGAGCCCCAGGCGGTGGCACTCAGTCTTTCTTGTTTGGCTGTCAGGTCGCTGCAGGCCCAGGCTGGCTGTGAACAGACTGGAAAACGGCTCACATTGGCAGGACGGACTCTTCTACCCAAGCTCCGTCCTAGCTTCTAGCCACTGCCGGACATGCTGCAATTGCTCCTAACCGTTTTTGTCTCCCTCAGGCTTCGGTACATTGCCTCCCCCTTTTGTATGGGACAGCAGTAGAGCTCACGAATGGTGTTCCTTTCCTCTGCCTTCATTCATTCATTCATCCCTTCATCCATTCATTCATTCAGAAATGGTCCTGAGATTTAGAAAGCAGTGTTTGGGGCATGTGCCATTCAAGCAAAGAGATGAAACTTTCCACAGAGAAAGCTCCTTTTTAAACCCCTTCATCTTGCCCATTTTTCTCCATTGGATCTGGAACCTTCTTCAGAAGCCCCTGTAAGAAGCGGAGGCCACGGGAAGTGGGGGGCTGGGCTCCTCTTTCCTCGCACGCCTAGCCCCACAGCCTTCCTCAGCTCTGCTGCCCCAGACGCAGGGCCCACTGGTCAGGGTGGAAGCTTCCAGACTGGGACCCTGAGAAGCTCTCCAAACGCTCGCCTCGGTGTGAGTCGACCGAGCCCAGGTACGTGGACAGGAAGGGAAAGCTGACCCCCACACGGAGGTCACGTGACGAACAGTGTCTGTGGCCTTCAGTAAGCGTGTGAAATCCTGAGCGTGTTTGGAACGGAGGGAAGGACAGGAAGACGGAAAGACCCATGTGGAGTGGCAGCACCACCGAGTGACTGGCCTCCCCAGCCAGCCTCCCTCCCCAGGCCTCCTGCCCACCCAGCCTCCCTCCACAGGCCTCCTGCCCACCCAGCCTCCCTCCACAGTCCTGCCCACACACCCAGCCTCCCTCCACAGGCCTCCTGCCCACCCAGCCTCCCTCCACAGGCCTCCTGCCCACCCAGCCTCCCTCCACAGGCCTCCTGCCCACCCAGCCTCCCTCCACAGGCCTCCTACCTTATCCCAGCCTCCCTTCCCAGTCCTCCTGCCCACCCAGCCTCCCTCCACAGTCCTGCCCACCCAGCCTCCAAGGTTCTTGCTGCAGGACAGAGGGGAAACTGTTTCCTTGGGCCTCTGGACGCCGGCTTCTGTGACTTGTAGCCAAACATTCTTCACTAAATTCACCAGTACTGCCCCAAAGAAAGGTTTTTCCAGAAAATGCAAGCCAAACTCAATCCGTTCAGGTATGGCAGGTATCCACCGTGTCCCGGCGCAGACGTGGCATCCTCCAGCCACGTTTGCCTCATAGCCGAGGGAAGGCAGGTGATGGCCGTGATTCTGCCACGGCTCTTTGCCATCCTTGTTCAAGGTTGGCCTTGAACCCCTGGGTTCAAGCCTCCTGCCTCAGCCCCCTAGCATCTGGGACTTCAGGTATGCACCCCTAAGCCCGGCTTGGGCCTCTTTTTGGCTGGTATTGAGGTCTGAACCTGGAGCTCAGTGCTTGTTAGACAGGTGCTCTGCTCCTCAGCCGGGCCTCCAGCCGTGTGTTTTGTTGCTTGCTACTGAGCTGAGGTCTGGCTGCTGAGGTGTGTTCCTGGCTGCTGAGCTGAGGTCTGGCTGCTGAGGTGTGTTCCTGGCTCCGATCCGCCTGTGTTGGTTTGGCTTCTTGCAGTTGCCACCGAGAGTCTTCAGGCTTTTCTGCGGAGCCTGGCTTGGAACCGGTTCCTTCCAGTCTGTGTCGGCTAGGACGCCAGGCCGATGCCTCCACACCAGCACGCATTAGAAGGGGTCCTGGGAGCTTTAATGCCTGGGCTGGCCTGGAACCTCCATCCTCCCATTCTCAGCCTCCCAATAGCCTGGATTACAGGGATGCACCACGGACACTCACAGCCCTTTTGTCTGGTAACTCAAATTGCCTCTCACGACCTTGGCCTTGGCCGTGTGTCAGCCCGACAGAAAGCATAAAGAACAGTATCGAGTGTCCCATCTATTTATTTTAGGCATTTATTTATTTAGCAGGTACGAATTGACGTGTTTATTAGAACAGTCTTCTCAGTCTTCCCCAAAGGAAGGCTGCTGGTCTGGTCTAAGGAGTGAGACTCAGTTCCAGTTAACCACTGAAAAAGCGGAGCTGTGGTTCAAGTGGTAGAACAGTAAGCCTTGAGTGAAAAAGCTGAGGGACAGAGCCCAGTCCTCCCCCTCCATCCAAAAAGAAAGGAAGGAAGGAGAACCATCACTGCGGACCTGCGTGAAGATGCCCACGGACGAGGCTCCGGCTCAGGTCGCTCCGGAAGCGTCTTGCTGCAGTGTGAGGCTAGGACCCGCATCGCCCCGCGCTTCCGCAGCACACGGACAGGTTCACCACGGACTCAAATACACGAAGACGTCCAGATCCCCACCGAGCTGAGCAGACACAGCCCTTTACCGTCATTACACGTCAGAAATAACCCCTTCTCTCCTCTTCTTTCCTGCTGTCTCCCCCTCCTCTGGGTCCAGTATCAGGGCTTGAATTTAGGGGTGCAGTCCCTTAGCTTCTGTACTCAGGCTGGCTCTCTAACACTGGAGCCACACCCTACTGCGGTTTATTTTCCAGGTCAATTGGAGATTCTTATCTCCAGATTTCTTGTCTCAGATTCTTATCTCAGATTTGTCTGTCCAGGCTCGATTTGAACTGCAGTCATTACATCTCAGCCTCCTGAGGAGCTAGGACTACAGGTGTGAGCCACCAGCACCTGACTCCTCCTCCTCCTCCTCCAACATTGTGGGGTTTGAACTCTGGGCCTGGGCGCTGTCCCTCAGCTCTTCAGCTCAAGGCGAGCGCTCTACCACTTGAGCCACAGCGCCACTTCGGGTTTTCTGGTGGTTTATTGGAGATAAGAGTCTCATGGGCTTTCCTGCCCCGGCTGGCCTGGAACCGAGATCCTCAGAGCTCAGCCTCCTGAGTTTGGCCATGTGTTTTTGGTAGTGCATTTGGCACTGATGGTGCCTGTCTAGAATCCTTCCCCTCCGGGGCAGTTAGCCCTCTCTCGCGATGGCTCTGGTTCTGCGAGCCTTGGGGACAATGCTGTCTTGTCACCCTTGCCTGACCGCTGTTCTGCGGCTTTGGTCACTCTGATCCAGCCACGTGGGCGCGTGTCACCTACCCTGTGAAAGGCTCCCTGGGCCGGCCGGGCTGCTGTTCCTTGTCTCTTCCCTCAGGTCCCCGTGGCTCCAGGCACTGCTGGGTCGGCCTGGAAGCCACCAAGAGCTTGAGCCACGGAAGCTGAGATGATGGAGCGTGCTTCCAGGCTTCTGTAGCTGCCTGCCCTCTGCCTGTGGCCATGGCGGCAGGGCTTAAAGCACCAACCCCAGTGCGTGTGCGCTCGGTTTGCCTGTGTGCTCCCTTTGCGTGCGCACTCATTTTGAGTGTGCGCTCGTTTTGCGTGTGTGCTCGTTTTGGGTATGCACTCGTTTAGAGTGTGCACTCGTTTTGCGTGTGCTCTGGTTTTGCCTGTGCACTTGCTTTGCATGTGCACTCGTTTTGCGTGTGCTCTGGTTTTGCGTGTGCACTCGTTTTGTGTGTGCACTCGTTTTGCGTGTGGTCTGGTTTTGCGTGTGCACTCATTTTGCGTGTACACTTATTTTGAATGTGCACTCGTTTTTCCTGGGCCCTTGCTTTGCGTGTGCACTTGTTTTGCGTGTGCACTTGTTTTGCGTGTGCTCTGGTTTTGCGTGCGCACTTGGTTTGCGTGTGCACTCGTTTTGCCTGTGCTCTGGTTTTGCCTGTGCACTTGCTTTGCGTGTGCACTTGTTTTGCGTGTGCACTCGTTTTGCGTGTGCTCTGGTTTTGCGTGTGCACTTGCTTTGCGTGTGCACTTGTTTTGCGTGTGCACTCATTTTGCGTGTGCTCTGGTTTTGCCTGTGCACTTGGTTTTGCGTGTGCTCTGGTTTTGCGTGTGCTCTGGTTTGCATGTGCACTTGGTTTGCGTGTGCACTCGTTTTGCGTGTGCTCTGTTTTTGCCTGTGCACTCGTTTTGTTGTTTCCTTCAGTTCCCTCTGGTTTTGTCTCCTCCGAGCCTCTCCCGTGTCTGCTCCTGGCCAAGGTCTGCTCTGGGCCGCTGCGTGCCTCACTATTATTAACCGGCGTGACAGCTGAGTTCACTGCAGCACCAGAGGCTGACACATGCACTTCTGACGGGGCCCTGCCCTTGGCAAAGGTGCGCTTCAGGGACCGCAGAGTCCATGTTACAGAGCGAGGCCTCGCTGGGGGCGGCTGCTCTTCCGTGTCCAAGGAGACGCGGGCGGAGGTGGGGTGGGGTGCGGCTGGTGCGGTGGGGAGGCATCTCTGGCGGCAGAGCCTGGAGGTCGAGGGTGGCATTGGCGTGATGTCTGATGTCCTCGGGTGGGTCAGGAGTCCCACGTTGGGACACAGTGGCCTCTCCCCTCCCCTCGAGGTACCGCACACCGGAGGCACCGGCTGCTCAGCCCAAATGAGAGGGAGCGGGCATGGGAGCTGGCAGGAAGGCAGTTCACCCTGATGAGAGATGACCGTGAGCCAGGACTGCCAGGAGCTGGTCTGCTCCACCTTCCAAATCAAAGCAAACCAGCCGCCCCCCATCCTCCGCTGGGTGAGGAACCGAGCTGAGGAGTGAGAGGAGCGTGGCGGGGATAAGATGGGACCGGGCGTCGGTGGCCCGCGGCTTGGTTCTTGGTGAAGCCTTTCCCGCCGCGGCCTTGCCCCGCGTGGTGGCAGACCTCGGACTAGGCGGTAGTTGGTACTCAGTGCTGTGGAGTACTTAGTGCCTCGTGAGCAGTCTTCCTGGGAAGCAGGCCTGCAAAGCATCCTACGGACACATGAGCCCTCTTGACCCCAGTCCTACCAAACCCGCCACCCCGGGAGAATCACGTCTAAGAGTCTTGGTGCGCTTCCGGCCACCCGGGCCCTGGAGAAGGGCGAGCACTTTGTCTCCAGTCCTGTGGTGTTTCATTTTCACATTTCTATTGGAAACGCGGAATCTGGAGAATTAGAGGCTGTCCGTATTGATTTTCAGGGGCAAGTGACAATTGCATTTGGTCAGGACAGGAGCGCGGGGAGCGCGGCCACAGGCCGGCGCGGGCAGGATCGGGACACACACACCTCTGCGTCATTTTTTTTTTCCTAAGTGAAAAAAGCAAGAACTAATTTTTGATCCATGTTAAATGATTCCTGCTAGTAATCATTTCGTATGTGATTTTCAGGCAGGAGGGAGGTTGAGGAGGGAGAAAGCAAGATATTGGTGAAAAGCAAATACAGGTTTCTCTTTTAAGCTGTCCAGGAGGAAGGCCGGCCCAGGCCCAGGCCCGGCCATGGTGGAACCGGGCGGAGCACCGGCCTGGCCTCCAGCACGAGGCCTGGGGCTCAGCTGTGGGCATACTGCTTGTCTTTGCCAATTTACATTGGCAAAGCCTTCATCTCAGAACCTCAGGTTTTCATCTGCACATTGAGGACAATAATGAGAATGACTTCTCAGGTCATGAGAGTCAGGTGACTGATGAAAAAAATAAGCAAATGATCCTCGTGGCCGGGCGCCGGCGGCTCAGCCTGGAATCCTCGCTACTCTGGAGGCTGAGAGCTGAGGATCGCCGTTTGAAACCAACCTGGGCAGAATAGTCCGTGAGACGCTTAAGGCCAACGAACCAGCAAAAGCGAGTCTGGCATGTGACACAAGGGGCTTTGAAGATGTGTGTGTGTGTGTGTGTGTGTGTGTGTGTGCACGCGCACACGTGTGGCCACAGGGCAGGAAGGATCTTTCCAGGCAGGAGAGGAGCTCAGGGGTTCCTGAGTCCCCAGCTTTGAGACAGTGCCCACCTGGGACCCTCACAGGTTTCTCCCAGATATGCAGCACACAGCACAACAGCTGCATTGAGGCGGAGACGCCCTGCGGATGCTGCTGCGGAGCCCACCCCGCCTGCTCCACCCCTCCCCGCCTGCTCCACCCCTCCCTGCCTGGGCGCCCTGGACCTGCCCGTGTGGGAGGGAGGACCCAGCGGCTGCGCTTTGAAATTCTGCCTTGGAAAGTTCTCTTCCGCAGGTCCGCTTCCAACCACCGGCTGCAACAACTGGGCGCGGTGTGCGACGGCTCGGGTTTCACCCGGGCAGCTGGAATGGCTGGCACACAGGTGTTCGCTCACTGGCTTGTGTGCCAGCTGCTCTGTGGGCTTGACTCTCTGCATGGGGGAGGGGCGGCGCTCACACTGGTTGCAGCGGGGGTGGGGGCGGGCCGGAGAAGGCCAGCCATCCCCGCAAGTCCCGTGTATGTCCCGTCTGGCTCACGCTCTGGGCCTCTGCTCCTGGGATTACCTTGGAACAGCTGCACAGCGAGCTGGCCTGGTCCAGGGAGCTTGCTGTGCTCACTGGGTTCGAGTCCCACCTCTACCTAGAAGCCCAGTTTCTCCCTGGATCTGGGCCTCAGTTTCCTCCACCACAGAGTGAGGTACGTCACACCTTATTGGTAGTCTGCTCCAAGTGGCACCACGGGGTGGTGTTTGAGACATCTGGGTACCTGTGGCGCACCTCTGTACTGACGTACTGAGCCCCCCTTTCTGACCTGTGAGGGATCCCAGGGGTGCTCTGGGCTGGGGCAACCCTGGAAGGAGCAAGGGCTTCCGTCCTGTCCTCCTCCAGCTGGCTGTGTGGCTGTGTGCGTCCAGTCCTGTCCAGTGTGACGGCGGGCATCAGGAAACAGGAGCCACTCTCTCCCGGCCAGGAAGCTGGAGTCCCTGCAGCCCTACCGCTAGTTGAATTGACATTCGGCCCCGGGCAGGGGTGGAGCTCGGGCTGTGAGGTGGAGTCTTGGATGCTAGACTGTCCTGTGGCCATCTTGGCAGACTCTACTGTCCCCACCTACTCCTCTCTACCAGGCTGGAAAACGAAAGGTGAGATTGATCCTCAGACCCAAGAAGCCACCGTGGGGGAGAACCACGGAGAACCGCAGCCCAGAAAACCTGCCTTCGCTCTCTGATTTAGATCCTCATCCACTTTCCAGCCTTCAGCGACCTTTTCACGCCACAAGCCTCCACAGCCACTGCTGGCTTTCCGCTTGTCTCAGTCCGTTTTGAGTTACAACAACAGAATATCACACACTGGATACTTTATAAAGAAGGCGAACCTGCTTCTCACCATCGCAGCGCTGTCGCCCTGTGGGAGGGGGAAGGGCAAGACAGGTGACATCCAGACACACATCCAGGCACTGGGAGACAAGTCGCTCACTCCTGCAGCAGCCGCATTGATCCAGTTGTCAGGCTCGATGCAGGACGGTGCTGCCCCTCATGCGGTTGCACTGGGGAGTAGAGTTCCATGAACGCTGGAGGAGGCCCTCAAACCACAGCACCTCGGAAGATGAGTGCTCTTCCAGACACCTGGCACTTCCGAATGGAAAGGCACAAAGACCGCCCGGTTACCTGGCCCTTCGCCGTGTCCTGCCGCCTTCCGTTCTCTCTGAGACTGTTTTTTGCAACTCAGAGGACTTGCTTTCCTCCATAGCTGCTGGAGCTGGGGATGCTGAGGTAGGACAGGGAAGACCAGAAGAGCCATGGGAGGTGAGCTAAATGGATGAGTCTCGAACCAGCCCAGCTGTGAAGCAACAAACTGATGTGTGTCACCTCAGCCGCTGTGATTTGGAAGTCTGAAAGGAAAACTGGTTTGTAGGGGATAGGGATTTCAATCTCTCATCTTCTTTGCCATCTACATCTGGTCAGCACGATCAACTAGTAGTCTGGGAATGAGGGAAGGTAGTGGCTCTGCTTACAGATCACGCGTTGCAAGAGGAATTGCGTGTGTGTGTGTGTGTGTGTGTGTGTGTGTGTGCGCACACACAGGGGCACACATATTCCACTGAGTTGATGAGTGTGGAAATTGGTGTTCTCTTTCAACAAATGGCATGATATCCTGGAGCCCCTCCACAGGGCGCTTTTAAACTCCCAATGACAAGATCAGAGGATTGGCTTCTCCACCAAGCACCTTTCAATATCGCGACCCAGAATTTGGAAGTTGACCCATCCTTTTCCTGAGAAAAAAAAAGAGTGGGTCGCCATGTGCGTCGCCATGAGTACTAAGGCTTTCCTTGAGAGAACTTCTACTGGCCCCTCGGGTTTCCTGTTCTGATGTTGGCTGTCTGGGAAGATCCTTGGAGAGGCTGGCCCCTGTTTGCGCTGGGGGAGTGAAGAGCAGCCTCGGTCTGCTGCAGCGCAGGGAGAGTGCATGCACAATAAACTCTTGCTGACACACAGATCAGCACTGTTATTTTTCTGCGCTCTTTGAAGGTTTCCCAGATGCCAGAAGTTTCCTTTAGCTGAAGTCAATCATTTTTCAGAACAGACCTTATGATTTGGAGCAGTTGTAGATTCTTAGCAAAATTAAGTGCCAGGGGTACTGAGATTTTCCACCCATCTTCTGCTCTATGACTGTGTAGTGCACCCTGGAAGAGGCTCCATTGTTACAATGAATGAACTGCATCGGCACGTCTGACACCTGGAGCCTGGAAGGCCGTTTTGACCTTAGTTCTGGAGTCTGCTATGCAGAGCTCAGCCCTCTCTCCTCCCGCAGCTGTCCTGGCACCGAAGACTTTTGATCTCCACACTCTTCTCCAGGAAGGCTGCATCCAAACCATTCAGAGTATGCTTCTCTCAGACCAAGAACTATTGCAGGAAGAGCACGGTCCTGCGGCCCTCCACGATGCCACCCTGCTGGGCAGACTTCCCGCAGTCCTCTGGAATGGACAGAATGCTTCCTCTCCTTGTTGCACATCTTTGAGAACTGATCGCAGCACCTTAACCATGGGTCTGGCCAGAGCCCGGGGCTGTCAGCTCTGCGGATAATGTGAAAAGTCCAACTGGGTAGAAATGACACTGAGGAGAAACAGGAGTGGACGAAGCTGCGCTAGGGTGGTGGTGTAAAAGAGAGAAGGCCGGCGGATGCTGGTCCCCAGAGAGTCTGTAGACAATCAGGAATGTAAAGTAGCTAAGCTTTCGGGATGGCTGTGGCCAAAGCCGTACTGACCAGAGCCCCAAGACCCTCGATCTAAAAGAAGTTCCACGCTCACATGAGACCATGAGTTGGCCCATCAATTGCCCCTCAACTTCCTGTTTTACATTTTAGGCCAGAACTTGGGCTAGAACTCAGGGCCTGTGCACTGTCCCTTTGTTTTTTTTTTTTGCTCCAATCTGACGCTTTATCAACTCAAGCCACACCTCCACTTCTGAGACTTTCCTGACTGAACTGGCTTTGAACCATGATCCTCAGACCTCAGTCTCCCACAGGCGTGAGCCTCTGATGCCCGGCTCTGATTTCTTTTTAATACCATGTCATCCCAGTTATTAAAACCAGCGGTGTTCTCATCAGAAGTACTCCTGTCTTTGACTTATGAACCATCAAGAGGAAAGAGCTGTATGGATTTAGTGGGCAGGTTGTCTTGTTTGACGCCCTCAACTTTTTGGATAGTAGATAGTATTTCTGTGTCCCCGATAAGGACTCTGATGAAATGAACTGAGGTAATAAGAGGGGTTGGGGTGTCATCCCGTGGGACTCACCATCGGCAGAGGCTCCATCCTTTGGGGTGGGGGAAGGGAGGAGGAGCCACAGGGACAGGCAGATGCGACCCAGAAGATCACTGGCTTTCTGCCACACCTGCAACCGCATCTTCAAGCTCCGGAGCCTCTTACCCATGATCCTTTTGGACTGCTTGTTGCCTTTCTTTCCCATGCATCCTTCCCAAAGGCACCTTCCTTTCCTCAAAGTACTGCTTGGTGCTTCCTTCCACAATGGACCGCTGGGGAGTAACAACGCCTCTCACACTCTGCCCGGACCGGCAGGTATTCTATGGAAAAAAATTTTTTTTTTTTTGTAGACCAAACAAAATGAGTTTCTTTTTTGTAGGACTTTGTGGAGCCTTAAGATACTAATAAGCATTGCAAATTTTCCAACATGTCCCCCAAGTTTACTTGCCTGGGATCCTGGCAGGAAACAGATGGCTCATTCAAGGGCGTAATTGCAGGGACTATTAACAAAAGTGTGAACAGATTAAGGATCCCAACAAGGGGGATGATGAAGCACCCCGCACCGCACCGCCCACCGCCGGGGAAGCGGCTCCCACCTGAGGCTTTGGGTTGAAGAAGAGAGCAGGGCCTAGGGCAGGTGAGGCCTGGGAGAGGCCCTGAGCACCCAGAGCTCCTGCCAGGGGCCGAGCCGGGGAAGGAACCTCAGGCCTCTTCCACTGTGGCCTAGCGGCACCAACTGAACTCCACCAGAGCCAAAGGCCGGGGTCCAGGTGGAGAGTGGGAGAGGACAGCTTCCCGGGGAACTGCATCTGTGAAGCAGCTAGAGCACCGTGTCTGTCAGAGCGCCATTTAGGCAATGCCGGCGTGAAACACCAAACCCACTGCCCCAGATCACCAGCACCCACCAACTCTGTCTCCCACTGAGACCCTCTCTGAGGTCTCCGGACCCTGTCTGGGTCGGCAGGTCTCCACCTGTGGCAGCCTTGGTCTCCACATTGGAAGATGCTGTCACCTGTCCCCCGCAGCTCCTCAGCACATGGCTTCCCCTGGGGACTTCTCTGGTCACCTCCGACAAAGGTTTGCTGTCTCTGTGCTCGGTGATGGCAGGCACAGTTTCCAAAGTAGGGCGGACGCTCTCTGCAGATTCCCCCTCGCTGTGGCGATCCGCGGAGTGGATTTGGGTGCCCCGGATACTCGCAGACCCGGTCACGGCCGCATTTCTGGGGGTGGGCGGTTTGAGACTGGGGTGTCGTGGGGACTTGGGGGCTGCGTCCCAAGGGATAGGGGGCATTTTCCAGCCTGGCTACTACTTTGCCATCTGCACCGATTGAGCTCAGTCTAGTTCATGGTGGTGAGTCCCCGGGCCTGGCGGCCTGCTCCCTGCCAGGCTGCAGGAGGGGGGTGAGGAGATGAGCCCCAGGGTAGGGAAGGGGTGGCACTCACGTCTGGGGCCTTTGTGTTTCTAGAGAAGAGGACGCGGCAGAGCTGGGGAGGCCGATCCCGGGGTGCCAAGCAGGGTGGCGGCAGTTCTCCGCACAGCGGCCTCCATGGCCTCCTCCTCCCCCTTCCTTCTACTCCAGAGCTGAGAAGCAGCTCGCTCGCCCACCAGCCGGGCTTCTGTCCTCGTGTCTGCGTTAACTGGACACCACCCTGTGGGGCGGGGGTGGGGGGGGTGGGGGGTGGGGGGGGAGGGGGGACCTGGGACAGAGTGTGGTGCTCGAATTCACCAGCCAAGTCTCCACGACCAGGGTCGTGCTGGGCGGCGTGCAAGGCCGCGCTTCTGGAAAGCTCCGGCTCCTCTGGCGTCCGGCCCGCGGAGGCCAGGCGGCCGCAGGTGTAAGAGGGTCAGAGTCAGTGGGATTGCACCCTCCCCGCGTGCGGCTGCAAGGCTTTGTGTAAACGTGGATGGCGCTGCGTTGGAGTGAAGATGCTGCTTTGCAGGGAATTCACGTTGCCCGTGGTGTTGGGTGTGCGCGTGTGACCTCTGCGTGTCGGTGAGACACACTCTAGCGTACCTGGGTGACATCAGTGTGTGTGTGTGTGTGTAAGAACTACCACTGACCCAGGGATGAATTTTCAGCAATGAGATTAAGCAAACAAGTCCCCCCCCCCTCGGCTCTTCAGGGGCGCCCTTTCCTTTGGGGTGAGTTGGAGGCGATGGGAGCCGGCCCACCCCCTCCCCTCCCCTCCCCTCCCCTCCCCCTCTGCCAGCCTGTCGGCCTCAGCTGGCATCACAGCGGCCCTCATGCTGTGGCCGGTGGGTGAGGCCCTGCTGCCCTCTTGTCTGCGTCCTGCTGCGGTGTGTCACCCTGGACAGCAGCGGCTGGCGGGTTGTGACAGTGTCTGGGGACTTGCCTGCTGCCATGCTGGAGGCCGCAGAAGGTGGCAGGAAATGACAGTGCGGTGTCCTGCTCCCCGTCCGCAGTGGCCTCTGGCAGGCGGGCGGGCGGCCCCTGGACTCTTCTCCACCCGTGGGTGAGGCTTCCCGGGAGGGTGGAGCGTGAGGCTCTTCCCTTCTTTGGTCACAGCCTCTGAGTCCTGAGTGACAGGTGTCTGGCCTGGGTCAGCCGCTCTTCCTCAGCCCCGCCCGGCCTGGCTGTACACTCTGGCCTTGCGGCGTCAGCACTGTGAGCCCGGGAGGGAGACTCGGATCTCAGATCCCAGATCCCAGGGCTCCGGACGCCCTGCTGTCCGCTCAGCAGCCGCCTCCCTTCTCAGGGCGCCGCAGAGCCGTCCGTGCTGTGCAAGATGCCGGCGAGCCGCTTGCTTCCTCAGCCCGTCCCGGCCCGAGGGCGGCGCAGGGCACCCCGGCTAATCTGCAAGGCTCGGTTGAGAACTTCAGGCTGTGCCAAAGTGCCGGGGACACAGTGCTAGTCTGGGAGGAGTCTGACACAGGGGCGAATAAAGCAAACATAAGGCCCTGGTACCCCAGATCCCAATCCACGAAGGAGGAGCGAGCTGCTCCCGCGAGGCCCCGGGCCTGCGTCACTCCATTCCTGCCGCAACTTACGCTGGCCCCGGCAGTCAGCGCCAGAGGCCCTCCACGCCTGACCCCAACCTGGGCTGCCATTGCTTAGTCCAGGTGCGGCCACTGCTGGCCAGTCTGGCTGACAGCCGCAGCTTGGGGAATGGTGGGGAAGTTTCCTGGGAAACACCACCAGCTTGATGTCAGAGACATGCTAAGAAACAAGCTCAGCTGGTGGCCCACGCCTGTAATCCTAGCCACATAGGAGGCTGAGATTTGAGGACCTGGGTTCAAAGCCAGCCTGATCAGGAAAGTCCTTGAGACACTACCAGAAAACCAGAAGTGGGGTTGTGGTTCAAGAGGTAGAGAGCCATCCCTGAGTGGCAAAGCACAGGGATAGTGACCATGCCCAGAGTTCAAGCCCCAGTACCAGCACACACATGTACAAAGACACACGCATGAAGCAAGAGCTCCCCTGGGCCTCCTTTTTGGTGAGTGTCTTCTCTCTGCCTACAGCTACAATGCAGTCGTCGTCCATTTTGTTCTATAGAGATGGGGTTGCTCACACCCTGCCTCCAGCCTCTCTCATTTCAGAAAGAATCTCAAGGAAGCAAACGAGTTGCTGTGGAGCGTTGGTGATAAACCGCGTCCTCCAGCCTCTCCTGGTCCCTGAGGCTGGCCAGGTTTTCTCCCCTGCCCCTCCCCATCCCTCCTGCCCCCCCCCCCAGCTCTGGTCACAAAGGCAGGCAGTGTAGTCGGGCAGGTCCCACAGTGAGCACTTTGTGTGTCTCTCTGCAGACAAAGGGCAGGTGGAGCCCCAGCCTCGCCGCCGCCTGGGGCCGGTGGCTAGCTTCACTGCAGCCACCCTGGAGCCTCCTTACCCTGGGTGCCTCCTTCCAGGCCTGGCAGTGCCATCCTGGCGGGGGGGGACGGGGCTGTCAAAAGGAAGTTCTGAAGTCACAGAGTTGATAAACGAAAGAGATGGGTCTGGGAAAGGCCCAGCGTTGGCCACCAGAGCTCCCTGGGTTTGGTTTTATTTTACATATTTAGCTAAGAACTGTGGAGAGGGGGAGGAAGAGAGGGAGAGAGAGAAAGAGGATTGCTCTTGCTACTCACTTGAGAGAAGGGGGAGCTCGCGTCCGCGGAGCCCAGCGCCTCCTCTTCAGCACATGATATCCACTGCTCCCCAAATTTCTTTCCCCCCAGCACCTGCCCGCATGTCTCTGGGACTGCCTCGGGCACATCGACCACCCCACCCCTGGCACTCTGCCCCCGCACCTCACCCCCAGCACCCTACCCCCAGTACCTCACCCCCGGCACCCCACCCCAGCACCCCACCCCCAGCACCC
>NW_012267251.1:2210071-2230105 GCF_000151885.1 Dipodomys ordii
GCACCCCGCCCCGGCACCCTGCCCCCAGCACCCTGCCCCGGCACCCCACCCCACGGAAACCCCAGGTCTCTGATGAATTCCCAAAATTTAAAACAAGATTTATTTTGAGACTTTTTATTTATTTTATTTATTTTTATTTTTGGGGTCCAGTCGTGGAGCCTGAACTCTGGGCCTGGGCGCTGTCCCTCAGCTCTTCAGCTCAAGGCTAGCGCTCTACCACTGGAGCCACAGCACCACTTCCAGCTTTTTTCTTTTTGCTTATGTGGTGCTGAGGAATCGAACTCAGGGCCTCAAGCATGCAAGACAAGCGCTCTACCACTGAGCCACCTTCCCAGCCCCAACTTTTTATTTTTTTAAAAAATAATTTCCATGGTGCCTACTCAAGCATGGCTGCTCTGTTCACTCTGCCAATCCTCCTCTCCACCCGAGACAGAGAGTGCTCTGTTCCCTCGCGCCTGCTGCTCCTCCACTCCACCCGAGACACAGTGGCACTGCCAGAGCGGGCTCACTTCTTGTTCCTGTGTGGCCCAGGCTGGCCTCAAAGCCGAGATCACCCTGCCTCAGCCTCCAAGTGCTTAGCGGGTGCAGGAGTGTGCTTCCTGCAGACAGTATCTTTACCTCTCTGATGTTGCACCTGCATCAGTGCTCAAACCAAAGGGCGTGCATGAGCAGGGTGGCATTAATGTCCAAATCGGAACAGAGGCGGAGTGCTCACAGGTTCATCTCTGTTCACCAACAGGGAGGCTGAGGACCCGAGTCCCTTTCTGAGTAGGAGCGGCCACAGGACCCCAGACCTGCATCTCGCATCTAGTGCCCTCCCGTGGGGAACAGCTTGTTGCCCAGGCCCACTTTTAGAGGGGAGGCCGAGTCAGGGATGACAGTGGGCGAACAAAACACAGGGAGAGCTGTGGGGACAGACAAGCCGGATGCCTCTTCCCTCCCACTGGCCCGTCTCCCCGGGCCAGAATCTGACTCTGCAGCCAGTGCGGGGAGAGCCCAGAGTGGCCCGGCAGCAGCAGCAGCAGCCCCGTCTGGTGTCTGGGTGACAGTTCCTGGGCTTCTGACCAGCCCAAGCCGGCACAGGGCGCCTCCTCCCTCAGTCTCCACCCCATGCCGATCCTTCCTCCACCCTCAGGCCTGGAGCACAGTGTGTGTGTGTGTGTGTGTGTGTGTGTGTGTGTGTGTGTTTGGGGTGCTTGAGGTTCCGTTTCCCATGGATTTTCCTCTTAAGAAGCCTTAGCAGCTGTGGCCTCTAGTTTCTGTGTTTTCAGATGTCAGACAATGTGACAGAATAATGCTTTTTTTTGGAAAAGGCTCCACCTGATCTATGGCTCCTCCCACCCAGCCCCGCGCCCTCTAGTAGGCTTGGGTGTGGGTGGTTGCACCCTTCCTCTTCCTACAGCTCACTCAGCACCGTCTCCTCCACCAGCGCCAGCGCAGCCCCGGCTCTGCACCCTCTGGTCCTCTGTGCACACAGATGCATACACAGAGGTGACATAGGTCACAAATAGAAATGAATATGTGCATGTCGGCACGTGTGTGCATGGATGTCGTTAGGTGTGTGCATATACACAGATGCCCATGCATAAGTGTGTGTGTGTGTATTATAGTCTTTTGTCAGTGTTCGCTGGTTTCCCTGGTTATCAATTGTGCCAAGCACTTTTGCTATTTGACTCTCCTGACACCTCTACCAGATGAAGAAACAGGCCAGGAGGGTCTCTCCGCTTCCTGGCTGCTGTGGGTAAGCTGCTGTGCTCCCTCACCGCTCCTGTCCCGGCGAGCCCAGCCCTCCGGAAGTGGGGATGGGAACTCAGACATGAGCAGAAGGATGATGACCAGGGCAGAGGCTGGGCGATGTGGCCGCTGCCCGGGAACCGAGGCAGGCCAGCAAAGGCAGCCGCTGGAGGCGGTAAGCAAGGGTCCCAAGAGAGATGGAAGAGGAGCCCGGCCGTGCACACACGGCAGCTTCAGACATTTAGTTTCTATAGCTGTAGTATAATCATTTTCAGCTGTAGGCTAAAGAAAGAAGACTAAGAGCAGGAGAGAAAGAGGCGGAGGCTCACAGACCTAGCCCGCAGCCAGGGCGAGGCCCAGCCCCTCCTCACTCCAGGGCCTTGTCCATTCTGTGCCATCTTCTGGCCCAGCCCAGCCCTGGACGCCCTGGGGCAAAACCCAGCCCTCCAGGTCGGCTCTTACACTGCCCACAACACCTCCGAGTGGCCTCGCTCTTGCTCTTTTCCCATTCCTGAACGTGTTCTTTCCCTTCCTTCCTCTCTAACAATATCAAAACAAACAGAAAGTGTGGGTTATGATGCGTGAGGCTTAATTTGACTTAATATACAGACCGCTCATATTCCTCAGGAATCCATTAACTGGCAGGGGGAGGCAGACCATGGCCGGGGAGGCCTGGGTTCACCTGCAGTTCACAGGGCAGAGCAGTGACTCACTCCTCAGTGGCACGGGCAGGCAGGGCTGGATTACCCTGCGGCTTCCTTCCTTACATGGCCGGAGATTCTGCCCGCTGCGTGCATAACAAAGGCCCTAATGTCCCCCTGGCCAATAGAGAGCCGGCCGGGCAGCCAAGGCACCGCAGCAGCTGGTCTTTCCCAGAGTGCTGAAGGCTGCAATCCTAGCCCCGCTCAGCTGTCACCGTGAAACCTTGTGGGGTCCAGCGAGAGGCCACAGATGGCCCAGGGCCACGGGCCCCACCCGGGGATAGTTGCAAATCTGTGTCCTGCGGACAAGGCCCTCCCAGCATGCACTGCTGCCAGGGAAGCATGGCCCTCCCTCAGACACAGGCAGCACTATTTGCAGAGCCTGGGCAGGGTGGGGGAGGGGAGAGCCTCCTCTCCCTCAAACCCTGAATGTCTTAATGTCTTATCTACTCCTTGTCTCTTTCCTGTCCTTCCTTCCTTTCTTCTTTCCTTCCTTCTTTCCTTTCCCCCTCTCTCTTCTTTTCTTTTTGTGCCAGTTTGGGGGGGGTGTTAAACTCAGAGCCTGAGCACTCAAGGCTGGTGCTTTACCACTTGAGCCACACTTCTATTTCTGGCGGTTAATTGAAGATAAGAGTCTCACAAAATTTTTCTGCCCTGGCTGGCTTCAAACGGTGATGTCAGGTCTCAGTCTCTGGAGTCACTAGGATTACAGGCGTGAGCTACAGGTGCCTGGCTTGCCTTTTCCTTCTTGACTTACTTGTGTCTGTCTTTTGGATCA
The DNA here is from genome assembly GCF_000151885.1 of Dipodomys ordii. Lineage (NCBI taxonomy): Eukaryota > Metazoa > Chordata > Mammalia > Rodentia > Heteromyidae > Dipodomys > Dipodomys ordii. Next base: position 2,213,285 of record NW_012267251.1, read on the forward strand.
CTGGCTAGGCATTAGATGAGTATCAAATGTTGAGTAGCCATGGGTACTTTTTTTCATGAAGTAAGCTTGGGCAGAGAGATACAAAGGTTGCTTTATGTGAAGGTCGTTTCCATCATGACTTCCCAGTCTTCTCGCCATCATGGTCACCTGGAATAAACTCATTTTTCTGATGTAAAGGGGGACTGAACCAACGGTACAGCAGCAAGAGCCTTATGTAGGAATGAGAATCAGAATAGCACAGGGACTCTGTCACCAGCCCACAGGGTTTGAATGCGGACACTTTTTTAGGGGACCCTGGGCGAGTTCCTTAGGCAATCCGACCCTCAATTTCCTCATCTGTGAAATAGGAACATTGATCCTGAGCTTCCTGTGGCTGTTGTCCAGACTAAAGAGGTGCCAGGTGCTGGTGGCTCACACCTGCAATCCTAGCTACTCAAGAGTAGCTGAGGATCCAGGAAAGGTCCATGAAACTCTTATCTCCAACTAACCAGTGAAAAGCCAGAAGTGGAGCTGTGTCTCAGGTGGTAGAGCACCAGCCTTGAGCAAGAAAGCCAAGTGAGAGCTGGCGGCCCTCAGTATAATAAGCCCCAGGATGGTACAAACAAACAAACAAACAAAGTCGGAGGCGGTCGCAGGGAATGCTTGTGGTTAGCAAGAGCTCAGAAATGTGAGCTCCACTTCTCTCCTTTATTTTTTTTTCCCCCTCAATGTTTCCAACCAGAGGGCAAACTTCACTCGGCTCAGCCTTGGCAGACTGTCTCGGGCGAGCTGGCTGCCTGGAGGAATGCTCGGCTGTCCTAAGACCTCCATATTAATGGGGCTGATTGTGTCAAGCTGACGGAGCCTCTGTTCCCAGCCAAGAGGTGGAGGCCGCAGGGCCTCTTTCACGCCGATGAATGAGGGGCTCGCTGAGCTTCTTTATGCACACTCAAGGGAATGGGGTCAGCGTCCCTTCTCTCGAAGCCCTGTGCCCACGTCTCTGCCCCTGAAAGAGGCAGCTTTGTTGTGGGTGCCGTTGTTTTATCTAAACTTTCTTTAAATGGACCTCCTTTCTCCGCAGTCTCTGCTGCCGTAATTGGCCTCCCCCACCAAATGTTTCTGAAAGGGGCCCAAATGGCCTTTGGCTAAATGCCAGATAAACAGCTCTTCTCCCCGAAGCTTTGCCAGAGCGCAGGGCAGCCATGGGCGGCTGGGAGGCGAGCTGCTGGGTCCCGCGTCCGGCGGGAGAGCCGCGCGGAACTCGCTCTTCTGCTGACTGCCCTCTCCCCGCCTGCCCCGCGAGGGCCCCTGTCCTGGCTCTGCTAGTGATTCAGGACCCACAGACATGCTGCCACAGGGAATTCAGATGAAGCCATTGTGGTTTGAACCCAGTGAACATGACCCGGCAGTTCACAGGGCTGGTTGGGTTTCAGTGGCTAAAACTGTCCGGTGCGCTCAGAGTTATTTCGTGACACCAGCTTTGGCACACAGAATGGCCTTGCTGAGAGGATCGGGGGCCTCACCTTTGTGGGGAGAAGGAGACTTGGGAAGGAAGCGTGCAAGCCGGCAGGGCAGGGCGCTGTTTCCATTGTGGCGGCAGAGAGCGTTTCATTTCATTTACTTCACCGCTTCAGCTGGGTTTTCCGAAGTCTCCCTCATGATCACATTACCTTCTCACGGGGAACAACAACAAGAGATTGAAAGCTTCTGTCCCAAAGATCTCCACCACTGGCCCACACAGGTTTCCCTCTTTCCTCGCTGATGAGCCAGATACTCTCCTTCCCCTACTTTTTCTCCCGAGGTAGAAGTCATCCTTTGCAGTGCGAGCTGGTGAGTGCTATTTACAGGCTATTTTAAACCAACAAGCTTATTTTGGAAGGTTAGGGTGGACTTAGAGGGAGTTACAGGATTTGGGTTGGGTAATGTCTTGGATGCAAGGCCTGTTTTGATGGACAAGAGGAGAAATGACTAAGTGCCTCTTTGGCTGAGGGGAAACAAGAGCAAGCTCCTGGGCTGACAGCGGGTTCAATGTCAGGTAACAACCGTAGGCCTTCCTCAGAGACGTCCTCACTTCTCCCAAGACTACGTGGTTCAGGGAGGAGTTGGATGCAGTTGGGAGGGTTGTGGTTGCGAGCGTGTCTCAACGTGTTCCTTCCCATCCACACAGCCACGTTTGCAGCAGTGGAGACAAGCAAGATGACGCTGGGCTTGGGTGTGGTTTCACACCTCCAGCAGGCGCTGGGCAGTTTCAGGACTGCACCGAAGGAGGCCGAAGGTAGAGGGCGCTGGGGTTGCCTTCCCACCGCTTGCCTGGTGTCCATTTCTGCTCCATTGCTTCCTCTGCCCCTGAGTGCGGACCCGGACTTGTATTGAGTGTGTCCTTTCTTCCCCGCTGTGCCCTGGAGAGATGCTGACGTGCCAGTGTGGCCCGTGGCCTGTGCGCAGACTGGGCTGTAGGAGGCTGGCACTGTGAGCTGGCTGGGGAGCCGTGCAGCCCAGCTCTGCGTGCCAAGCCTGCACAGAGCGGAGGAGGCTCGGTGGACTCTGGCTCTGCACAGGCGGCGGCGCCCTCCATTTTGGAGAGGTTGGGAGAACTGGAGCAGGTCCAGGCCTGGGCCAGAGAAACAGTGCTCCTCCACAGTCTGGATTCGGGGACGGCTTCCGCGTAGGAGAAGGGCACCAGGTTTATGTCTGAAGAGACTTCTGGAATACCCTGGCTAACCCAGGAAGAGCTGCTAGAGAAGAGGATGGCTAGGAAGTTAGCCCGGAGCGTGTGCATATCTTAACTCAAGTATGTTCCGTGCAGCGCTTCAGTGGTCTAACTCCCTCGAACAACTGACCTACAGTTAACAACATAAATACTAGGAAGCGGGGACATGTGTTTTCAGAGGAAGGGGATGCACAGATGAAGAGAGGAAGTGTGGGCGAGTACATTTATAATATTTAATAAACATGCAATAATAGAACCAGGTTACTGAGGGGCGGGGTGGGGTTGGGGGAAATGGAGGAGAATGACGGAAGGGGTAAATTGATCAAGATGCCTCGTACGTACAAACTGACACGTGGAATTGAAGCCACTTAGTACAATCGCGTAAAGCTAATATAAACAAATACGTACTCAAAGAAGGTAGCCTGTGATGCTTTCACAGGAAATTGTAATTTCCTCCGTGAAAAATCACTTGTGAAATCGTGTGCAGACCCAATGGGATCTGGCGTTGAAAAGAACATCAACTATCAGGTGCTGGGAAATGAAACCAGTCATAAAATTCATTATGGCGTGCCGGCAGAACTTGGCTTGCTGTGGCAGGAGTCCCAACGAGAGGTATCTTGATTTTCTTTGTGGTGCGGTGAACTAAGGAAATCCAAATCTTATTTTCTTATCAATGTGCATGTCAGATTTATGGACTGCCAAAAGTACGAAGATGAATCTTAATTTGGACTCTCAAATGTGAGTCTGCAATAGTTTGTCTATGTAGCTGCTCCTTCTTAGAGGATAGGATTGATCAGGACAAGAAAACTTCTGAATGCTATTTGAAAGCCCCTGTGGAAGAAACTAGTCCCAAGCATCCACAAGTATTTTTGAACAAGCTAACTACAAAAAACCTGACATTGTCCCAGTGAACCTCCATGCATGGAGCATTACTGGGGGAACAGGATAGACCGGCAAGCAAAACAGTCTCTGTTCTTGGCACTTAAAGCCAAAACCATAGACTCAAACTGCATAGGAAGGACTCTTCATATATACCTTCCATCCCCAGCCTTCTTAAAGCAGAATTGAGAGTTTCGAACCTCACAGTCAAACCTTGAATCATCAAAGCCTCATCCATATTGCACTAGTCAGCGGAAACATTTAGTGCTCACAAATCAGATGCCCGCCTTCAGTCCTGCTCTTGCCTGAGATTCTAACGGCATCCAGTGCCGTTCACTGATTGGCTGCCTTCAACCTCTCGAACACCATTATCTTGTTGACTGTTCTTTCTCCTTTCTGTTTCCTACCTTGCTTCTGTGAGTCGTCTTCCAGCCCTGCAGTGCTGAGGACTGAACCCAGGGCCTCACCCTTGTGCTCTCCCCCTGAGCTACATGTTCTGCTGAGGGCTTCTGACGAGCTCTTTCGTTGGCCTTCTAACCACTGTTTTCCCAGGGCTCCATCCTCATCTTTTCTCTACTTACTCCACATACTTTGTCTGAACAAGCTCAAAAGCTCCCATGGCTTCAACCACAAGCGGGGCACACCGTGACTCAGAAAATGTGCTCTTGAGACTGAGCTCTCCATAGACAAGCATAAGACACCGATAGCCCTGAAGCACGAAGGGACAGAAAGAGACACATTACGGCCGCGGTGTGAAGAGTGAGCTGGGTGTTGGCAGTGGAGGTATGCGGGCGAGAGCCCCTGTGTTTCAGGGAGACTGCCCTTCACATCTTTGTCCACTGCATATTTACTCTACTTCCCCTAGGTATCTTGCCACAGTATCTTGAGTTAGGCCTGCCTCCCTTTCCAGGACGGGAGCTATTTGGGAGGAAGGACTGGCTTACATCTCTATGTATTTATGCTGCAACAATTGCTGTGGTGTGAGTCACTATTCTCCATGGAGCAGGAGTGAACTGGAAAAGAGGGAAGACAATGGCGATGTTGGTGGCATTGCTGATGGCACTGGCAGCCGAGTTGGATGTGGGGCCTGAGGAGGTGGAGGTAGTTTGGGGATCAGGAGGTGAGGGGTGGTGAGGCCATCATCTAAGGGAAGACACAGAACACGGAAGGGGCAGTGGAACCCGTGTGTTGGGTTTTGGACACAGAGAGGTCAGGGCCTAGAGGAAGCTGGATGTGGCAATGTTGAAGAGGCAGCTGGAGCTGTGTTCATCTACTGTGAATTATTCCATGACACGGAAAGCATTATAACTGGAAATTTAAAAAAATGTATTACTCATTGCATCCTGGCATCTCAGGGATTCGAAAGGTCCTTACAAACCATCTTGGTCATTTGTTCACTGAATGCCTGAATCCTCCCTGCGGCCTTCCCGCTGACCTTCCTGCCCTTTGGTCTTAGCTGACAAGCTCTCTCTGTGTTTATCGTAGTTTTCCTTTCTGATTCACCTTCAAAGACTTCAAAGGTTCTTTCACTTTAAATCTCTCTGGCTTTTCTGTCAAAACAGATTTTCATCAGTCATCTGTTTGGAGGAACCAGCCACTGGACCTTATTATCCTGGCTTGGGTGTCCATATTTTTACTGTTAAGCTATCTGAACACATTGTTCTAGTCTGTGTAAGTGGAGTCTGTGGTTAAGTTAACTAGGAGACACAAGATAAGGACGGGCTCAGCCCACAGCCACTGTGCTTCAGAGCTCTGAGATTTCTTCTCGTGGGCACACCGAATCTGACTCTAAGCCTTGGTGTGAACAGGTCTCAGCTGCATCATGACCAGCGGAGAGACTTTAGGCAGGTGACTTAGCCACCTGGGACTATGGTTCCCTTTGGTAAATGGAAATGGACTTTGGTTTCACATCGTACTGGTTTCACAGACTTGCCAGGGAGCTTGGAAAATGCTGGAAGGAATTTTGCTGTGGAGTTGTCTTCACAAATGTTAGCTCTTCTTATCCCAATCTCAGTCATGCTCATCCTCACAGAGAACAATTCCCATGGAAGGAAGAATGGCTGGAAGGATGAGGAGAGATAGCAGAAGGCGGCCTCAGTAGAGAGAGGCAGGACTAGAACCGCGCAGCTTCATGAGGTGCCCACGGCCACTCCTCCGAGCTTTCCCAGGGAGAGAATCACAGGAAGAAGCAGCTTCCGGCATTCAGGAGTGAGAATGCTTTTGTCACCATTGTCGGGTCTACTTTAAATAGTTGGGCTAATTAGGTGATGATTAAATTGCAATGTTCCCGTACGTGGGTGCTTTCTTCTCTGCAGAACGTATCCACCTCAAACCTTTATGTATTTGTGAAGGAACTCGCATATTTTGTATGTAGTAAGCACTCAAGTGTGTTGAATGGCAAGTTATTGTGTAAGATAATGACGATAATAGTAAATAGCAAACATATTTCAACACTTAATTATGTGAAGCGCCTATGAGGTTGGCACTCTTATTCTTCCCAGGGTCCCCCAGGGAGACTGGAGAGCCACACGTTCCTGGCACTGCTGAGGCCTGTCATTTCTTTGCTTGTGTGCTGGCACTGTCATGTTCTAGGACATTCTTGTTGGAGATGCACCTGCAGGAAAAATGATAGCAATGACTTTCAGAAGACCGGCAAAGGAGCAACTAGCATGTGGTAAGCTGATGACAGAAACATAGAGATGATTAGGCTGTGGGGCTCAGGGGGTTGAGGAGGAGTAAGGAAGAAGAGGAGCGGGCAAAAGCCACCTGGAGAAGCAGACTGATCGAGAGCCCTTGGTGGAGCAACTGCAGACAAGCCTGAACATTTGTTCTTACCTAACACAACGCTGGGCCCATTATCAATGGACACCAGCACACATGTCCAGCCTTATCTCCTATTACTCTCTCCTCCCAAGACCATCATTTTTCCATATCTCCAGTTTTCTTCTTGGTAATCCCTCTCCCTTCTCCACAGCCCCAACTGGAACATTTAGGACAGCTGTTTTTTGTTATTTTTTTTTGCCAAAACCTAACCTAGGTCATTCCCAAGACTGTACATCAATGCAGGGTTATATAGTCAGATTGAGGGCTAGGGGTGCATTCGAACTGATTTTAAAGCCTTCACCTTCTCATCAGGGCTGGTGATTTCCCATGGCCCTCCAAGGAGCAGCCCTCATGTCATTTCCTTGGTAAAGCATTAATGGAATCCTGCAGAATATCGTGCACCCTCTCAGGTCTGTAATTCTAAAACACCGTAGATGGCATTTATTAATGCGATACTCCGATCAGATAGTTACATGGTTCTCCCCTATGAGTTTCACAGTGAGAGAGAAAGATGTGTCCTTCCATACCATTGTCATGGTGTGTATCTTCCCTTTCCTCCATCTGCTATTCAAGTTTTCTCTGTTGCTTGTCATATAATATGCCAACAAGAGATAATCATTGGATTCATGAATACATCAGCCACAAAGGAACCCAACATAAGCCTGAGAAAACCTCCATTGTTGATCCTGCCTCTGTGTATGCTCTTCAGCCTGCACCCCACAATGAAGTGATGGGTGCTCAGGTGACTGTACACGGAGATACCCACCTTTGCCGGCCAATGCCTGCTTCCCACCCGAGTGCTGCACTGTCGGGAGACTGGCCAGGCCCAGGGCCTCCTTCCCTGCGGCCGTGGCAAACATGGCAGCAGCAGCAGTAAAAGCAGCAACGCACACCATTCCCAGGACAGCGCGAGGCTCTCCTTCCCCCTCATTTCTGACCTGACAGCAGACATCTTTGGCTTCCTCAGTCCAAACCCATCTTAGAGCATTTGTTGAGTCCTCACACATCAACACTGTTCTGTGCAGACATGCATTAAGTGCTTCTTCCATGGCTGCTCTGGGTGGTGCGTTTTCCAAATGTTTGCTTGGCCAGATATCCCCGCCCCAGCACTAATCTGTGGTTTATCTTTCAAAAGAAACAGAATCACTTAACCCCTGAGAGGCTTACCCGCGTACGTGCCAATCATTTCCCGGCCTCTGTCAGTCTCTGACCTACCTCCTTTTAGACTCCCGCTACCCCTCCTGCTTTAAAATGTGATGAGACTTATTGCCAGAATAGATCTCTGGAAGCGGAGCTGATTGCATAATGACCGGGGCCAGGCTTCCTTCCTGGGAAGAATTAACCCCTTCTCCTGTGACCGATCAAAGCCACGCAGCGGTGAGCCACGTGTCTGCGCCATCAAGACCACAACCGCCCCTCCAGGCTCCGTGTCTTGTCATAGTGTGCGATGCCCGTAGGCTCTTTAGCCTTGATTCTGAGTCATTCTCCTCCTTCCCACCATGCACGTGGAGACCTTACACCACACACACCTAGACCTCACATGACATAGACCCCCACCATGCACATAGATCTCCATTCACATATTCAGACCTCCCTCCCTACACATAGACCTCCCCCCCACCTCTTTCCCACACATAGACCTCCCCCTCCCCCGCTGACATGTAGACCCGCCCCTACATATGTAGACCCCACACTATGTGTATTTTCTTTTTCTTGTCAGTCATGGGGCTTGAACTCTGGGCCTGGGCACTGTCCCTCGGTTCCTCAGCTCAATAACCACTTGAGCTGCTCTACCACTTGAGCCACTGAACCACTTTGGGTTTTCTGGTGGTTTATTGGAGATAAGAGTCTCACAGACTTTCCTGCCCGGACTGGCTTTGAACCACAATCCCCAGATCTCAGCCTCCTGAGTAGCTAGGATTACAGGCTTGAGCCACCAGCGCCCAGCAGTATGTATATTTTCTAGAAGCCTTGGGAGACTGATTTTTTTTTTTACTTAGTTTGGTTACAGACATTATGTAAATACTTAGGGAAGAGCCATTAACTGATTAACAGATGAGTATAAATTAGCTTGTCTGATTAGGTGATTAATACCTATTGTGAACTAGCAGAGCCCAAAGAGAATAGAGTCTGGCGAGGGAGGGCTGGAGCAGTGCGAGGATTTTAGGCAGACGTGGCACCTATCACTTTTATATGCCGCGGGATCCACTTACTGAACGCAGGAAAGAAGAACCGGCGCGGGGGGAGGAGAGCCCGTCTTCACTCAACCTGCATGCACTCATCTGGACGCACATCACCTTGGTTCTCCCGCAGCCCAGTGAGGAAGCAGCCGCGGGCCCCTGCGACGGGGTGACGGGGCTTCACAAGCAACGTGTCCAAGGTGCATGGCCCCCACTTCTCAGGGCCCGTCCCCCAGGACTGGCCTTCCTCCCAGGGTGAGAGAGCTAAAGGAGACTGTAGCTTGGTCTGCGCTGAGTTGTGAGAATTAGTGATGATGGTAGGAAGGCGAGCGCGATCCCGTGCGGGGTCAGGAATCCGGGGGAACTTCTCACACTTGCTACTTCCGCCAAGGTGGTGGTGTGAACCTCTTTCTCTTTCTCCATGGGAAGCGCAGGCTCAGAAACGGGGTGGTTGTGCTAGAGAGCCCAGCTCTCTGATGACAAAGCCATTGGTCTGGGGAGGGATGCTGGAGAACCGGAGGAAACATCTGTGCTCCTGGCTTTTCCCTTGCTGCCACAACGTACCCGACATCATGAAAAAGAGGAAAGCGAGCGCGGCGCCACGCTAGCTCACTTTGTGGCTGGGAGGCAAAGAGAAAAGGAAAAGAGCGACCTCAGCCCCCCCACCTTCAAGAGCCTCCCTCCAATAGCCTGACTCCCTCTGTGTGGGCCTCGCCTCCAACAGCACCGAGGGTGACAAACCCTCTACGTGGGTTTGGGAGAGAGTTCTAGATCCAACCTATAGCAACACCCAACTACCGCTCAATGGCAAGAAGCCTAGAAGGAAGCTTTCAACTCTAAATCAAGCTAGAGTGCACAACTTACCTTCTCCTCCAAGACATGGGACCACTCTAGGCAATCTAATATCAAACCAAACAAAATAAACCAACAAAACAACAACAAGCCTTAAATTGCATGTGCAGTAATTAAGCATTAGCTGTTCGAGGGCCGCCACGTTGACCCCTGCAGCGAGGAGCGGCGGTGGCAGTCACGGGTGATGACGCCGATTCCTGGTGAGGGCCCCGGCAGAGGAGGAGATGGAGAGGTGGGTGGGGGGAGGCGCGCTCTGGGCACAGAGGGAGGAGGATCTGTCAGAACAGACCCGGGCGGAGGCTGGGATGCCAAAATACAGTTTGCTTCTCTCCAGAACCTGCTGAAACAAAGTCCAGGGTATTTAGGAAACACACGCGCAGACGTGTAACACGAGCAGGCCACTTGGCCTGCATGATAGGCATGGAGGGGGACAGGGCGGCCACCCACCCGCCCGCGTGAGCACCGTGACAAGGCGGCGGCATCTCCTTCCATCCCCCCTGTCCTGGCTCAGGACTCCCTTCCCAACGCCCAGGGGTCCGGGATGACCCCAAAACCTCAGTGTGAGAAGATCTGGCCCTCACTTCACACTTCTCTCTCACCAGAAACTGCATTGGAAGCAGTTTCAAACAAACTTAGCACAACAACAAATCCGTGCAGATAGTTAGCACCCTGTTACTAGACTTTAAAATAGGACCCTTACCAACCATTGTCTGTGCTACCACTGAAGAACTTTGCAGGCTCTAAGGCTAGGAGGGCAGGAGCTATCTGGAAGAGCGAAGGTTCCTGCTGGCTGCTCAGCGTCGGCCTCAATAAGCCCTTGGGAAGGCCTGTAGGCCTAAGTAGACACAGGCCGCTTTGTCAGGACCAGCAGCTGCAGGCCACTAGCAGGTGCACAAGGGTAAGCATCAGCTCAGCTCACCAGAAAGGGGCTACTCGGCTCCGGGGCCCGCACTGTCCCCAGCCTCTGGCCCAGTCCAGTCACGTGCTGACGACGGCCTTGTTTCTCCTCACCACGTCCACTGCAGGGTGTGTCGGGGGTGGACACAGAGGCTGCGGCAGGAGGAAATGGGATTCTGGGCAAGCTTGGGCCACACAGCGAGGCCCTGTCTCAGAAAGAAAGGGGAAACAGAGAGAAGGAAGCGAGAAAGGAAAGAAATGAGGAAGGGAGAAAGTAAGGAAAGGAAAGGGAGAGAGAACAAAGGAGAGAAAGAAAAGAAAAAGGAAGGAGAAGGAGGGGAGGGGAAGAAAGGGGAGGCGTTGAAGGGAAGGGGGGAGGCCAGGGCGGGCCAGGGAGGGTGCCAGGCCAGGGAGGGAGAGAACACAGAGGAGAGGACGGAAGGGGAGGGGAGCGAAGGAGAGCACAGGAGAGACAAGTCATTTAGGGTAGGGCCCCAAAGAGAACCACCGCCCTTTGGTTTGTCCTGAACCGCTTGAGTCAGAGCTCACCTCGGCAACTCTGTGCTCGCGGCCACCAGGCTGATGTCGGGTAAGGCCACCAACCCCAGGAGGCCGCGAGGAGCTGTGCAGCTGTCCACCCCCACCGGGCTCTCCTGCCCTCAGCCCCTGCCGTGCTCTCCGAGGAGCCCTAGGATGGGAATATCTGATGCCAGATTCTTCTGTTCTGAACGTGCTTGTCTCTGGTTTCCCACGCCTGTCTATAGTTTTGCATTCGATCATGTATGTCCTCGTTATCCATGTGTGAGAAGCTAGTGTGCAAGACACCAGTCAGTGTCAGAGCACGGGCGCTGTTGCCTGGCCTATCACCTGCAGTGAGGAACATGGCCGCTGATGTCAGGGAGCTCCAGGCCCAGGATCTTGTCTTTTCTTGTGTCAGAACAAGAGGCCATGTTAAGGTTCCACATGGTGTGCACACGGAGTCCAGGACTCACTTGCTCTGCTTAATGCCTTTGGAAATCTCCGTGGAAGCCCCCTGACAAATGTGAGTACCCTGCATGCCACTAGTGGGTTTGAGCATTGAAATGTTCAGTATTTGGAAATAAGGTTGAAAGATGGCTCACCCTAAGGGGTGTGTGTGGGGGAAGCATTAATTCAGTGGAAAACTAGGGCACAGACACATCAGGAGACCTGGTCCCAGAATCCCCGGAGCAGACAAACAGGTAAATCAAAGCCCAGTTTGTGCCAGTGTTGGCCACGCTGCCCTGTCACTGGGACGGGAGGCAGCTGAAGCCAGGTGGGCGAGGAGAGAGCGGCTGTGATCTCTCTAAGGTGGCCAGATGGCAGGGGGAGGCCTGCTGAGCTTGGTAATGGCCAACCAAGGCCTGGGCACTTTTTGCTGGAATTTGCTCTCTGTTTTCAGGGCGCCAGGTGACACGGGTCATCTTCCGCTTCCAGCCAAGATACAGGACAACAGGAGAACTCTACCACCTGGCCGAGACACTTCAGTGAACAGCTCTCACGAGGGCTCAACTGCAAGTTGATCTGCAGGAAGAAAAAAAAAAAAGAAAGAAATGTTTGTGTGGTCTTAAAGGGCCCCTCGGTGCCGGAGCTGCGCCAGGCCTGGGCCGCCTGCGGGCCTCTCCGAGCTGAACTTGACACGCAGTTACCTTCTGAGCCTTTTGCCTGAGCGTGCAGGCGCTGCACGTGTCCGAGGCCGGGACCCCATTCCCAGGCCAGCCCCTGGCCAGCCCTCTGCCCTCCCCCAGCCTAGAGGGGGAGCAGCATGACGTGAACCAAGAAAGGCCTTCGAGAGAAAATGAATAGCCCAGAAACAAGACTGAGTATTAGGCCGTGGGCAACGGTGCTGTTGAGTAACAAGTATCTAACGGTGCCTGGTAGCCGCGCCAGCCAGGGAATGGGCCTCGGTGGTAGGCACCAGGAAAGGAAGGGTTTCAGGAAAAGCTGCGTACGGCTCTATCTCCCTTCACGATCAGAGACCCTCTCAACTGCTTTGTCATTGCCTGGAGCTTGAGAGTCACGGAGTCACGGATCTGCCAGGCACGGGAGCGTTGCACTTGCAGTCCTAGCTCCCCGGGAGGCTGAGATCAGGAGACTGCGAGAAGTGGCCTGCACCTGTCACCCGGCCGCGAGGAGTCTGAAGCAGTGGACTGCTCAGGTGCATGTCTGGGCCCTGGGAAGCGAGATTCTAGCTCAAGAATAATCTGCAGAAACATCTGGAGACATGGCTCAGTGGTAGAACACCTGCTTAGCAAGCACAAAGTCCTGAGTTCAAATCTCAGTACTGCCCCCAAACAAGCAAACATATAAGCAAAAAGCTCATTGAGCTGCTGAGCAACGTTTTGGGCCCTGAGCACCGGCTACCCCGCTGTGGAGAAGCAGGCCCAGTGTGAGCAGCAGGAGTTGATGATGGGATTTCCCCCCGAAACTTCATCAACATTTACTAATAGTTGCATACATCCGGGGGACTTTCTGCCCTCCAACCTCTACCAATAACGGGCGGAACTCTCATGAGATGCAAACAGTAAAAGAGGCCAAGTCCCTAGGAAGGGGATTTTGACTTCCATCTGACTTAGACGCAGTCATAGGAAAGGCCCTGCATGGAGAGGGGTGGGCACTCGGCATGGGGTCTCCATTCTTAGATCTGCTTTGCCTTCTCCGCAAACGCGTCCTCAGGAATCAGAACAGTCAAAGCGAAGAACGCCAAGAGGCGTTCGTCAATCCCGGGGCACTGTTAGCAGTAGTTCTCAATCGCCTTTGGGGACCACATTTTATTGGAGCAGACAGAGTCTTCCACGGAGGGCCGGGTGCCGAGCAGCAGCACGAGCAGGGCAGGAGGTCTGTGCCACACGCCTGACTGAGCTCACACGTGTGTGTTGATATGTCCTGGCCCAGGTACGCGGGAGAGAACAGGCCGGCCCGCTCTCATCCAACCTGAAGAAGGAAGGACACGGTGGACCAGGAGGGGGTGAGAGGGGCCAGCCCAGCAGTGGCCTTGGATGTCCTCTGTGAACAGCTCGGTGGGAGCCCAGCACCTTGATCTGGCCGTAGAATGTCATTGGCATTGAGAGGCCAGAGGAAGAGCGTCCGGGAGGCTGGAGAGGCCTCAGGCACGAGATGGAGATGCCAAAGCCTGGGGCTTCACGCTGCCCCTCCTCTCACCCTCACCCGCTGCTTCGTCCAGTGCCCCCTCAAACAGACCAGGCTGGGGTGACGTCTCCCATCAACTCCCCCCTGGCGTTGGCTGTGGTTCCGTGGCTGGTAGAGGCCCAGGTCGCGGGGTCTCTTGGGAGCTGAGAGCAGATCTCGTGTCATCTAGCCTGGCTTGGCGCGGGTGGGCAGGAAGTGGCTGGGCATAAGGCCAGAAGGCACGGGGAGCATTAGCCAATGGGAGTGCCTTCCTTCTCTGACCCCTTCTCCTCTCCCAGACCACTGTCCTCCAGTCCTCGGCGACGACGGAACACGAACTCGGTGACTTTCCAGAAAAGCGGTTGTGAGCGGCGATCCCCGGGGATCTGTGTGGAACTGCCCGGCGTGGGAGTGGAGCAAGCCGCTGCCGCTGCTTGTCCACGTGCTAATGTCCACGTGCTCCGCGGGCAGAGCCCACGAAGTGTGCGCGCGACGGTGGGCGGCGGGGAGGCGGAGAGGTCGCGTTTCCGCCGAGGCTGGGCTGCGCCCCGCTGCGTGGACAGCCTCCGAGCGAGGGTGGCTTTGGCTGCCTCCCACTCGGGAGGATCTTGTCACCCGGTGGCTTTCCACGCAGTAAGAGCCCCACCCACCCAAACTACCGACAACACACGGCCGATGAGTTAGAAGCCCCGGAGAATGTGTCCACGAGGAAAGAAAGCTCGGGAGTTCTCCGAAGCTCAGAGTTGAGGTTCAGGGATCTGTAGGAGCCGAGGGAACTCTGCTGGCCACCCAGCGCCAGACGTGGAGATCCGGGCTCAGGGTCAGATGAAAGGTCGCGGTGCAGGGGTACTGGCCCGGACATCCCAGGCCGTTCGTCCTGCCCTGATTCAGCCTCCCCAACTTTCTGGCACCTTTACTCTTTCTTCCCATCTGTCTATGGACATTTTTTAGCCTATGCATAATGCTGTAAGTGCATTAATACTGAGGTATAGAGGACTAAGAATTCTTACACGTTTCACAAAGATTGATTTTTTTTTCTCCTCCTGCCAACCCAGGGGCTTGAACTCAGGGCCTGGGCACTGTCCCTGAACTTCTTTTGCTCAAGGCTAGCGTTCTACCACTTGAGCTACAGGGCCACTTCCGGCCTTTTCTGTGTAAATGGTACCAAGGAATCGAACCCAGGGCTTCATGAGTGCTAGGTGAGCCCTCTACCACTTGAACCACAGCGCCACTTCCGGCCTTTTCTGTGTATGTGGTACTAAGGAATGGAACCCAGGGCTTCATGTGTGCTAGGTGAGCACTCTACCACTGAGCCACCTTCCCAGCCGACACAGATTGAAGGAACTCATGTTAGGGTTAACCCAAATTCCTGACACTGAGCATTTTGGCCCATTTGAAGTAGTGACCTCCCCTGAGGGCTGATTTATAACCCCACACAGAGCAAATGGGCTCACAGCTCGGGGCAGGGGTCTGCTGGGGGTTGCAGAGATAATCCTGCACAGGGAATGAGAGCAAGCCCCCCCTGCTTTCCAAAGTGAGTGGCCTGGCCAGGCAGGAGACATGTGAGAACTTTCAGTTCTCCTTTCCTTGTCTCTGTGTGTGTATGTGCATGTTTGTGTGTGTACATGTGTCTGTATTGTGTGTATGTATGTATGTGTATGCGTCTGTGTGTCTGTGTCTGTGTGTGCGTGTGTATGCATCTGTGTGTCTGTGTCTGTGTGTGTATGTGTGTATGTGTATGCATCTGTGTGTCTATGTCTGTGTGTATGTGTGTGTATGTGTATGCATCTGTGTGTCTGTGTCTGTGTGTGCGTGTGTGTTTGTGTATGCATCTGTGTGTCTATGTCTGTGTGTATGTGTGTGTATGTATATGCATCTGCGTGTCTGTGTCTGTGTGTGCGTGTGTGTATGTGTATGCATCTGCGTGCCTATGTCTGTGTGTATGTGTATGCATCTGCGTATCTCTGTCTGTGTGTATGTGTGTATGTGTATGCATCTGCGTGTCTGTGTGTATGTGTATATGTGTGTGCATCTGCGTGTCTGTGTGTATGCATGTGTGTTTGTGTGTGCATATGCGTGTCTGTGTCTGTGTGTATGTGTGTGTATGTGTATGCATCTGCGCGTCTGTGTCTGTGTGTGTGCATGTGTATGCATCTGCCTGTCTGTGTGTATGTGTATATGTGTATGCATCTGCGTGTCTGTGTCTGTGTGTATGTGTATGCATCTGCGTGTCTATGTCTGTGTGTCTGTGTATGCATCTGCGTGTCTCTGTCTGTGTGTATGTGTGTATGTGTATGCATCTGCGTGTCTGTGTGTATGTGTATATGTGTGTGCATCTGCGTGTCTGTGTCTGTGTGTACATGTGTGTTTGTGTGTGCATATGCGTGTCTGTGTCTGTGTGTATGTGTGTGTATGTGTATGCATCTGCGTGTCTGTGTCTGTGTGTGTGCATGTGTGTTTGTGTATGCATATGCGTGTCTGTGTATGTGTGTATGTGTCTGCGTGTCTGTGTTTGTGTGTGCATGTGTGTTTGTGTGTGCATCTGTGTGTCTGTGTCTGTGTGTATGTGTATGTATGTGTATGCATCTGCATGTCTCTGTATGTGTGTATGTGTATGCATCTGTGTGTCTGTGTGTATGTGTATATGTGTATGCATCTGCGTGTCTGTGTCTGTGTGTATGTGTGTATATGTGTATGCATCTGCGTGTCTGTGTCTGTGTCTGTGTGTGCGTGTGTGTATGTGTATGCATCTGCGTGTCTGTCTGTGTGTGCATGTGTTTGTGTGTGCATCTGTGTGTCTGTGTGTATGTGTGTGTATGTGTATGCGTCTGCGTGTCTGTGTCTGTGTGTGCGTGTGTGTTTGTGTGTGCATCTGCGTGTCTGTCTGTGTGTATGTGTGTGTATGTGTATGCGTCTGTGTGTCTGTGTCTGTGTGTGCGTGTGTGTTTGTGTGTGCATCTGTGTGTCTGTGTCTGTGTGTATGTGTGTATATGTGTATGCGTCTGCGTGTCTGTGTCTGTGTGTGCGTGTGTATGTGTATGCATCTGCATGTCTGTGTCTGTGTGGGCATGTGTTTGTGTGTGCATCTGCGTGTCTGTGTCTGTGTGTATGTGTATGCATCTGCGTGTCTGTGTCTGTGTGCATGTGTTTGTGTGTGCATCTGCGTGTCTCTGTCTGTGTGTCTGTGTGTGTGTGTGTTTGTGTGTGCATCTGCGTGTCTGTGCCTGTGTGTATGTGTATGCATCTGCGTGTCTGTGTCTGTGTGTATGTGTATGCATCTGCGTGTCTGTGTCTGTGTGTGCGTGTGTGTTTGTGTGTGCATCTGCGTGTCTGTGTCTGTGTGTATGTGTGTGT
>NW_012267251.1:2230645-2243141 GCF_000151885.1 Dipodomys ordii
TGTGTGTGCGTGTGTGTTTGTGTGTGCATCTGCGTGTCTGTGTCTGTGTGTATGTGTATGCGTCTGCGTGTCTGTGTCTGTGTGTGCGTGTGTGTGTGTGTGTGTGTGGTGTGAACCCAGTGGCTGTCGCTTGCTGGGCAGGTGTGGCATCACTGCGCCACGCCTCCGCTCTCTCTTGCTTTGGTTATGTTTCAGGCTCTCATGCATTTGCCCAGGGTTGGCCTCAGACCACCATCTGGCTCCCTACTGCTTCCCGCGTGGCGTGGATGGCAGACCGCACTCCTCGCACTCCTCGCACTCCTCTCGTCGCTTATTACCATAGAATCCTCACCCCATTAGTAGTATTATTAGTTATTTTACCTGTTCTAGCTTTGAAAAAGCTTTCCAGTGTTTGAGGTCAACAGTCCCTGCATGACCTGGGTAGCTGGCATCACCACCAGGAAGAGCACTGGATGTGGTCCTGGGGGTCCGATAGCACGGACCGCAGAGGACCTGGGGCCTTCCCAGGTGAGTGACCGGAGGGTCAGACCCGGGCCTTCTTTTCAAGGCCGGTGCTAAGTGGCTGTGATGCCCCAGCCCAGAGCCCAGGCTGAGACCAGGGAGGAACAGCTGGAGATCAGCTCCCTTCCCAGGAGCAGGATGGAGCTGCGGCTCCCCAGCAAGCAGGCTGAGCCCGAAGCAGTGCTCACCAGCTGCCCCTCCGTGGCACAGAAATTCACACGCACTCATTTCTCACTTGATAAGAAGCAGTTGTCTCTCCAGTGACGCCCGATTCCCAGGCCGAGCGCAATACAAAAATACGGCAGCCAGGAGAGCAGGGTCCTTCCTCCCGGGGTCTCTGTCACCCTCTGCTCTCTGCCCTTTGCTGGGACACAGTTTTCCGTTTGTTTTTGAGCGCCCCGGAATCCCACTCTGTCCTATTAAAATAAGATGCTATGACTCATTGACTCACAGATTGTAAACCAGACTAACATTGAGTTTTAATTAATTATATTAATTTTAGGGGAAACAACAAAACTGAAAAGTCTGCAATGCTTCATTTACTGAGAAACTCTGAAATGTCTTTTATTTTTAGTAAGAGCCATAAAAACATCTCCTACTGAAATAATGTAAAAAAAAATCAAGGAAGGGTTGTATTACTCAGTGCGATCGCGCCCTTTAAAAGGCTTTGACATTTTCTTTATTTTTGTAAGTTTTTTTAGAAAGAAAAAACTCTCTGTCTGTGATATATTACATACACAGCCGCGTGGCACCCACGGCGGCAGCACACCCGTAACTGAGCACGGCTCACTCCTGGCTGGAACACAGCGCCACGTGTTTCCACCTCTGGTCCGCTCAAAGGGAGATTAATGACCAAATTATTACACAGAATTTGAAATAGAAACAGGTTAGCTTCCTTTAAAAGATTGCTCCATGGTAAACACACACACACACACACACACACACACACACACACACACACACACTCCGTGTTTGTTTATTATTCACTTGAGTTTATTCATGTATTCAAGCTAACACCTACCTGTGTCTACTCTATGCCTGGTGCAGGTGCAGGAACCAGCAAGATCAGCCTGGCTTTGGTGAGGGCCAGGGGGCTCCCCAGGGGGCTATCGTACAGACGGGGCTCCTGGGAGGAAGGGGAGCACTTGCAGGGTGCTGGCTTTCCATTCAGGGAGGAAGGACGGCCGGCCGGTCGGTGTGGGTAATCGCTGGGACCAGCTGGGAACAGGCTAGCTGGCCACCACCCCTCTGGGACTCATAATCCGCTAGGGATTATGACTAATCAGATAGTAACCTGGGAGTGAAATTATGAGAACTCTTAAGGAAACGTACAGGTGCTTGGATCACATACTTTCTGGGAGCTAAGCAAAATGTTGAAAGTAAGGATAGATTTCCCTGAGAAAATGACATTGAGCTGTGACCTGACAGACAAGAGGGGTCAGCCAGAGATAGGGAGGGTAGGAAGAGCACTCCAGATAGAAGGAACACTAAGAAGAGAAGCATGGAAAGTTCTAGAAATTGAAAAAAACATCCTGGAAGGCTGGGAAGAGTGTCCTGAGACCACAACTGCGCAGGTGGGCGGCACAGGGTTACATTAGCTGCAGACTTTCAGACAGGAGCAATAAGAACATAGTGATGCGTGCGCACACACACACACACACACACACACACACACACACACACACACGAGCATCCAGAAAGGAAATGATGAATTAAAAAGTGCCCAAGAATTCTAGTCATTCTCCGATCTCTGGACGCAGGTTCTGCCCTCGCTGGCTGCTCTGCCCAGCCTCCGCCTTCCGCTGGTCTCGGGCGGTGATGCCGCCCGGTGGGCTTGGCTGCTGAGGATCCGGTGATGCTGCTGTGCCGCCCGGTGGGCGTGGCCGCTGAGGATCCGGTGATGCCACCCGGTGGGCTTGGCTGCTGAGGATCTGGTGATGCTGCGCTGCCCGGTGGGCTTGGCTGCTGAGGATCCGGCAGCTGTGGTTCCTGTTGTCTCTTGTGCTTAGACACACCGTGACCCGATAGATCGTCCGCTCAACACTCCATTCAACAAACGTGTACAAATCCGTGTGCAGAGACTTCGCTCACTGAGCTTCCGGTACTGCAGAAGTACAGGTGAGTCCCGACACATGAGAATGACCAATGTGAAAGCTGAGTTTTCACACACTAAGGCAGGGGGAGAAAAGACCACGTTAATAGGAAACCCAACATGGTGTTCAGGCTCATTTTAGAATGAGTAAGAGACTTCGCCAAGATTGCAAGACGATGCCAGGCCACTTCCCCATAGTGTAATACCCCGGAGGCTCCCCTCCAAGAAGAGGCTTCTTTCTGACTCACGGTTTGGAGGTTTCACTCGCCTCGCGGTCAGCTGGCTTTCTGATGTTTGAGCATGATGAGGAGCATGAGGCAGAGCCAATCACTGCTCGCCACAGGCCTGGAAGCAAAAGAGGAAGAAGTGGCCAGGGCCCCACAGTTCCCTTCAAAGAGGTCCCGATGACCGAAGACCTCTTCCAAGTTTCCACCACCTCCCGACAGAGGGAAGCTGGGGACCAATCCCTTAACAGATGGGTTTTGGGGAACCTCCAGGTCCAAACTAGAGTAGATACGATGAAATTACCGGAAACTCCACTGTACTCCTGCAAATCGGCACTACCCTCTATGAAGGCCAGGAAGCAACTAACACGAAACATTTTGAGACAATAAATAAGACCTGTATGGACAAGGTGTCTGAAACCATAGTGAGAGATCTCATTGGGAGGAGAAAATCCAAGTGAGACTCGGGTTTTCTGACTGCACACTCAGAGTAGATTCCTTCTGGGGCCCCCAAATGTGTGAGGTTTCTCTTCCCCAGAAAGCCAGCAAGCAGTTCTGCGCCAGACACCGGCCAGGTCCCCCCTGATTCCGGGTGCTTCTGCACCCTCTTCCTGGAACCCACGAGCTAAAGCATCGGCCCCCAAGACTGGTCCCCACTCACATTTTAGAGGCAAGCCGCAAGCCCTGTGCTTTAACCCAGGCTTCTGAAAGCTAGACGTCAGATTTCCCACAATCCCCTCCTCTCCTTGGATCCGTCCGTGTGAATGGCTCTCACGACGCAGGGACACACTTCGGTGTACTGGTTGATTTATTGTCAGGGATCTTACAAAGTTTAAGGGGAGGCAATCCACGGGGAACCTGCCCCGCTAGGTTTCCAGGGAGATTTTGTTGGCCGGGCATGATGGCTAATGTCTGGTGAACAGGGAGCCCTAGCAAGGCCCAGCGGTTCACATTCCTCTTGGCTTCTCTGCAGCCCTGGTCTTCCAGGGCACAGGAGGGACCCCTCCAGAGCGAGGAGGAGGCCACAACACAATAGCAGACAAGGGTGCTGCAGAGAACTTCCTTGTGTTCCATGCTAAGCCAGAGAGATGAGGAAGGATGAGCGCGTCTATCTTGTTTTCAGGAAGGGAAATTCTTTGGGAAAAGAGTTATGATCTAGGAACCACTGGTGAAACCCAAATATATATAATGTGTGTGTGTGTGTGTGTACATACAATATCACAGAAGAAAATGAAAGCAAACAAACCAATGGAGAAATAGATGATATTCATGGAAGAGAAGGCCCAATATTGGAAAGAAATGTATTTTTCCAAATCAATTTGTAGATTCCATGTTTCCTAATCTAAAGCAGAATCTCAGCAAGA
Source organism: Dipodomys ordii (assembly GCF_000151885.1). Classification (NCBI taxonomy): domain Eukaryota; kingdom Metazoa; phylum Chordata; class Mammalia; order Rodentia; family Heteromyidae; genus Dipodomys; species Dipodomys ordii. The sequence goes on from NW_012267251.1 coordinate 2,234,827, forward strand.
TGTTTATAGAAATGTTCACAGGTGGATTTTGTGCCTATTGCCCCAACTCCTAGTTGAAGAAGGATGTCACATGTATAGCTTGACATCCACTATAGTGGGTACAATGCAAAACAGAAACCAATGAATGCTGCTGGTCGGGAATTCCTCTCCTCTGCTGTTCCATATTTTCTAGCTCACTGTGGAACTCATTCTAAGATAAAATGTGGGGGGCCGGGAAGGTGGCTCAGTGGTAGAGTGCTTGCCTCGCAGGCATGAGGCCCTGGGTTCGATTCCTTAGCACCACAGAAGCAGAAAATGCTGGAAGTAGCTCTGTGGCTCAAGTGGTAGAGCGCTAGCCTTGAGCTGAAGAGCTGAGGGACAGCGCCCAGGCCCAGAGTTCAGGTCCCACGACTGACATTAAAAAAAAAAAAAGATAAAATGTGGGAGTTATATAGGACTTGAGTCCAATAAACACAACAGAAATACAATTCCTTAAAAACCACGGTGTGCTGGCTTTCTTAGCGACATCTCTGGTGCACACATGCTCCTCCTCCCTTTCTCTGAGAATTGCTTTCCCGAGTGCCTTGACAACCACAAATCCTTCCCGTTTAATTTTATTGAGCCAGAGATGCCACATGATCTAGCCAATCAGATTGTCTGTTTTGGAATTTGAAATTAGAATTAGCCAATCTGCTCTTCAAGATGACAAAATGGGCACAAGTATTTTTCTCTTTTCTCCCCTGACACTTGCATAAGGTGTCAAAGAATACGTCCATAAACATAAAGATAAACATCAGCAGGCAAGATGGTTCAACGAGGATTCGTGGAATCTAAAGACAGGGTGAGAGAGGAATGAGACAAAGCTCTCGGGCAGCGCTGGTCCCAACAACCCCAGAGGCTACACCGAAGAGGCCAACTTGCCCACCGGAAGGCTGACGCTCGGCAGACACACGACGCTACGCACTGAATTACCAAGCCATTCTTCCCTCTTCTGTCTGTCCCTAGAAGGGCAAAATGAAAGGGTCCCAGTCTAAGGGAATTAGGGTTCCTGGGGCCAGGTAGTGTCTCCGAGTAAGGACCTTTCTATCCTTGCATTTAGAAGCACTTCCCACCCAAATTGGCTACCCTACTTAGCCAGGTCCTCTCTTGCATCTTCTGATCATTTCTGCGAAGTTCCCCAACACTTCATCTATGAAAGAGCAGGAAAATGGGCCTATATCTCAGCAAAAGGTACCTACAAACCTACCTACCTACAAACGGGTTAGGTCATTCTTTCACTTAATTAGAAATGGACGAAGTTAACTGGATCTCGGGGTTTAATGGGTAACATGAGGACAACATAAGCAGAACCAAACACAGTAAACTGACTCTGGTAAAGAGAAAGAGGAATTAAGGGAATACAAAAGCCAACTGATAATGGAATAAGCAACAGCATACACTTGCATCCCAAGCCAAGGGGTGAAAAGCACAGGCTGGCTGAACAAGGGCAGGCTGCCTTGAGTACGGAGCAGAGCAAATGGACATCAGTGCAGAGGAGGCCACAGGAAAGAGCTCAGCCACGCTGGGCGATGCCAAAGTGACCGACTTGGGGTTGTCATATCCCCTTGTCGGGCGGAGTTAGACGCATTCTGAAACTCCAGCGTGAATGGGGTTTGCCATTTCTCCTGTATGAATGCAGTGTTGAGAGAGCCAACCTCCAGAAGAAAGCAGAATGAAAAAAACCACAGAGAAAAACAAATAGAGCAAGAGGGCAGCTGGAGTCTTGATCTCTTTCCAACTCCTGCTTTGTACTCCTGGAGAGGCCCGCTGCCCTTGGGTCCGGTGAGATGACCTGGTAACTTTTTAATAAATTCCTCTCTTGGTTCAAAGTAGGTCAAGTTTTTGTTGTTGTTGTTACTGCTGTTAGAAAACAAAAAAGAGTCTTAAATAAAACAAAAGACTGGGAGGTGATCAAGTCTCAGGTCTCTTAGAATCCACTGAGAGTGCACAGAGGCTCAAGACTGGAGTCTTCTGAGTGTGGCGCCCTTGTTCCTCTGGGTGACTTTTCCTGAACATTATTCTGACATTCAAATCATAAAGTTGGACAGCAGATGCCCCACACGCCATGTCTCCTGCTTTTCCATTTATTTTCTTAACATCTTGAAAGAAAGATGGGGCTTAGCCTGCCAAATCTCTAAGTACCTTATAATAACCTATTCAGACATCATATGGAAGGATTAATTTTGTCTTTTCACACAATCATACAGTCACAGACAAGCTAACCCACCTCTTCCTGCAGCCAAGATAGTCTGGGAATTTAAACTATCACCATAGAGTTATCTTCCAATGTATACATATAACATTATATGTAGCATATTTTATAAAGTCTATTGTAATTATGTAATAGAATACATAGATACATCTTTATTGTTAAAACCAGATTTAGGGGAAAACAACCAAAAAGAGGCAACCAAAAATTGACTGTAAAGAGACGGATGTATCACTTGGGTGGGGAACGGCCCTCATTTCCTCCTTTTCCTACACCTGCCTTTCCCTCTTCTCTCCTCTGGCTGGCCTTGGAGAGGCGACGCCAGAGAGAGAGCTGGATGATAAAGGAGCCTGGATGAGCTCTGATTTGGAAGAGGAGCAATACAGCTTGAAGAAGAGTCCGATAACTTTGGAGAGGAGGAAGAGCAAAAGACAAGCGAATGGAGTAAACCAAGAGCACCTCAATCAAGACACAGGCACGTGGCGCAAAGGTTGCGTTCTAACACCAGGCTAGCCTTTTCCAAACATAAAGGTATTTCCTTTTTCTCTGTTGATTTTTGGTGGTGGTGTTTGTGTGCATTCCAGCCTGGAGACAGGTTGCCTTCTCAAACCCGGCCACAGCCCATGAGCTGGTGTTTGACCCAAATCCCATTGAATGCTTCAAGAGAGGAGGAGACACCCACACCCAAGAGGCCCAGACCAGAAACAAAGGGCGTCTCGTGGTGCCAGCTCTTGGCTTCGGCGGGGCCCAGTGGGGAGCCAATGCCCCGTGCCAGGGCCAGGGCAGCTGCAGATGCTGGGCAACCGAGCCATCCATTTCAGGGGTTCCAGTTCCTCGGGGTGTCCACGCTTCCCCTCCCCTCGGTGGGCGGGCAGAGGGCGTCGGGGGCAGCGTGGTGCACCGCTGGCTGCCAGCGCGGCTCAGGCTGGGAGAGCTGTCACCGGCGTTTGGCTGCGAGCAGGAGGTTTGCTAGCGAGCCGCGCTGTCTACTTAGGAAGATTTATGGAGGAGTCGGCAGACACTGGGCTTTGAGGCAGAACTCAGGTGAGCGCGCATCCCCTTTGTGGAGGGTTCAGGAATGATCGAGAGTCATTTCCTCGGCCCTCGGGTGCCTGTTGCTATTCCAGTACTGGGCCTGGCCCGAGAGGAGAAGCTAGAGCCAGGCCTGGCTCTGGGGCGGGATTCATCCTCTGGGGTGTGTGTGTGTGTGTGTGTGTGTGTGTGTGTGTGTGTGTGTGTGTGTGATCTCTCAGGGAGGGGAAAAGGCCAAGATAAATGGAGAGTCTCAAGGTCGTTAGCTTCTGGAGCTCACCAGGCTCTGCGTGCTGCCAGAGGCTGTGTGGAGGTTATGGATGCTTTGCTGGACCGTCAGAGCCCCTGTTGGATCTGGAGCCGGCGGGCTGTTGCCAGGGCGAAGCCGGGCCCGGGCTGGGCGCGCAGCGACTCTCCTAGCACAGGAGGGAGTGGCTCTCCTGCAGTCGGAGCCCCACGGGAGCGGCGCCACTGGGGTTCAGTCTTTCCCACCCTAGGTGAAAAAGGCCTCAAGGAGACACGCCAATCTTTCTTTTCTTGTGGGTGTGAAATCTTTTCTTGTGGGTGTGCTGGGTTTTTTCTTTTTTCTTTTGCGCTGGTCCTGGGGCTTGAGCTCTGGGCCTGGGCCCCGTCCCTGAGCTTCTTTTGCTTAAGATTAGTCTTCCACCACTACAGCCACAGCGCTGCTTCTGGCTTTTTCTGAGTAGCTTATTGGAGTTACAAGTCCCTCTGACATTCCTGCCCAGGCTGGCTTCAAACCATGATCCTCAGACCTCAGCCTCCTGAATAGCTAGAAGCCATCAGCAACTGGCTTGTTTCTGGTTTTCTTGTGTGTGTGTGTGTGTGTGTGTGTGTGCGCACGCGCGCGTGCGTGCGTGCGTGCGTGTTTTAAACTCTTGTCATCCTGGCTGGTGCTCTACCACTAGAGCCACAGCTCTACTTCTGGCTTTCTGCTGGTTAATTGGAAATAAGGGTCTCATGGACTTTTCTGCTCTAGCTTTGAACCGCGGTGTGCAGATCTTAACTGCCTGATTAGTTAGGGTTACAGGCTTGAGCCACTAGTGCTCTGCAAGCCTCTTCCTCCTCTTCCTCCGCCCTCCCCTACTCCCTCCTTGGAGTGGAGTTGGAGTGGGTGGAGGGGAGGCCTGGGAGGCAGGGAGGGAAGAGCAGTATCCCTCGTCTCAACGCCATTCTGATGGGAATTTTAGCTTTGTTTCTTTTCATTCTTTTCTGGATTCTCCAAGTTCTCCTTGTCTATACCACATCCTCATTCTTCTCTACCACCTCCCTCTCTTTTGATACTGGAACTGGTACTTGAACTCAGGGGCTTGTGATTTCTTGCTTGGCTTTTTTTGCTCAAGGCAGATGCTCTACCACTTGAGCCACAGCTCCACTTCTGGCTTTTTTTTTTGCTGAGTGACTGGAGGTAAGAGTCTTACAGGATTTCAAGGATTTACCTGTCTGAACCAAACCAAGATGATCAAATCTCAGCCTCCTTAGCTAAGCTAGGATTACAGGTGTAATCCTAGCCACCAACCCCCAATCCCTTTTGCTACACTCTTCTGAATTATCATCTCTCCCCTTCCCTCCCTCCCTCCCTCCCTCCCTCCCTCCCTCCCTCCCTGCTGGGCGAGTCTGTGTTGATTTCCATTGCGACACTGGAAATCTTTCATCCTTGCTCTGCACCATCACTTGGTCCCTCAGAAATGGAAGCAGACGCTGGCGTGCAGAGCTGGTGACGCGGAGAGATGAAGCGTCTCCTCAGTCACCGCTGAGGTTCACTCTTCAAGCTTCCTCCGTGAAGTCTGCCCCCTCCCCTCCGCCCTCCTCCTCCTGTCTTCTCCACTCACCTTTCCCCATGCTCATCTTCCCATCTGCCCTGGCTCTCCCCCTGCTTCCTCTCCTCCCGCTGTGGTCGAGCATGCCTCCAGCACACTGTGAGGCTGGCCAGGGCCCAGCCCTGCCACACCTGCGCCCAGTTGAGGGGTACAGAGGGGCCCCAGCCAGCTCCGCAGGTTCTTCTGAGCTGACCTCCAGCTCCAGCTGCAGCACTTTTGGGCAGGAAGGGCAGGGAAGGGCAGGGAAGGGCGGGAAGGTCTCCTTACTTCTGCCTCCTGTGGAGCCGGTGGTCTTCTCCAGACTCACCAGGGGGGTTCCCTCTGCAGGGTGGAGGGTGGAGGGGAGCTCTGACCACAGCCCGCGCCACCTGGCTCAGCGTGTTGGGTGTGGGAAGGCCGGAGTGGCCCGGGCACTATTTCCAGAGGGATCTGGCTCAGAGGAGACTGGGGAGGGGCTGGGCAGACCCAGGCAGAGGAGACTGGGGAGGGGCCGGGCAGACCCAGGCAGAGGAGACTGGGGAGGGGCCGGGCAGACCCAGGCAGTGGCTGACCCTGAGCTGCAGGCGCCCTGCTTCCATTGTAGCCAACGGCAATGGCCGCTCCGGGCACGGCGCGGGACTGACAAGCGCTAGGGTAGAGTTTTCTTGGGGAGGAACAGGGCAGAGTCGAGGGGCTCCACGGGAGCCTGCAAACCGCAGATTGTCTTCTTTTGCCTTTGCAAGTTTATGGTGCCTAAGGACTAAATTACTGAGCATAGCTGGTGACTGGTGGCTCACATTCGTAATCTTAGCAACTCAGGAGGCTGAGATTTGAGGATCATGGTTCGAAGCTAGCCTGGGTAGAAAAGTCTGCAAGACTTTTATCTCTAATCAGAAAGAAAGAAAGAAAGAGAGAGAGAGAGAGAAGGAAAGAGTAAGAAAAGAAAAAGCTGGGAGGGGAGCTGTAGCTCAAGTATAGAGCACTAGCTTTGAAGCAAAAAAGCTGAAGGACAGCACCCAGACCCTGAGCTCAAGGCCTAGGACCAACAACAAGAAGAACAAAAAAGACCAATGATTGGTTCTAGGTAATGTGATCCCTTCCATCACTTAGCACTGGTGCACAGCATTACCCCATCAATCACTTAGCACTGGTGCACAGCATTACCCCATCAATCACTTAGCACTGGTACACAGCATTACCCATCACTTAGCACTGGTACACAGCATTACCCCATCAATCACTTAGCACTGGTACACAGCATTACCCATCACTTAGCACTGGTACACAGCATTACCCATCACTTAGCACTGGTATACCTTGCAGCCGTTCACAGAGCATTTTCACTTCATGACCTCATTGGATTCCTGCAGCCAGAGGCATGGCCGTTGTAGTTCCCTGTGAGATGACTGCAACGCAGAACAGCTGCGCTCTCTCCATGAACACACAGCTAGCCAGAGGCCGAGCCAAGAGCAGACCCCCGCCATTCCCCTCAGCCACGCACAGCAAGGAGGTGGGAGGTCTGGAAGACCGCAGGCGTCCGAGCCCTTCCGTGCAGGGGGCCTCCGTCACGAAGGTGTCATATGCCAACTGTCTAATAGTAGAAGCCGTGATCAAGTCCCGAGCTCCCCAGAGCAGAGAGGAGCTGTGCGTTCAACGTGGGGCCAAGGCCTGGGGCGAGGCGCGGTGGTGAGCCTTCGCGTGGCTTGCGGGGCCCTGGGATCCTCCCCAGCACCACAGCAACCATCGCCAGCTCAACCTGGAGAGGGAATGGAGGACGTGCGCCCCCTGCTCAGCCCGGGGACCCGTGAGGCCTCTCCAGCACCCTCGGCATTGCAGGGCCCAGACCCGGGAGAGGAGAGACGGCCCTGGAGGACTACAGACAGCGAAGCCCCTGAGCCCGGAGGAAAGGCCTTGCCTTTGCTTTTATCCAACAGCTCCTCCCTGCCATCCCCCCAAGTGTCACCAAGGGACTGGGGACAGGAGAGCGGCCCCTGCGGTGAAAGGTAAGGTGGCAGGGCTCCCGCAGACCGGGCCAGGCCGTGGCGGGGGCTTGGGGCGGTGGGGGGGGGGCGGCCGGTGGGAGTGGGCGCTGTGGGCCCGGAGCTGGACGCCCGGGGCGCTGGCAGCGTGTCCCTCGGACTGCCCCTTGTTCTAAGCGTCTGCAGCAGGAGGCTTTGCTCTTGTGGATTCTCTGTGTGCTGTGCTTTAGAGGATGATGAGCATCCCAGCCTCGCTCTCCCCAAGAGCCAGTCGGTGAACTCATGCGAACCCACCCCCTGGTCAGCCAGGGCCCTCACCCCTCCACGCTGGCCCCTGGCCATCGCCAGGCCCTGCGCCAGGACCCATATATGCAGCCCCCCACCTCTCCAGGAACTTCTAGACCCATCTAGGAGGCCGAAAGCAAACATCCATTTCAGCAAGAAAGTAATCAAGCAAGGATCCACCAGGCACTGTAACTTATAGCCAGAAGGGGAGGCCAGCTGCAGCTGGGAGGCTCCTGGGCTGGCCCTTGCTGCTATCTGCCACGACCTGGGAGGGTCTCCTAGAGGCCCTGTCCCTGGTCTGTGACACTTTGGGGGTGGAGAGCCGTTAGTGGCTGGGGCCTAGCAGAAAGGCGTTGGGTCGTGGGGGGGGGCATTGGAGGACCGCTGGGATGCTGCCCCGTCCTCTCTCCCTCCGCCCTCCCTGGTGTCGTGAGCATGTCTGCTCCAATGACAGAGCCACGTGACCGGGCCACGCCGTGGGCCCAGGCCTCCCCTCCTGACACTCGCTTCTCTCATGCATTCTGTCACAGCAACGGAGAAATGACTGCCGCATGGACCCATGGGGACGGGGCCTCCCGGGTCAGTGCTCTGCATCTTCAGAGGGGAGGCAGAGGTTTCGGGGGAGGTCGGAGGCTGGTTCCCTGGACACCCTGGTGACTGCTGCCTGCGCTTGCCCCTCCCGAGCCCGCCAAGGGGCCTCCAAGAGAAGCGGGGTGCGAAGGACCACCCCAGCTGGGAAAAGCCCTCCGCACAGACGTCCACAGGGGATTCTTTATTTTTCACCTGAGAGGCAAGCACGGCCACTTTCCTGGTGCTCTGCGATGCGAGCGCAGGGGTGCAGAGCCTGCCCTGCCCTGGGCGCAGGGGCGCAGAGCCTGCCCTGCCCTGGGCGCAGGGACGCAGAGCCTGCCCTGCCCTGGGCGCACGCGCACGGACGCAGAGCCTGCCCTGCCCTGGGCGCAGGGGCGCAGAGCC
>NW_012267251.1:2243301-2266308 GCF_000151885.1 Dipodomys ordii
AGAGCCTGCCCTGCCCTGGGCGCACGCGCACGGACGCAGAGCCTGCCCTGCCCTGGGCGCAGGGGCGCAGAGCCTGCCCTGCCCTGGGCGCAGGGGCGCAGAGCCTGCCCTGCCCTGGGCGCACGGACGCAGAGCCTGCTCTGGGCGGCACGCTGGGTGCTGGCTTCTGGGCCGTGCCACTAGGTTTAGGAGAAGAGATTGGTTCGGCATTTCCCAGTGGGAGCCACCCCTCCAGCCGTGCCCAGCCCGCACAGCCACGCCCGGCTCACTCCAGCCCGGGATGGGGATCGCTGTTCCATTTGCCCATCCATCCCAGGGCAGCAGATATCTCAGCGACAGTGAAGGATGAAGGAGGTAAAGGAGAAGAGGAAAGAATGTAGAGGAGGAGAAAAAGGAGAAAGAGGAGAAGGAGAAATGGAAAAAGAGGAAGGAATAGGAGAAGAAAGAGAAGAGGAAAAGAATGAGGAGGAAGAAGAAAAAGAAGAGAAGGAATAGGAAGAGAAAGAGAAAAAAAGATGAATGAGGAGGAGAAGGAAAAGGAGAAAGAAGAGGAGGAAGTAAAAGGAGGAAGGGAAAGAGGACGAGAAGAACAAGAAAGAGGAGAGGAAGAGGAGGAGGAGGAGAAAGAAGAGGAGGAAGAAAAGGAGGAAGGGGAGGAGGACGAGGAAAAGAAGAAGAGAGAGCAGTAGGAGGAGGAGGAGGAATATAATCAGGGGTATCCAAAGAGGCAGAGACGGATCTGTTTCTTGGCTGTTGATTTTCTCACTCCTATCAAAAGCTATTTCTACCATATGGTGCTCACATGGTACTGATAGAGGTCAGCAAATGTCACTAAAGGGCTAAATAATAAATATTTTATACCTGTGGACCATATGGCCTCTGCTGTAACCTCACCATGCGCCGTAGCAGTGCAGTCCACGCAACGTGGGTGCCATGTTCTGGCCAGACTTTATTTGAAACAGCGGGTTGCAGGCTCACCGCTTTGGTCCATGGCTATTGTTTGCTGAGCCCCACCAAGGGCTGAGGTGTGGGGTCCCCTGGGGTGCTTCTTTTCTTCACACATACCTGCAGGTTAGAGCCAGCATTCGTGGTTCAGAGATAAAACGTCAAATTCCCAAGTTCAGGGCATCAGAGCAGCGAAGGCTCCGTGCGAACTGACGCTGCATCGCCTCCTCCAGGTAAACGTTCTCCCAAATCATCCTCGCTTTCACCCCCTCAAGGGGAGATGAGCTAGCAGCTTTGAGGCGCCCGGGCCCTGGATGAGGGGAACTGGCGGGAAGCCAGGGGTCCCCGCACCCGCACCCTGGCCCGTGAACTCTCAGGCGGACTTCCGGCTCTGCGGCTGCCACGCCCTGGATGCCCAGTGCTTGGAAGGCTGAGGCAGGAGAATCAAAGCTTGAGGCCTCCTCTTGGCTACATAGCTAGCAAGATGCCATCTCAAACCACGTGGGGTGGGGAGAATTAATTTAGGAAGAAGGAAAAGGAAAAGACCTTCTCAGATCAGCACGGATGGATTTGTAAGTTTTCAAGGTCAGTGTCTCGGGCTCAAACTCCGCAGCGCAGTTCTCGTCAACAACATCTTTTATTGGGGGCCTTAAGCGTCAGGTCCTCCTCACTGATGTGTCTTCTCCCTTTTGTAAGAGGAGCCCCCAAAACACTGGAGCCCAGATTTCCCAGTGAAAAGTACTCCAAAGGGATCCACCTTGTTGCACTCAGTTGGAACTCTCTAGAGGATAAAGAGTAAGAAGGTATCATCCCTGCTGGTTCTGAACGTAAGCTCTCTACAATTCTGGCCACTCCAACTTCCTGTTTTCCCACCATGAAGGACCTGAGCTTTCTTGGAGCCTGGAAGACAAACAGCACCCCTGGCATGGTCCGGCCTTCGCGGTGACAATGGTGACATGGGATCCTCGGAGCTGACTGATATCAGGTCCTTAGATGTGTTCCTTCAGGTCTGGTTCTAGAGACAGGTTCCAAAACAACTTTACGTGACTGTTCACAAGCTTAGTGGGGAGAAGAGGCTGATGGGAAATATCAATACAAGCATCTATCGGAGAAGCCTCGTGTCAGCCATTCCTATTGGCTATGACTACAGTTTTCAACCAACTCACAGCCAAGTCAGAGATCGCTAATGCTTTAAGCCTGTGAATCTCTGCTGTTCATGCAAGACCTGACTCTTGTGTTCTCTGTCTTCTCCCTTTTGGAGCATGTTTACTCAGAGAGTCAGTTAAATGTGGCTTCTCAATCCTATTCCATTATCCCAACCTAATTTTGGATTCTGCAAAGTGAATTTTGATTGCTGGGATGCGGATGCCTTTTAATCCAAGTAGAAAGAATACGGAAACATTTCTGCCTTGCCCTTCACATTTGATTGATACTTTTCACTCGGAAAGCTAATTATATCTGAAGTGAAGGGAAGATGGAATCCAGAAATATGGGTGTTCTTTTTGTGAATTTTCCACTGGGAGGACGCGGGTCATCTGCTCAGTTTTCGCACGTCTCAGCTTTCTGTGGCTGTGACCAGCTACCTGGGGATGTCAGCCTAGGAAGAGGGGAGGGTCACGTGGCTCAGCACCGCAGGGGTCTCAGCCCCTCGTTGCTTGGCCCTGTGGGCCTTGGGCTGTGGCGGAACGCCATGTGGGAACGTGTGTTCTCCTCGCAGAGCAGGAGAGAGAGGAAGGCTGAGCCCCTCCTCCCCTCCGCAGTCACATCACACCCCAATGGCGTCTTCCGGCCACCAGGCCCCACCTCCCCTCGGCACGACAGACTTGGTAAGCAAACTCTCAGCACATGGCCTTGGGGTGACGTTTAAGAGTCAAACTATAATGCTCATCTGCCAGCCAAGGTGATAGACCTGGTCTTGCACCAAGATTGTGTCTGGGAATTGATTCTTTAAATCCACAGAACCCTGGCCCAGGAAGGAGCGCCAAGGTCACCACACGTGGCTCTTCACTCACCATCGGAAGGTCCTTTGTGTCCTCCCTACCAGACAGCGGGGGGGGGGGGGGACCCAGCCCTGGGGGTGCATTCCTCCAGGGCCTGCCGCCCTCTGCATTCAAGACCTCCACTCTCCTCCTAAGTGGCTCTCATTGTTAGAACGTTCTTGATACATCTGCCCATGGTGGAAACCCTGCGTTCTGAAGTAAAGCAAAAAGGATGGAATCTTTCCCACAGTTCAGTCTTTCTGGTTTGTCTTCTCTTGTATAGACATGGTTGTTTGAGGTTCACTGAAAAAGGGCATTTTGAGAAAGGTAAGTGTATTGTTACATTTGCTGCGGTCACTCCTGCAATTAGTCAATTCTCAGTTAAACAAGATGTGTTCCAGTGGAGTGGGAAAGCTCATAGGCACCTTGGTTGAGAGCACCAGCGAGAGGACAGCATCGTCTTCTGGGATGTGGACAACCAGATTTCTCTATCACACATCGCTAAGCCCTGCCTGGATGATGGCTCTTCTCTCGTCGGCGATGTTTACACAGCTAATGAGATGACGGAATCCAAAGGGTCTGACCAGAATGTAAAGGACCTGAGAGATTGCAGAAGACTTTCAGAGGAGATTCTTAGGGTGCATTTTATAAATGTGAACACTTAACATCAAGAGTCTATGGTGCCAATGAGGGGAGATTTTTATATAGACCTTTACCTTAGGGACTGGAAGAAATATTCATTTGTTTGTCCAACAAATATTTGTTGAGTATCTATTTTGTGTTAGGAAACGTTCTGCATGTTTGTGTTACATCAGAGAACAAACAGACAGGAATCCTTGTTCTTGTAAAGTTGACATTCCGGCAAGAAGATTTAAAAAAATGTGTATTACAACATGACAATAAATAAATGAATTACATTATAGATCAAAAGATGCCATCTGAGGTAAGAATCTGTGATAAAGTGTCTGCCCAGCATGTCTAAGGCCCTGAGTTTCATCCTCAGTGTCATAAAAATAATTAATTAAAATAAACAAATGAATAAAAGCTGCTATGTTTACTTATTATTGTTCTTCTTACATAGTTTACCAAGAGGTTTCCTTTCCATAAATCAGGTTGTTAGTACAACGCACCTTGATCAATATCACCTTCTTGCTTTGTTCCTTAAAGAAAAAAAACATGGCAAAGTTATGGGCAGGAATACTTGGAGGTAAGTAATACTGATTAATTGATCGATCGATTGATTTGTTGGTTGTTTGGTGATGGCCAATTTCAAGAAGTAAAAAGCAGTAGGATGGGCTGGGAAGGTGGCTCAGTGGTAGAGCGCTTGCCTCGCATGCATGAGGCCGTGGGTTCAATTCCTTGGCACCACATAAACAGAAAAAGTCGGCAGTGGCGCTGTGCCTCAAGTGGTAGAGTGCTAGCCTTGAGGAAAAGCAGCTCAGGGACAGAACTCAGGCCCTGAGTTCAAGCCCCAGGACTGGCAAAAAAAAAAGCAGTAGGATGCGGAGGTTGTGCACACAGTGCTTCCTCGAGGCGGAGGGAGGCGGGGAGGGGAAGGGAAGGCTGAGCCTTACATACGGTGACCTCCAGGGAACATGGCTGCTGGACTGAGACACACGAGGAATGGCTAGGAGGCAGGAAAGCAAGCCAAGGGCACGTCAGGAGTTAAGGTAGAAGGCGCGGAGGGTTGCCTCCGTGTGTGTGTGTGTGTGTGTGTGTGTGTGTGGAGGGTTGCCTCCGTGTGTGTGTGTGTGTGCGTGTGTGGAGGGTTGCCTCCGTGTGTGTGTGTGTGTGTGTGAGTGTGAGCGTGTGGTGGTGGAGGGTTACCTCGGTGTGAGTGTGTGGTGGTGGAGGGTTGCCTCCGTGTGTGTGTGTGTGTGTGTGTGTGGTGGAGGGTTACCTCCATGTGTGTGTGTGTGAGTGTGTGTGGTGGTGGAGGGTTGCCTCTGTGTGTGTATGTATATGTGTGTGTGTGTGTGTGAGTGTGTGGTGGTGGAGGGTTGCCTCCGTGTGTGTGTGTGTGTGAGTGTGTGGTGGTGGAGGGTTGCCTCCATGTGTGTGTGTGTGTGTGAGTGTGAGTGTGTGGTGGTGGAGGGTTACCTCTGTGTGAGTGTGTGGTGGTGGAGGGTTACCTCTGTGTGTGTGTGTGTGTGTGTGTGTGTGTGTGTGGAGGGTTGCCTCTGTGTGTGTGTGTGTGTGTGTGCGTGTGTGGTGGTGGAGGGTTGCCTCTGTGTGTGTGTGTGTGTGTGTGTGTGAGTGTGTGGTGGTGGAGGGTTGCCTCCGTGTGTGTGTGTGTGTGGTGGTGGAGGGTTACCTCCGTGTGTGTGTGTGTGTGTGTGTGAGTGTGTGGTGGTGGAGGGTTGCCTCTGTGTGTGTGTGTGTGTGTGTGTGTGTGAGTGTGAGTGTGTGGTGGTGGAGGCTTGCCTCCGTGTGTGTGTGTGTGTGTATGTGTGTGTGTGAGTGTGGTGGAGATTGAGTCAAGGCCTCCCCTTGCTAGGCAGGCATCTACCACCGGAGCCACGCCTCCAGCTCCTGGCTGTACTAGTTGTTTTCAAGGTAGTCTCTCATCGTAATGTGTGTCCCGGCCAGCCGGGGCCGTGATCCCCTTCCTGGGCCTCTCTGTCGCTGGAGATGACAGGTGTGCTACGGAACGCATCCCCAGCGGGGCTGGGCCGGTGTGCCCCAGCACGCCCAGTCACTGGTCGACATGCAGTCTCATGGAAGTCTAGGCTGTGTTAGCCTGAACTGGAACCCCCACCCCGCCTCCCTGGTAGCATTACAGACGTGAGCCACCGGGCCTTTAAAATGCCAGCTGTGCTTTGATAGTTGTGTGCTGGGCTGGGAGGTCAGAGGCATGTGTTGGCATGGTCTGTGGCGAGTGAGATTTCTGCTGGGTGTAGCCGCTGACACCCAGAGGGAAGCTGCTGCTGACACTCAGGAAGACGCGAGGGTGAAGGGACAAGACCAGAGTCACGTCTCGGGGTCCTCGGAAGGAAAAGACTGACCGGGTAGAGCCTTCCCCTGCAGCGGACCCCGCCACCAGAGAAGGGGAGCGGGAAGCGCTCTGCCCTATTGAATGAGTGGTGGTTGGAATATCTGTTATTCGTTCATCATATTTATTACTAATAATGTATATATTAGGATACATATGATCATTTATCATACTTATTATTTATCATAGGCTGCATCTCTCCGTACGATTCTGTGAGCAGAATAAATCAGGGAGCTAAATAGAGAAGTAGAGTTTAGCACCTTTTCTCTCTTTTTACTGGTTAGGAATACGGGGAGGATTGAGTCTGGGGCCTGAATCCCAAGGAAACCTTCTGCTGAGCAGCCGACACGGTTCAGACTGTGCCTGCAGTCCGGGAAGACGGCGGTGGGGCCTCTGTCAGATCTCAGAGACGCAGCGCTCAGAGTCAGGAGCGCATTCGAGGGCCGCGCTGGGAGCCGTCCTCGGGACGCATGTGTGCGCTCCGCATACCCCTGGCCCCGGGAGCCACCCTGACGTCCTCTCCGCCTCAGGACCTTTCCCTTGGCCCAAGCCATGTGGTGTGCGTGATTGTGAGGAAACTGGGAAAATCAGAGAACTTAGTTCCTGGGGCTGAAGGGTTAGTGAATGGACGCCCCACTTAACCCAGAGTATACAGGACCCTAGGAAAACATGAGAATGGAAATGTGTCTAGGTCCTGGAACTGGGATCCCGATGACTTGACTGTTTAGTAAGTCATCCTTCTGCACTCATGAGAGATTTATTCCAGGACTCCAAGATCAGAGACATTCAAGTCTGTTATGTAAAGTGTTGTAGTATGCGCATGCGCATGCACACACAGGGACACACACATGTGTGCGCACACACACATGCAGGTGTACACACACTTCCCTGTGGACTGCAGATCACCTCTAGAGTCCTGCTAGTCCCTGGCACGGGCAGGCGCTGTGCAAGCAGTTCCTACCGCACTGCTCAGGGCCAGTGACAAGAAATCCAAAGCCTGCGTGCGTTTGGAGCAGGAGCAACGCTTGTTTGCCCTGAGTGCTTTCTGTCCATGGTTGCATCCGATTCACAGATTCCGAACCTGCAGATACGGAGAGCTGGCTGTATTAACAAGCAACCCTGCACTTAGGAGCAGTAAAACACAGAGATTTTTCTTTTTTATAAGAATTTCTATGCAGGCGTGAGAGCTGTCAGAAAACCGCCGCCAATCGTCACTGACATCACTCAAAGAAGTTCCAGAAAATTCACCAGCAAAATGACAATTTTAAGATGTATTTTCAAAGTTAAGGAAATGCCTTCTGTGTTTAACGGGGGACGTGCATGGGGAAGGGTGGGGTGAGGGCTGGGGAGCGCTGCCCCGAGCGCCTACGACTGAATCGGGGGACAGTCATGTGCTCTGCAGAGCCCAAGGTCTCCGGAGTGAGCACAGCAGCTCCGTGGTGCCAGGTCTTGCACAGCACAGCCGCCTTCCTCCAGGTTCCTGAGGGCTCCGTCTGCCCGCCCCTCCTCTCTCCAAAACAGGGTCTCATTCATTTCCCAGTAGCTTCTCTCTGGAACCAGTTCCCTCATCCCACCCTGCCCAGAGCGCCGGGTCCCCGAGCGCCCGAGGCGCGGCTGGGTGCGGCTGACACACTCTTTCTTTTTTGGAGATTGGTGTGTGATCCCTTGTGGAGAGACTGCACAGGACTCGAGCTGAGCCCACTGCTGCAAAGGATGGGTACAGCCCGGGAGGACGGAGCCCCGGGAGCCAGGAGATGAATATCCACCGGGCCTCGCCATCACCGACCCCCGATGACCGTAAAGAACGTTTGGAAAGATCGGGGTGCATCGTGAGCTATTATACGGCGGCGGTAACCGTGTGGCTCTCTCTCGGCTGTGATTCATCACGCTCGGCAGCCACACAAATCCTGGTCCTTGCCCGACACCCGGGACGGTGACTTCTCGCTGCACTGTGATGAATTTGTGCTCCTGACACCACATTTTTAACCTGGGCTAGCCTGACCTTCTGCTCCAATTTGGAAATTACTGAAAGCACATTGTTATTATTTTAAAATGACCCCTTTGGTTTTGCTGGTGTTATACTAAGAAGCTCTTTTCTTCTTCTTAGCGGGACCCATGGGCAAAAGTACAAATAGTGACAAGGTTGTATTGTGTGTGTGAGTGGTGGGGGGAGTCTGCATTTTATTTTCTTAACACTGTACTGAGTGGAGATCAGGGCAGCTCCCACGGTCCTCAGAAGACCTTAGAACTTTGCTCTCTCAACACCTGAAAACCTGGAACTTGTGATTCTCTTACCTCGGCCTCCTGAGGGCTGGGATTATAGGTGTGTGCCACCACACCCAGCAAACATGAATGTTTGAGTTGCACTTGTGTTTAAATGGTGAACTTAGAAAGGCAGCAACTACACTTTTCCACCATAATATTTTTTTTTTTAAGATATTTGCCTTAGATTCTCGGCTTTGAGACAGAAAACACAACAAGGCTCCAGCCAGGCAGAGCAGCAAGGAGGAGGGGCTGTTTTTCTGGGGGATCTCATCTTGGGCAGAGCATGGTGCTCCCCCTTCAGAGGCCGGAGCCCCAGGATCACCTTCCTGCCCGCCTCCCAGGCCGCCCGCTCGCTCAGACTGCCCTGCTTCCTGACGCCCGTCCGCTGCTCCGCTGACAAGCCGGTCTGTGGTCCCATGCGTCCAGGCGGGAGCCCATGCAGGCCAGGCCGGCCGCACAGTGGGGCCGGCAGCCACTTCCAGGGCCGAGTTTCAGGTGGATGCTGAGTCCCCTGAAAAGGGAGGTGCCCCTTCCGCCCTTTTCCTCACCTGACACACGCGTGTGTGTGCGCGCGCGCACACACACACACACACACACACGCACACACCACACCGTCTCTTCTCCTGCCTTATTTTTCTCATTTTTCGATGTGGAATTCTGAGTCACTCTCCAAACAATAGAAATTTCGTTGGAGTTATCGAAGCTGACATTCATGTGCTAATTTCAGGCCCAGCTGAAGAAGCCATGACAGTCAGCATTCAGTTCCTGCCGGTACTTTGTCATATACAGTGAGTTCTTCATACAACCCGGAGCCTTGGCAGGCACCGCCTCCATCTCATTCCGCATTCTACTTTCTCATAAACATCTTCTCTCATCCAACCTAACATAACTCCTAATACTTTAGATAACCATGAAATTCCTCTCCCCACCTTCATTGGCTAGTTCCTCTCTCTCCCAACCCAGTCTTTCCTCTATTCACTTTACATCACAACAACATTAATTGCTATTTTATGCACATCCACAGACAGACTTCTTCACAACTTTACTTCTTGGTAACTTTTCAGTGCACGGGTTGACAGCATCCTCAATTAGCAGAGTCATTTCCATATCCTGGACATATACATTGATCAGAAAAGATGACAATTTATTTTTAGACCCCCGCAGACTGCATAATTTAAATATATTTCCCATTTGGCAAAAATGGTGTTGTAGCTAATGTATGTACAATATTTCCAAAAACATTGGTACTTTCCCATAAATATCTTCCATATTTTTTTTTCAGTGAGTAATAAAAAAGGTTGAGGTGGGATGTGTTTTATCCCACCACATTATATCATTCCTATTTTTCCTCTTTGTTGGATGGCAATCAGGGGCCCTGATGCCAAGCTTTGGAAGCAACAGCATCTGGCTCCTTGGCAGAGCCCGCAGGCAGCCTTACTGCCAGCCTCTAAGCTGTGTCTGGGTCTGTTGCATGGTTTGGCTGCAGATGGACGCGGTGGGTTGCCTCGTGCTTCTGGAAGGCAGTCCTGGCTTTCCTTTGATTCCGAGGACTTCACTCATTTTTATTCATTTGTGGAGAAGGACCTGTCCAAATGTTTTATGAAACCAACACAGGAGCACATTAATGGATCTACTTTTGCCTTCAAAGAGGCAGAGGTCAGTGCGCCTTTGGGCAGGGGACATGGCCTTCTGGAGAGGGGTCCCCCCCCTCCACCGCCAGGGGCAGGCAGGCATTTCCCGTGGACCTGTGTTCCAGAGGGCTCAGAAGGAGGCCAATCTCGAGTTACCATCTCTCCCTCCCCGGGGAGATACCTGGAGAGACAGTCACATGGATGCGTGGAAGCGCTCAGCTCGGTCGGGTCTCCTGTTCCTGTCCCCTTCTGGGTCGAAGCAGCCATTGGAGAGGGAAAGATGCAGGGTGGAGGCCCTCCTCTCCCCTCCCCCCTACACCATCCCGCTCTCCACCGAGAGCAAGAAAGAAGGGTGAACATAGTCTTCATTTAGTCTGAACTAAGCACACACACCAGCTTGGAGAGTGTGGCCTATAAGGAAGAAGTGTTTCCATTTTCTTAGCAGTATAAACCAATCACCGTTAATACCGTTTATCACTCAGAGCCACTGAAAAACTCCAAGCCCTGCAAACATGTGCACATCCATATTGTAATGAAAACTTACTTTATTTTTTTCTGTGGAGATTATTGTGAGAATTTTCATGACATTTCTTGCACTTATTCACTCTCAACTCATTTGCTGCTAGTTCTTTACTATTTTTATCATCACCATTTACCTATTATTTGCTAAATACAAAATCCTACTGTGGAGTTTACTATCTACCAGAGGAAAGTGAGAAATGAAACAATTATTAAATCAAATTTGCAAGATACTTTTATAATGTGGTACTGCTACAGAGAGAGAGAGAGAGAGAGAGAGAGAGAGAGGAGAGCCAGTAGTTCATGCCTATAATTCTAGCTACTCAGGAGGCTGAGATTTGAGAGTCAAGGTTTGAAGACAGTTTTGGGGAAAAAAAGTCTTATCTTAATTAACCAGCAAAAAGCCAGAGTGGAGGTGTGGCTCAAGTGGTAGAAGGCCCTCTTGGAGTGAAAAAGCCAAGTGAGAATGTGAGGATCTGAGGTCAAGCGCCAGTACTGGCATGCACGCTCACGCACACATACACACACAGAAGAAAAGAAAAGAAAAGGAAGAGTAGGAGGAAAGCTATTTAAGGTTGACTGGCCCCACTTCTGAGTGTGAATCCAAAAGAAACAAAATCTGCATCTCCAAGAGCATTCCACTCTCACATTCATTACAGCATTCTTCATCACAGTCAAGATGTGGAAACAACCTAGGTGTCCATCAGCAGATAAAGAAAGAAACAGTGGTGTGCGCCCACAATGCGGTATTTAGTATTCGGCCTTCAAGAGAGGAAACCCTGCCATTTGGAGCCACATGCGTGAACTCCGAGGATGGCATGCTGAACAAAAGCAGCCAGACTCAGAAAGACAAATGTCGCGTGATCGCATTTGTTTGTAGAATCTAAAACAGTGGAACTCATAGAAACCAAGTCTCCTGGTTACCAGCAGCTAGAAATGCAAAGATGTGGGCAAAAGATCCCGGCTCATGATCATAGATGAATGGGTTCTGGAGGCCTGGTGGACAGCATGGCGACGGTAATTAATAATAATGAGGTCTCTACTGGGAAATTGCTAAGACAGTAAAATTTAGAGATTCCTTCCCTTCCTCTCTCTTTCCTTCCTTTCCTCCCTTTTCCCTCTTTCCCTCCCTCCCTTTTTCCTTCCTTTCCTCTCTTCTTCTCTCCCTCATGTCCTCCTTCCCTCCCTCCTTCTCTCCTTCCCTCCTTCTTTCCTTCCTTTCTTCCCTTCTTCCCTCCTCTCCCTCTTTCCTT
The DNA here is from genome assembly GCF_000151885.1 of Dipodomys ordii. Lineage (NCBI taxonomy): Eukaryota > Metazoa > Chordata > Mammalia > Rodentia > Heteromyidae > Dipodomys > Dipodomys ordii. The sequence continues at coordinate 2,254,886 of NW_012267251.1, forward strand.
CCTTCTTCCTTCTTTTCCTCCCTCCTTTTCTCAGTGTAACATGTGAAATGAGCTAGCTTGTAGCAATCTTTTTTTTTTTTTTTTGTCGGTCGTGGGGCTTGAACTCTGGGCCTGGGCGCTGTCCCTCAGCTCTTCAGCTCAAGGCGAGCGCTCTACCACTTGAGCTACAGCACCACTTCCGGTTTTCTGGTGGTTTATTGGAGATAGGAGTCTCACGGTCTCTCTTGCCCGGGCTGGCTTTGAACCGATCCTCAGATCTCACCCTCCTGAGTAGCTAGGATTACAGGCGTGAGCCACCAGCGCCCAGCTCTTGTAGCAATCTTTTCACAACATATATGAATACCAAGACATCATGCTGCACACCTTGAATTGCCGCATTCTTATCAATTATATCTCACAAGGCTTGGGGGTGGCTTGATTGGGGAGAATTATTTAGGAAAGTGACATCAGGTCCAACATCAAACCGACGGGAAAGAGCCAGCTGTGGCCTGGAGCAGTGTGGTGGAGGAGGAAGGCAGGCATGGCGGGGCTTGGGGTGGTCTCGGCACCCCAGGCACAGGAAAGCAGGGGATGTTGTGTGGAAGGCGAGGAAGGCTGTGCCACTCAGGACCTGGCGGGGCTGGAACTTGCTCACCTGCATCCTGTCGCTGGGTACGAGGCCTGGCCATTGGCGGTGTGACAGGAAATGGCGCGCTTAATACGTAAGGTTAAGAAAGGCTGCTCTGTGGCGCAGTGATGTTGGAAGCAGACCCCCGCTGGAGGCTGCTACAATAGAGGAAGTGATGGCCCCAGATCAGATGCTGGTGATTCCTATCCACTGCGTGCGTGTCACAAATTCCCTGACTTGGGGATTCTTTTCCCGTCTCGTACTCCCCTCACCCCGACCCAGGCCGGCACAATGCCTCCTTGTGCTCTGAAACTGAGGCAGGGTAGAAAATTCAATTCTTCTTCCTTCCTTCCTTCCTTCTTTTTCTCTTTCTTTTTTTTTTTTTTTTGTTGTTATTGGTCATGAGGCCTGAACTCTGGGCCTGGGCGCTGTCCCTCAGCTCTTCAGCTCAAGGCTAGCGCTCTACCACCTGAGCCACAGCGCCATTTCCGGTATTCTGGTGGTTTATTGGAGATAAGAGTCTCACGGACTTTCCTGCTGGAGCTGGCTTTGAATTGCGATCCTCAGATCTCAGCCTCCTGAGTAGCTAGGATGACAGGCATGAGCCACAAGCGCCTGGTGGAAAATTCTTTTCTGAATGCCTTCAAACAAGAAAGAGATGAGGTTAAAAGTAGGCATCCAGAGAGCAAAGCCTTTGTATCAATGCACGGAACCAAACACTCTCAGCAAATTCTGTTTGGGATTAATAAAAACAGCATGGTAGGTGGATGGCTCAGCCAAGCAGAGAGGCTCAGACGGGAGCCCGGCCCTGGGCGCTTGGAACACCTTTTGGGAAATCTAAGGGTGATGGTGCAGCTCTGCTTCTAATCCAGGAAATCTGGGTTGTCTGAGAAGAGTACCCCTCAGATTGCTTGTCACCCCCAAGTTCCAATGGCTCTTGGATGCCTGTATGTTGGGAATATATACAGGGTAAAGAAGTTTCTTCCCCTGAGTGTATCAAGTGATCTATTTCATGTCATATTTCATGTCATAATTATTATTATTAGTGCCAGTCCCGGGGCTTGAACTCAGGGTCTGGACACCGTTCCCGAACTTTTTCACTCATGGCTGGCACTTGAGCCCCAGCTCCACTTCCTCATGTCTCTCCAAGTCACCAAGGTTATCTGCTTACCTAAACTGAAAACTCCTGGACTTATGGAGAAAATTAAGTTCTACTTGTATGAAAGACCAGCTTCCACTTGTAGGAAAGGACCTCTCAGTAGACCCAGATTTACTCCTGTTCATGGCTGTCGCCAAGAGCTGGAGGGCACTGTCGGCGGCTAGTGGGGCAATGTTCAACGTAGCGTCCGTGTTTCTCAAAGACTGCCACACATGTGGCAATCCCGTCCAGATCACTGCTATGGCTAACTCCGTAAGTTCTCCTTTTTAATCATTACAAGTGTCAAGTACCCCATTACTTTGTATTAGTTTCCAGTTTCGGCCTCTTATCATAAATTTGCTTGAATTGACTGGTGATTTGCCTAAATGTAACCATGAATTTAATGAGAAGACTAAAGCAAGTGATATCTATGTATTATATTTATGTATTATTCATACACATATGCATTATTTATATATGTGTATATATATATCCAATGATTGTATACAATCATAGTATTGAAATGACTTTCACTTGAGCCCACTATTTTATTACTACCCAATATTTTACTAATATCATTAGCTAAGCCATTTTCTTTGTATGCACTTTCTTAAAATTCCGCCTCGGCTTCTGTCAGTTGAAAATGTGATGCCAGTGTATGATGTTACAGACTTGTCATTACATCTTACTACTGAAACGCATCTGCTTTCACAGGCCCGGGGACTCCGTTAGACACGGGCAGTGACAAAACACCACACCACAACACAAACGGTAGGAGTTGCTGCGGAGGTCTCCAACCTCCTAGCTTCTGAGTCTCTTCTTTTTCCTATAGAGTTCTTGAAATGCATGCGGTTTGAGCTAAGGCACTCAGGACCAGGGAGGAGTCTGGGCAGAGCTGTCTGTCCGTCTGCTGCATGCCTGGTGGAGCCATGGGTAGCTAGCTGCCCATGGAGGCTGGTGAGGGAGGCTTGAAGATTGGAGACCTGAGGAAAAGCAGCTTCAATGTGAGTGGAGGAAGAGGCCAGCCCTTGTCCCACAGCAGTCTTGGTGACCGCTGAACGCTACCAACACCGGCCAAGCTCTCCCTCTGCCCCCCACCCTGCCCCGCCCCGTGAGCCCCCAACAACTCTGCCTTCAGGGGCTCCGGGCTGTGTCTGGAGAAACCTGTGCTCCCCGGTGCTCTCTCAAGTGGAGCTGTCCATCCTCTGCGCAGGCCCAACCCCAGCCGCAGGAGTGCCCTAGGCCGATCCCTCTTTCCTTCCTCTGACCCCTCCTGCCAGGCAAACACTCTCAACTCCTCCTCTTCCTCCTCCTCCTCCTCCTCCTCCTCCTTCCTGTCACCGCTGCCCCCCCCCACCTCCTGCCCCCAGTTTTTCTCTGTCACTCAGGCTGACTTCGGCTCCTCTGCCCGCTGGTGGTCCTCCCAGGGTCTTGATTCATCTCGCTTCACCTCACATCCTTGATCACGTCGATCTTTTCTTCCTGAGATCAGCGCCGCGTTCACACAGCCATGACTGAGACACCCCGGCGTGGCCGTTCACCGAGCACTGGCTCCTAAGACTCAGGCACGTCCCACTATGATGCCCATCTGTCTCCGTTGAGGAAATGGATGGGTGAGTCACCTTTCCGTCATCCTCCACGCCGACCCTTGCTGCCCCTCCCTCCCTGCCCCTCCCCATCACCCCCTCCACCCACCATCCCTACCCCATCACCCCTCCCCTCAACAGGGCCAGGCCCAATGGCCATGGGAAAGGCATCAATGGGCAAAAGTCACTCTGGAGTGACAGAGACAGACAGGGGGCAGGAGGAAGTTCAAGGGGGAGGAAGGACAGGGAGCAAGGGCCGCTTGAGCTGTGCCTCTCTTGGGAGAGAGAAAGAAAGCAGTCTCAGCGCGGAGCCAGGACACACTGCTCTCCTCATTGCCTGGCCCGGGTCCGTGGCCCTACAGCCCTGCAGGGGTCCTCCTCTACTGCCCAGCCCAATCCCCAGCGCCCACGCTCGCCCGCCCCTCCCCTACGCCACGGTCAACCGTGCCACTCTGCCCTCCTGGACCAGCCTGACCCCTTCCGTGTAAAGGCCTGCTGTCCACCTGAGATCAGAAGCACTCTCAAAGACTCTGCTCCTGCGAGTATTTCCTCTTTCTCTTCCTCAACTTCTCTCTCTATTCATTTCCATTGGCGAATAAATATGTGCTGTCATCCATGTTAAAAAAAGCAAACAAACAACAACAGCAACACACACACATACACACACACAACTGAGCATCTGGATTCCTCCTCCAGTGCAGTGCAGCCATGTCTGTGAGCCTCCTAACACGGGGAAATCTGAGAGGATGTGTTTCTCTTTCCTTCCCATTCCCTCTGGGGCTCCCTCCTGCTCCCTCCCCGCCCCCAAAACACTCCAAAGCCTTTGTTACCTTCATTGCACAGAAATGACCTCTGCTGCCAAGGTCAGGGCCAGGGCAATGCTCGGCCTCCCTGCACTGGGCCCTTGGCCTCTTCTGACCTCCTCCCTGCCTGCCTCCAGGATGCTGCTGCCTTCGCTGGCTGGACCACTTCTTCCTCTGGTGCTCCTCCAGGGGGCCCGCTATCGGGGGGCTCAGGGATCTGCCCCAACTTCCTGACAGCCCCACAGCTCATCCCGTCCGGCGATTTGAGACCCAGCACTGCCAGCCAGCACTTCCCTGTGTCCGCCCTGACATTCCCGAGTGCTGGACTAACTCCTCAGCCACCCACCCTGGTCCTCACGGAGAGGACTGGGGGCTCCTCCCGGTGGGCCGCGCTCAGCCGGCGTCTTTGTCTTCATTCGATGTCTTCAGTCCCACGCTGCTGAGCTCATCTCCCCCTTTCAGAGCACGCGGTGCCATCTACCCAACCGCTCAGACTAGAAGCCTGGGCCTCCACCTCCAGTCCTCCGTCCCCGAATGCTACCTCCCATCCCTGACTGAGTGCTGTTGACTTGGCTTTCAAAGTATGTCTCTGCACAGACTGTCTCCCTCTTCTCCAGGTCTGCGACCATAGGCTCAGCCCCCCTCATCTCTTATACCAACCATTTCCCCGCCTCCCCCTCCCTTCCTGTTGCTCTTCTTACCCCGGGCAGATGGAGCTGTTTTCCTATAGCACAAACCAGCCAGTGACATTCCTTTGCCTAAAGATCTTTGTTGTCTTTCAGTTACTCTCCAAATCGAACTCAAAATGGCTTCAGGATCTGCATCCTGCCACCTTCCCCCTGCCCAGGAGTCTTAGGGCCATGCTTCCCCTGCCTTCTCAGCCCCTCTACCCCTGGAGATTGCACCCCAAAACTCAGCCTCACTCTCCACACTCTGTCCTACCTCAGAGGGCTCAAAGAAGAAGTGGAGACCATGTTTCCTTCCTGTATTTGCGTCTTGTCTCTCTCCATTACAAGACAAGACTAACAGTGCACAGATTCAAGGCTGAGATGATCTTTCCATTGCCCTCTGAAAGTGTTTAATACAACAGTTTTGCAAGATGAATGGATTCATGCAATCATTGCCTTCAGCGGTTCTCAGACTGGGGATACTGTCCAACACAGAGCAAACCAACGAAAACACCCAGGGCACTACTCAGGGTACAATGTGAATGAATCATAGATGAATCTGTGTGTGTCATTGATTCTGCCGTGTTTCATGGGTGCCGCGTGCAGCCCGGGCCCCGTGTCCTGACCGGCTCAGGGAGGGGTTGAAGTCGTCCGCAGTTTGCTGAGCACTGAGCACGTGAGCGAAGGGAGATTAAATCGGGGTGCTCAACGCACACAGGAGGCCAGGCCTGGCTCCCTCACTTCCCCAGGCAAGCGCCCGTCTCCCTCCCTGGCTTTGCCTCACCTCCGCCCCCTTCCCAGGATTTGGGCGTACCTCTACGCCTGGCATCCTCCACACGTGGACCATCCTCCACACGTGGACCCCGTGGGGACCTGAGTGGGGCTTGCAGAGGGACACTTACTCAAGGTCTGCACCACCATGACCTCCCCTCCAGGACCGTCCCGGGTCCCTTGGCCTCAATGGAGGCTTAGGCCAATGTCAGCAACTCTTGCAAATGAAGGCACTGGCCTGGAGAAGGCAGCTGCAGAAGCATTCAAGGAATCTTGCCCCAGAGGAAATCCTGTCCCGAGGGGAGTGAGTCACATCTCGCTCAGCTCTGCAGGGAGGGGACAGGACGTGGGGGGGGGATTTAACAGCCCTCCCTCCAGTCTTACCCTTGGGCTTCGAACATTCCCATTACATCCTCCCAAGGTGTCCCCAGGAGGGTCTTTGGATGGCAGCAAGCCTCCGGCCCCCTGGGAGGGCACCCAAGAGGGCTTTAGCCAGGTGTTTCCCACACTGGTCCCTAGAAGCTTCCCAGGAAGCCGGGGTCATTCAAGAGCTAAGCCTTCTCCCGTCTGTTCAGCAGATGAAGCCAGAGGCGAAGGGTCTGTGGTTCATGGGCTACTGATAGTAGATACTTGAAAGAAATGTTGGGAAATCCCTGGAATAATCTCGCAAACACCCATGTAATGCTAACACAAAAGCCACCCAGAGACAAGGAAATGGCGGCCAGAAGCCGGTCCTATCCCCAGAAGCTCCAGAGGCCCTGACAGGAGACAGACCCCGGAGCTCAGGGCTCAGCACCTGCTCTGCTGCGAACATCACTCTGCTTTCTCCCGTCAACCCCGACCAAGCACTCAAAGATTAGGCCAGGACACCCTTTCCTCTTTCAGTAATCACTGGCTAAAATATCTCTAGGGGGTTAGGTGTGGTGAGTCACGCCTGTAATCCTAGCTATTTAGGCTGGTTAGGCTCAAGGTTCAAGGCCATCCCGGGTAGAGACATTTTGGAGACCCCTTCTTAGTGAAGAGCTGGATGTCGGGGTGCACAGTTGGGAGAACTTTTCCAGGCACAGGGGGCAGGAAATGAGACTCCAACACAGACGGTGACCTCTAGGCACACACACTGGCAAGAAGCAAGACCCCATCTCAAGCATGCACAGCAAAAATCAGAGCTGGAGGTGTGTCACTGAGGTAAGAGTGTTTGCTTAACAAATTCAAAACCAGAGTTCAAAACCCTGCCCTATATCTCCAAGAAGACAAAATACAGTAAGGTACTCTTGTGACCGACGGAGGAGAGTTCTACCTAAGGGTGAACCCTGAAAATGCCATTCCCCACCTGCCTGTGGGGGTCTGCGGAGGCGAAAATCTGGGAAGCATCCCCGGCCTTGGAGGCGGGAAGGCCTCTGATGCCACTGCTCGTTTCTTAGGAGGGAAACGGCAAAGAAACGACAAAAGCAAGCAAACCAACCAACGAGTGCGCCAGCACACAGCGGCCGTCCTGGGCTCTGCCTTCCCACCCGGTGCGGCAGCGCCACCTCCACGCAGAGCCCCGGGTCAGCAGAGCCCTGGGTGAACCAGAGGCTGGAGGACGCTGGGGACTGCGCTTACCACAGTGCGGAGGACCCTTGCTCTGGTCTGTCGGCTTGAAGGATTATTTCAAGTACGACATAGCGGTATTTATTGGGTATTTAACGATCACTGCTCATTCTCCATCGGTCAGCCTGGGGGAATCGAGGATCCAGAAAAAAGAAGCATCCTGAGCTCAAGGAGTTTGGGATGCACGATAAACACAGACCAGCAAATCCACAGGGATGGTCCCGCAAGCCACGCTGGCTAGCAGGGAGGGAGAAGGGGCAGGGTTACCTCAGGTAGCCCCTCGCGGGGGCTCCAAAAGGAAATGGCTTGGGAGGGAAATAAGTTGATGCTGAGATTTCAAGGAGAACTAGAAGCCAGCCCAAAGAAGAGAGAGCATGCAGTGCAGGACGAGGAGAGGCTGAGGCGCAGAGGCTGGGGGAGCAAGGCCTCGCGCTCGCCCTGCTCCAGGCGCCCGTGGGTGCCGAGGGAGACAGGGCCCAGGCAGCGAAGTCTTTCAGGCAGTTCTGAAGTCACAGGGGTGCTGGGGGCTGAGGCTTACGCTGTGGAAAATGGGTTCTGTCCTCTTCAGAATAGAGGACAGGAATGAGAGGAGCAAGCCTCGGGTTCAGGATGAGGTGAAAGTTGGGATTCAAAGAAGATCATTCATCAACAGAGCTGAGTGGAACTGACCACCCACCGTCCAGAGAGACCGAGGGGGAGGGAGTTGAGTGTGGCACCCACAGGGTGTTGTGATTTAGACAAATCCACCTTTTCTTTTAAAGAGCAACAGTGAAGGGTGGGGTTGGGGGGGGGAAGGTTGATTGGGGCGACATTGATCAAGATGTGCTCATAAACTGATGTGTGGAATTGAAAAACTAATAATAAAGAATTATATATATATAAACACACAGCGAAGGGATGTGTCTCACGGTGGTAAAAGTCCATGTTTTCACTTCTCATTTAAGGTAAACACACCTTCTCTTAACGCAAGTTCCCTCTAGGTTTCAACTTTGAACCAAGAATCAGAGCCTGAAGCCCCCACGGGGAATGTGGATTGTGCTGCTTGAGGTCCTCGGGGCTGTCACAATTCCCACTCCCGGGCGTGACCCTGAATGCACAAAGGGTCTCCGGAATGGGAGCTGTGCTACCGCTGCAAGCGAGATGTATAATATGAATGTCAGGCCGGTCCAGCGCGTGAAAGGCTTTGAGAATGCCGGAGAGTTCCAAAGTGCACGGGGCCCAGCACAATGAAATGGTAATGAAGACGACCGGTAACGGGGACCACCCACCAGCGGTTTTATGGCTGTAACTAGCAATGAAGGGTCTCCCTGGCACTGTTGACAGTGCCTGGCATTGTCATTTCCAGCACACGCGGGGGCTGTGGTTGTGAGACCGGGCTGGAGGCAGACTATTTATGGACACCCCTCTCCCGCCACATTCTTGTGCCATAGCCATAGGTAAGAAAAAAATGGAAAATGGCTGCTTGGTTGCCACAATTGCCCCATAAATTCCCTGTCCGTGCTTAATTAACCGAGGAAGAAATATGCTTCAGAGGCCTCTTTTGGGGAGGGCCTGAAGCTTAAGTTCAGCATAGGTCTTTTACCTTCTCATTTATTCCCTTTATCTTTGGGAAAACCTTGGGTCACAGGCCACCCACAAAGCAATAGGTCAAAGGACTGCACTTCACCCGGGGACGACTCCCCAACTCCCCCACAGACCAGAGACACTGGCTTTTGTGTATGGAATGCAAATGTCGGACACAATTCACTCCACTGCCTCTGCTTTCAGAACACTCACTCCACACACACCCACGTGTCACATGCACACATGTGTATACACCCACGCACACCTGTGCGTCACATGTACACATGTGTGCACACAGCACGTCCTCACAGGCTGAGTGGGAATGAATTCCTATAGTCCAGGGGAGGAACGCTTGGGTGTGCGGTGCTCAGGGAGGCTATGTTTCCAGTCTTTTCTCCTGGCTTTTCACTCTGTAATGTATAGAGCAGTAAGAAGGTGGGGAGCTGAGCAGGGAGGGGAAGCGGTCAGTCTGGGCCCCTCAGAGATCAGCCCGGTCGTGAGGGTCAAGTCTATGAATTTGCTTCTACTCTAAGAAGTTGGATGACAGATACCAAAAAGTATCTGTTAGCAAGCAAGGAACTCTAGGGTTCTGTAGCACAGAGAGGTGGTTACGGGTTGCAAAAACCTTTTTTTCTGCTTTATGAACAACAAGAAGAGCTGGAAGGCACCAAATGCCAAGTAGTGATAAGGAGATGGAAATGTTAATGATCCTGATTTGATCTGTATTATTAAATACACCTATTAAATCCATATATTGTATACATGGCTTTGCTTTCTCCCTGCTGATTTAGCCTCTAGAATGACAGATTCATTTGTTCCAGGGATAGCGGTAGAGTGGGTCAGCTGGTGGGGCTGCGGTGGTGGGTGCGGGCTTACAGAGCGAGGCTGTCCCCAGGTCACTAACAGCATGCTTCCTACAGCAGGATTTTTGTCAGGGCTGATGGACTCATAAGAAATCTTTGGGATCCAGCAGACACACATCACACACCGCCTGACCAGCATCGAGACCTGTGCTGTAACATAGGAATTAACGAAGGATCCGCCCAGCAGACCCCCGTTTCATTGCGTCTTGTTGGGGTGGGGGGCAGCTGCAGGAGGGGAGACCTCCACCACGGGCACTGGGAGCTGGAGGTGGCCCCGATGAACCTCCTGCCTGAGGCCAGTCCCTGGCGATCATTCAGCTCTCCCTGGGTGGCGTCATTGCCATTCCTCCAACCCCCCTCAAGCTGCAGCTCGCTCCTCCTGTCCCAGCCGCAGGTGCCCAGCTCGGACTTGGCCAGAAGGGAATAATCACAGATACGCTAACCGAGGGAACCTTTGAGTTTCTTATCAGTAAAACTAGGTAGGAAAACTGGTTAGACATAGAGGGGACTTGGTGATTGTGACATTGTGGTATGGAGGGTGGGGTAGGCAGGAAGGGATAGGGTTAAGATGCCGGCAGAAAAAGAAAGAACTTAAAGTTTCCAAAGAGACAAAGATCAGCAGTGACAAAAGGTGGAGCAGGAGCGGTGGTGCAGTACTGGAAGCGATCCGTGAGACTGGACGCCTCTGGCCTGTACATTCTCTCCTCAAGTTTTGGGAGAAGTTAAGCATCTTTTTCTTTGTCCTTTTCAAACATCTGTGTTGTTGGTTTTGCTTTTTAATGATTATTATTTGTAAGGTCAGTAAGCAGTTACTGCATTAGCCAATCCTTACACTAGGGAGCAACCCAGTGTTTTCTGATGGGGGGTCCGGCGTGAGCACTTCTGAGCCTGAGAGACAGTGCCACGGATTTGCTCACATGCATTGAACACCAGCCAGGCACCAGTGGCTTACTCCTGTAATTCCGCCTACTCAGAGGCTGAGATCCAAGGATCACAGTTCAAAACCAGCCTGGCCAAGAAAACCCGAGAGACTCTTAGCCCCACTTAACCACTCAAAAGCCTGAAGAGTATGAGCCTTGAGCAAGAAAAGCTCAGTCCCTGAGTTCAAGTCCCAGGCCCTGAGTTCAAGTCACCCCCCCTCCCCCCCCACACACTTGGAATACTAAAGAATAAAAAGACTTTTCAGTCTGGAAACTATGTCCCAAACTACCGCTGCTGGTAGGAGTGCTAGGAAGCCAGACTGAACAAGGGAGACAAAGCAGAGGCTTTCAATCTCCACACCACAGGGCCGGTCGCGGTGGGCAGTACGGGTGGACAGTGCGGTAACTGTGACAGAGCGTGGGGTGGAGACATCTTCCAATGTGATGTAACAGAAGGAGTTTTCATTGAACCCCAGTGCCAGCACCTCCCCTCCTCCCTGAGGGGGAGAGGGGCTCAGGCCCACACCAACCGGAGCCTGACCTTGGAGAGACACCAGAGGGAGGGCACCAGGGCTGGCTGTCCAGGCGTCCAGGCCTCTCCTGGGTGACCAGTGGCTGATGGCTGACAGCCAGATCTGGAGAGCGGAGAGCAGCAAGGGGGGGGGGAGGAATGGGCAGGCTGAAGGAGGCTGTTCCTCGCAGCTTCAAATCCGGGAGCTTCGGGCTCTCCCTGTGCTGGCCAGGGGAGAAAGCACCCTGTGACCCCAAGTCCCGGTCGAGGTGATTTCCCACCTATCCCGGGCCTGGGGCTGGCAGGGGCGGCTGCTGGCTGAGCTTTGTGCTTGCAGCCCTGGTCACAATACATGGGGAGCGCCCGGGCCCAGCCTCCCACCCAGCCACCCACCCAGCCTCCC
>NW_012267251.1:2270373-2320250 GCF_000151885.1 Dipodomys ordii
CGCGGTTGGATGCCCACGCGGGACCCGCGGGCTGCGCTCACGCGCGCGTTTGGTGGCAGCGGGCGTCCCGCAGAGCCGGGGCCGCCGTGACCTTGAGCGCCAGCCCTGACCCTGACGGGCGGCGAGGTCACGTGCTGGTCCATTTTAACTGCTCACATTTCGTTGTTTGGGGGCTGGAGGGGGGGGGTGACCCGGGGCCTGGCCTCTGACCCCGGCCTCTGACCCCGGCCTCTGACCCGGTCCTTTCAGTACGGCCTATGCCCCAGTGACCAGCTCCGCTTCTTAGCCGACGATCCCCACGAAAAGTATTCACCGGTGGTTCGAGTCCCGGCCTCGCGCCTTCGGGGTAACACCCGTGGGCACACAGACACAAACGGTGCCCGGATGGTTCCAACAGCCCCTGGGGAAGCCATGGTAATAAAAATTATTTGGGTGAGACTTGACCCTTGACCCCCCCCAAAGGTGAATATTGATAAATCACTGATAATTGCAGTTCTCATTGCAAAGTTTTCCGGTTTTTGAAGGGTTTTAAAGGACTTAAGAATTAATACTTGATTTATTAAAATTAAACATTCACGAAATCAAAGTCCTAATTTCCCTTAAACTTTTAGGTTCAGCTTACAAATCTCGTTATTTTATTTGTAAATCTTTTATTTTATAAATCCTATAAATTTTGCAGTTATTTTTAAGAACTTTTCCCTTTGTAGTTAAATCGCCTTAAATATTACTTAAAAAGTAATATACTCGATTTCTCATTGAAATGTTTAAATTGTCTATAAACAAAACTTTCCTAAGTGCCCATACTATGTCTACTATTAAAAGACACATCTACATATGATGGATCTTAAGTTATTTAAAGGCTTTCTGTCTTGTTTAAAACCTTAGAAAACCCTTCTTGTATCTCTCAACTTAGACTCATAGGTCAAATTAATAACTTAATTTTATGCTTAAATTGAGATGTGAAATTTGAATGCTTTGTTACATGCTGGAATTTTCCCATTCCTCCTAAATATTCCAAAACTTATATAACTATATATACACACACATATATATAGCTAAAACTTCCAAATTTAACCTTAAATCTTAGTATGTTAATTTGATATATTTTATACTTTTTTTGTGCCAGTCCTAGAGCTTGAACTGAGGGCCTGTGTGCTGTCCTTGAGCTTTATTGGGGGGGTTGGTTAATTGGAGATCAGAATCTCATGGACTTTCCTGCCCAAGCTGGCTTTGAACCATGATCGGTCCTCAGATCTCAACCACCTGAGTAGCTAGGATTTCAGGCATGAACCACTGGTGCCCAGCTATTATTATTATTCTTTAAGTAGTATATAAAGTGGTTTCAATTGAAGGTATCAGTTTATGAGTATAATGCACCTTGATCAATATCACCCCTTCCATTATTATTCTTACCCCTCCACCTGTCCTATCCCCATCGATCTATCCCTTTAAGTTACCTGGCCCCATTTGGGGGTTAGTTACTTTTTGCCATAGGGCCTTGGGTTTTGCCTGGCTAGTGATTGGTTGAGATGGAGTCTCTCAAACTTTCTGCTCACATTCCTCAATCTCCCCCCACCTCCCAGGAAGCTAGCTGTCTCGACTCTTTGAGATACATGAATGGCGAGGGAGGGTAGAATGGAGCTGGTCACTCTTTCTCACTGTAGCTTCCAGAGAGCTGTGGGCTTGCGCGTTCCAAGGAATACGGTTCCAAATGTTCGTGTAACCTTGAATCACGTATGCACGCTCCACCTTAGGCAGCCTTGAGGCCATGTTTTGGTCAAGTGCCCCTTTTGTCCAGCGAGGCTCTGGGGAGCCTCCATTGCTGGACAGGCTGCCAATGGACAGAAGATGAAGTCGGTACTGCTGTGCAGTCTGCGAGTCTGTGCTGGGATGGGCTGGTGGACAGATGTGCTGCTGTGCCGTGCCGTGGAGTCTGTGGACAGGAGAACTGTTGGGCAACGCAGGACCACCGTGCCTGGAATTGTTCTTTGACCTGCCCAAGTCAGAGAACCTGAGAGCATGCATCAATGAGTGTTATTAGATCCTGAATACTTCCCAAGCTTTGCCTGCCTGACTGCATTCAACCAAGACATTGTTGATGGCACTGCGTGCACGGGGAAGGCAGGGAGGGAAACGTGCGGAGGGGCCGTGGCTGAGGGAAGCTGGCCCCCTCGGAGGAATGGCAGCTAGCAAGGTGGAGTGGAAATCTGGAGATTTAATACCACGGTTCACACAATGCATCCTGACAGCAGTGGAGAGGTTTGTGTTTTTTGTTTTTTTTCACCAAGCTTGTAGGCAGGGAGGTTATACAAATTCTTCTAAGAGACAACATTAAAAAGCAAAACGTTGTGCTTAAAGGAAGAAGAGCAGTAATGATAGATGGAACGGCGAAGAAACTCAATGTCTTAAGCACGCTTCAAACACAGTTGAGGCTTGTCTGAATTTTTAAAACAAGCACTGTAGGTAGATGTTCCACGTTGCTGCCGGGAGAGAGGATAGAAGCTCCTGATGGCAGCTGCACTGGGGCTGGGTAGGAGGACAAAGCTGTCATCTAGTGAGGAACATTCCAGAAGCTAACTTGTGTTCCTGCTCCCCTTGAAGGTCATCTCCTTTAGCTTACAAATGCTTTCTTTTTTTCCCCCCTGGGAGAATCAGCTTTAATTTTTATTTATTTTTTATTGTTACTGTAAAGGTGACGTGCAGAAGCGTTACAGTTTTATAAGCTGGGTAATGAGTGCATTTCTTTTTGGACAATGACACCCATTCCCTTGCTTTCTCCTAGTTTTTCTCTCCCGACCCTACCCACAGTTGTGTAGTTCATTTTCCACATAGTGTCCAGTGAGCACCACTGCTGCGTTTGCTCACCTTCTCTCCCTCCATTACAGATCTCCTCTTCAGGAGATTTCCTGTTCTCGTGGACTCATACACCCTGAGTCCTGCATCCAGATGTGTAACCCAAGTCTTTGTGCAATCACCGGGACAATGTCTGGTTCTCCCGCGGTATAAGAATGCAGCCTGTCTTGTTTCCTAGCATGTTCCCCAGTGCCCAGCAATCCAAGGGCTAAAAGGTGCACAAGAGGTGATTTGTTGAATGAATGTACGGCGTGAAAGAAGGCCCAGAATACCACAGGAATGGGTGAATTACTAAACGGCTCAGGATTCTTGGATTCTCTTTTTTTTTTTTTGGGTCCGGTCGTGGGGCCTGAACTCTGGGCCTGGGTACTGTCCCTCTGCTCTTCAGCTCAAGGCTAGCACTCTATCACTTGAGCCACAGTGCCACTTCCGGCTTTTTTTTTTCTGCTTATGTGGTGCTGAGGAATCGAACCCAGGGCTTTAAGCATGCAAGGCGAGCGCTCTACCACTGAGCTATCTTCCCAGCCCTCTTGGATTCTCTTTAAGCATGCATGGATCTCTGTGTGCGCCTGGCTCAGAGTGCCAGACTCACGTGTGTACTGAGTATATGCAACCTCCAGACCCAACATCCGGGGTACCTCTTAGAACATGATGTGATGCTATCAAAGGAAGAAGAGGAAAATTAATTCCCTCATGGTCTGTTAACCAAATGATTAAAAGGAATACCAAGTTAGAAATATTTGAAGTGGTATTATATCACGGTGTCTATGAGTCACTCTTTTGTTTCATTTAAACATGTGTCACGTATACATACATACACACATACATAAACATATATTCAATATATATTTTGGGATTATGTCTTAAAGAAATGAATTATAGAAATAATATTGGTGGGGGATTCTGACTCTAAACCTTATGCAAAAGATGGCTTCTCAACTTTATTGCCAGATTTATGACACTTTGATTTCCAGTAATGTTTTCAAATGTTTGACTTCTATCTCAAGAAAGAATAGGGCCTTAAGTTTCCTGCCAGATTTTGGGATACTCTTCTTATAACTACAAAAATTCCTGTAGTAAACATCTCTGAGTGTTTATGATCATGTGAATATCACAAGGTAATATTTTGTGCTTCTGAAATTTTATGGCCCATGAGACAAGAACCCATGGGCATCTGCTCTGCTAGTAACTCCTGGCCTGGCCTTCTAGAAGTTACCAAGCTGCATCTCGAAGCCAATGACTAATTCTATAAAAATCTAGACGTTCATAGTAAGAGTGAGTTGGAATCTGGAGTAAATGACTACATCAAGTTTTGGCATTCCTGGCATTTTAGAGCTCCCTTTTTTTGTTTGTTTGTCAGTCCTGGGACTGGAACTCAGGGTGTGGCGCTGTCCCTGAGCTGCTTTTGCTCAAGGCTGGCGCTCTACCACATGAGCCACAGCGCCACTCCAGCCTTTTCTGTTTATGTGGTACTGAAGACTTGAACCCAGGGCTTCATGCATGCGAGGCAAGCACTCTACCACTGAGCCACCGTCCCAGCCTTAGAGCTCCTTTTAATGACAGGAATGAGGAGACCTCCAATGGAGTCAGGAATAATGAGGGGGTCTTTGTATACCTTCACTTCTTCAATTTGATGCCTGTTGGGAGCTATTCCTAACCCAGCTGCAACTGTCCACATGGAAACCATTTTTAACAGATGAGGTCTGATTATGGAAGTACCTACCCAGTGTGAAAGTTCTAGAAAGTTCTACATGTATCTATATAGAGGGAAGATTGACTTGGGCCAAGCTGTGAACCCATAACCATCTGCACTTGCCATGTGGGAAAATAAATGAAACTTCAAATTCATGTTGTTTCTTGGCTCTCTACCCTCTCAGTTAAAGGAGAACGAAGACCATTTGCCTTTTCCTCAGAAGTGTGGGCTCTCCACCGCTCGGGCGCTGGGTTCACTTTCATCTATAAATACATCCTGGTTTAGTCACGCTGATGAGGCGTTGGTTTTGAAGTGTCACAGCGCTGGTCTGAGACACGTGGGCGCGGCTCCCATCCCCACGGCACAGGCTCGGGCTCGGGAGCGGCAGCAGTGAGCAGGTCAGCGTGGGGAGCGGCCCGAAGGACTTCTGCTGGCCCGCCCTCTGACACTCGGTCAGGTAAACAAAGCACAGCGCAGCCCGCCAGCCTGCCATGTCTCTGACCGGGCCACGGCCCCTCTTCTTAAGTGGCCTTCCGAGTCTTGCCTTCCTGGAAGCCATGTGGGACGCGGCCTCTGCCCCGGGTGCCCAGAGCCTCCCCCGATCTGAGGGGCGGGGGGGTGCTGTCCACTCTGGTTAGTGTGGGAAGGAGGTCACAGGCTGAACACTAGGCCAGAACGCGCAGTCTGTGCGTGTGAACCCCCGTGCTGTGCGTGCCCCCGGCAGCACCCCTCAAATCCACCTCTGTAAGGGGACGGGTCGCACAGCTGGGAAGTGTTCGCCCCAAGTGGCTGCCGAGCGAGCGGGTGGTGGACTTGCAGGGAGGGGGAGGAGACAGGCTGGCGGCAAGCCAGGAGACACAAGAGCCACGCTGGGTCTAGGCAAGAGGCCTGGAGCGCTCAGGACACGGGGGACTTAGAGTCAGACAAACCTGGGCTCCCACCTCCAGCAGCCATAATGCAACTGCCCCATGCCTCGCCCTCTCCATCAGGAGAGCCAAGGTGACGCGAGCACCATACGTAGTCGTGCGTGTGAAG
This sequence comes from Dipodomys ordii, assembly GCF_000151885.1. NCBI lineage: Eukaryota > Metazoa > Chordata > Mammalia > Rodentia > Heteromyidae > Dipodomys > Dipodomys ordii. Next base: position 2,275,955 of record NW_012267251.1, read on the forward strand.
GTGGGGGCACGGCTGCACGCACGCCTGGCGCAGCGTGGGCACAGGGTGGCCATGGGGGTCGGCGCTGTGCTCAGGCTCCAGACGGCAGGAACTGCACCTCAAAGAGGTTGTGTGGAGGGTCAGGAGTGATGGAGCCCTCCTGTAATCTCAGCCGTGCGGGAGGAGGTCTGTCCTGGACTAGCCCCAGGTTCTGCTCCCCCCCCAAAAGAATGTGAGATCCTATCTGGAAAATAGAGCAAAACAGGGCTTGAAGACACAGCTCAAGTGTCACCTGCCTGGCAAGAGCTGGATCCTGAGTTCAAACCCTGGTATGGAGAGACAGTGCAAGAGAGAGAGACAGAGAGAGAGAGAGAGAGAGAGAGAGAGAGACAGAGGGAGAGACACAGAGAGAGGATGCATATAAGGCACTTGGCACAGCACCTGGTTCTCAGGAAATGCCTGTCATAAATTCAAATGCTGTTGCTCATCGGGTTTATGTCACTGGTGACCCTGCTGATCCTAGAGGTCAGCGTGGAGAAGAACTCGGCATGGATTTGCTGAATGCGCACATCTGTGGTAGGCCTTCACAGCTGTCCCGGGCTGCCTGGGTGGTTTGCCATCCTTGAGCCTACGAAGTGAAGGATGACGGGAAAAGTTCTATTTTGTCCGAAAATCTAGGAAGTGTCATGGCTAACAGCAGGCAGAGGGCTGCTTTCCCTTTGTGGAAGGCTGAAGGCAAACAAACCAGAAAGTTCTTGCACCTTTCCGAAGCTACCTTGCATCTGAATCATCCAGAAGCATCCGTTCGCAGTGCAAACTTGTCTTCTCTTCCACCAAATGTTGTCTTTCCTTTTCCACGAGCATTACTCTGGACCGCTTTGACCTTCCACTTTTCGTAGGTCAAACATGGTCAAATAGCAGCATCATAACCAAAGAAATAAAGGCAGGAAACGATTGTCTACTGTAGGTAACTTCCATTATCCATTTTCTCAGATGAGAACAAGAGGCCAATAGTTTGCCTCCTAAATCCACAAAGCTGCGATTAAAATGGACAGCACTTCTATTTCAAAAGCCTTTACATGTGCATACACGATTTCAGACCTAGCTTTATGCTTTTTGATTAGTTCTTTGGTTTTCTTTTTCAAGTGTACTCTGAAAGAAAGTTAAGAGTCGCAGTTCGTTGTGTGTCAGGTATCATTCTAAGCACGCTAAACACAGGGAATTATTTTCTCTCTGTAACAGGAAGGTGCAATTCCTCTTCATGTTTCACAAAACATGGGGTGAAAGAAGTTTGCCTGAATGGAGTCAGCTCTGCTGAAGATGGAGCAGAGCGGTTCCCTGCAGAATCCCCCGCGCTTGCCTGGGCCCGCCGCCCTCCTGCCCGTCAGCACAGGGGCCTCTCCTTTGATTGCTTGTTAATGCACAAATGGGCATTGCATCTGTGCTTTTACTATAAGCTGCTGAAATGATCACACGGTCCTCCTTTAAAGATGCTCATATAGATGAGTAATGAAATACCAGTTTTGTTATTTTACAGTACCAGCGCTTGAACTCAAAGCCTGCACTCAGGGCCCTGAGTTTGCCCAGCTTGCTTGGCTGGCACTCTAAAACTGGAGCTGTATATCCATTTCTGCTTTTTTTCCTTCCTCCCGTCTTTCCGTCCGTCCGTCTGTCCTTCCTTCCTCCCTCCCTCCCTTCCTTCCAGCCCTCCCTCTTTCTTTCCTTCCTCTATCCCTTCATCTCTCTCTCTCTCTCATTTTTATTTTTGTTAATTGGAGATAAAGTTTTGTGGACTTTTTTTTTTACCCAGGCTGACTTTGAACCAAGATCCTCTGGATCTCAGCCTCCTGAGTACTTGAGATTACAGGCATGAACCACCAGTCCATGGTCTAAATAGCATCTTTAACTTTTTGCCTAAATGATCTGGAGACACTTTGTGCAAGTCAAGCATTTGCATGCATTCGCTACCTCTCCTCCTTCTTTAAAGAGCAGGCTTTGAGAACCAGTGTTTCACTGTGTATTTACTTATCTGACTGGAAGGCGGTCTTAGTCTAGGTTTCCCATCATGCTATTGAGTATTAAATGAATTCCTTTAGATGTGTTCATATTATAGACCCAAACAATTGTTAGGAAGATTGCACTGGTGAGTTACAGACTCACAATCAATAGCAGCAATAGTGTGAAGGACCTTCCACATTTATGCACAGATAGCCAATGCTGACATTGTAAATGAAGAGACAAACACCAACAAAAGCAATTATCAAAACTTTTTTGTCTTCAACTCAAGCCCTGACCTATATCAGAGTAGAGTATGGTAGCCCAGGTGTCCATCACAGGATGAATGGTAAAAGAAGATGTGGCTTCCAGTCACAACAGAGTTCCAATCAGCCATAGACAAGAAAGACACTGGGTGGTTTGTTAGGAAATTGGAAATTATCACGTTCAGTGAAATAAATCCTATATAGACAAACATTACATGTTTCTCTCTCATGTTGGAACTAGGTGGGAAAGGATATGAAGGAAAAAGGGCTCACTAGGAATATGGAAGGGTTGAGGGAGAGGGGAGAAGTATATTATATGCATATGTGGAAATGTCAGAATGAAACTTATTTTGCAACTAACCTACGCTATTTTTTAAAAAAAGTATATGCAATAAGCTTTCTAGAAAGCCAGTCTCTGTATCTAACAAGACACCAGTTTCTTAACAGCTTAATTGAATTACTGAGATTATTCACTTGGCAAGATGTTGTGTGGGGGGTGGGGGTGGTAGCTGTTGATCACAGAACAGACAGATTCAGGCACAATTGGACACTGCTGTCAATTTAATTAGTAGTGTCGATCCTGTCTCCAATAGTTCCCCATCCCAGTATTTGGTGTTAAAGCAAGTATCAATCATCCTGGGTCTCTTGGTTGAGTGCTTAAGTAACTCCTCTGCTTTTCAAAGATAATCTCTCCTGTCCTCTCCTGTCCACGCTTGCTTTGATGGCCAGCGAGCGCGGCGTGTGGGGTCTGGAGCCACGTGACAAGACGTCTGGGATCTCAAGAGGTGGACGTGGTTGAGGCCACTCAGATAGATTTGAAGGGGAACTTTCTAGCCTTCCAAAGGCACTTCCTTTATGGATAACTTCATGTTTTATTAAGAATAATGAGTGAATTGTCTAATACGCTAATGGCAGAATTGTAAGATCTGAAAAATGTTTTCGATCTCTGGTTGGTGTGTGACATTAAAAATTATGTTTTCTGAAATGCTGTGAGTTACTTTTTTCCCCCTGCACTGTCTTTTCACACAGTGGATGTGAAACGGAGATTTCCCCCGGGTCTTCTCATGGATGGCTGAGCTGGCGGGAGCCGGGCTGACCCGGGTCCAGGAGCCTCTCGGTCCCCGTTCCCAGCGCCTGCCTGGAGGCCTCCGAGCAATTCTGGATCTCAGAGGCTGAGGTGGCGTTGCGAATTCCCCTCGGTGATAAGGGCTTCATGGGTCAGGCCTGGGCGTGGGGCCACTCAGGAACCTTAGGCAGTAGCTCTCAGCATCTGGGTGCTTGCAGAGCCCGCACAAGGCTCTGGGCTCCATTCCCAGTCCTCCCTGCCCCGCCCCCAAAGGAAAGATAATACTCCAAGACAGCAAGTCTGAGACAGAGGCGCCAGGGAAGGGGCAGGGAGAAAGGACTGGAGAGGGAAGAGCCAGAGGACCTCCAGGGACACCGGAGACATCCTGAGCACCCGCCAACGGCCTGCCCTGACTCCCATCTCCTGACAAGACAGGAGAACAGACAGAGGGGTTCTCTCTGTCTGTCTCTGTCTCTTTCTGTGCCAGGACTGGGGCTTACACTCAGCCTGGACATGGCCCCTTAGCTTTTTCCCTCAAGGCTGGTGTTCTATCACTTGAGTCACAGTTCTACTTCAGCTTTTTGGTGGTAAGAGGTTGATGGACTTTCCTACCCTGGCTTGCTTTTTGGACCAAGATCCTTAGACCTCAGCCACCTGAGTAGCTAGGATTATAGGCACAAGCAGCGGATTTCTCTTAATTGCTGTTAGAAAAAGGAAAAATAGGGTGGAGCGTCTAGCTTAGCATGCACAGGCCCGGGGTTCGACCTCCAGCACCAAAAATGGGGGGGGGGGAAGCAGAGCTCTCTGTTCCCATTTAAGGAGCTCCCTGCTCCCCACACAGCTCTTTTCACCCCATTTTGCTAGTCTCTTGGTAAGAGGGTCACATGCATTTTGTTGCATTTATCATCTTTGTTGTTAAACTGTCTGAAATTACAAATAAAGGAAATGTGATCCCATCCGGAAGCTGAAGGAGAAACGGCGACACCAGCGCTGTCTTGCTGAGTCTAAAATAAAAACTGTAAGCGCCATCTGCCTGGAAAGAGAGGAGCAGGTAGACGAGCCCCCGCTGCCAGTCCCCATGCTGCCATCGGAAAGGGCCACGGCCCCAGCCGCGCAGCTGGGCACTTTCTGTCCACGTGCCTTTCACCAGGGACTGGCCAGGAAGTCCGAGTTGCCACTTTTCCCTTAGTTCCTAGCTCTCAAAGTATGGCTATTGAGCAAAGATTGGTTTCTAAGGTCCTGAGGTAAGAAAGCACTCACCTTTCTAGGTCATTCCGTTGAGCCTCCATCTGGACTTGTGGCGCTCAGTGGTGGGAAAGCGTGTGAGAAGTTGGGAGCCAAGTAGGACGAGCCAGCAGAGTCCAGATCAGCTGTGTTTTCCTCCCTTCTCCCCGTCTTCCTCACGCGCACCGGTCACGGCTTATTTATCTTTAAACATCCCACAGGCCAAGTCATTCCTGCAGGGGTGTGTGTTTAAGCATCGTCAGACCCGGTAATGGCTCTCAAGTCTTCTTCTTGGGTGAGAACGTGTGACCTTTTTTCTAGATTGACTCAAGCCCATGTTTGAGAACAGATCCGAGCTCCCTGCTGTCCAGGAAATGCTGCATTCTTGTGTGTGTTGGGCAGGATTTCCTGCAAAGGGTCAAGAAAACATACTTTCCCATCATCTTTGTTTAAACTGTAAAAATCCTTGGGTCTAAGTGGACACCCTGTTCGTTGCCGCCATGGTAACCAAGGAAGATGGGCAGGTCACTCCTCATCACTGTGTAAAAAGCCCTAATGGCCACCTCCCCAGCAAAGCAAATGAGAAGCCTCGTTGTATCCAGGGCTCTGTGCGCTGTATAACACCTCCGCGCACCTAAAACAGGACAGGTGCAGCTGCTTGTCCCAAAGCAACTGCATCTGAGCCAGTACACGGAGGGTGCGGGTCTCTGGCTCATCAGTGCTCTTGCTTAAGTGTGTGTTTGTGATCCATTAAGAAAGAGCCTCAGCCGGGCGCCGGTGGCTCACGCCTGTCATCCTAGTCACTCAGGAGGCTGAGATCTGAGGATTGCAGTTCAAAGGCAGCTTGGGCAGAAAAGTCTGTGAGACTCTGACCCCCAATTAACCACCAGAAAACCAGAAGTGGAGCTGTAGCTCAAAGTGGTAGCACGCTAGCCTTGAGCAAAAAAGCTCAGGGACAGAGCCCAGGCCCTTGGTTCAAGACACACAACCAATTTTAAAAAAAGTCTCAGCCTATAGCAAAACCACCCTGCAAGTCTTGAATTGCTATTCTTGAGGTTTTGCTTATAGGAGACAGAGTTTCCAAAGCATTAGCCCTACAGAGCCAGATGGATGCAGGATCTAGAGTGTGGGCTGCAAGCCCCAGGTTGGGCCCCGCGTCTAACACCAAGTTGGCTTGAGTAAAAATAACAGTTGAGGCAGGGAACAGAAAACCTTGACTCTCATTGAAGTGTCGCAGATCCGAGGCTCTACCCACCACACTGGAGCTGCTGGTGTCCCGTGCTGCGGGCGGTCTGTCCGCAGGCCCCCTTATTACTCAGCCGCAGTCTTCCTACTCCGCCGGTGGCCGTGAAGCAGCGTGCACCACCGTGACTTAGCAGGATTGGTTTGTGCTTATTTGGAGATTTCCAGCCACAGTGAAGACCCAGGGCCATTTGCCAGGTCAGTGTTCCCCAGAATGGCTCCACGAGAAGCTGCATTTCAGGGGCTTTGGTCCTTATGTCTCAGAACAACCCATTTGCTTCCGTGCTGACTGAACAGGGGAGGTCAGGTCAAAGTCATCCGGATGCTGGGGAATGAAACACTCAACAGCAGGCTGAAGTGGAAAGCAAGGGACAGAGAAAATTATGCTCCATGGTGTGAGCAGCAGATCATTCGCCTGGCTTTGATCTAGAGTTACTCGCGGTCATCTGTCAAATAAACAAAAAAGGAACGTGGAATCTGTCACAGGTACAGCTGTGCTAAAGCAGCTGCCTACATCCTAGTGTGGAGAGAAATTTTAAAAAAAACCAGCTGCCACATAATCAATAATGGGATCCACTTGCCCATCAGTAACGTCATCAAAAAGATGGTATGGGGCTAAAGAGTTTTCAGCTAAACTCAAAAGGCCAGCAACAAGTAAGCTCCAGCCCATCAGTAGTACTACGAAGATGGGAGGAAATGCTGGTATTTTCTTGATAGGCACATTTTTGTAAGTGTTGGTTAAATGAGGCCATGATAGGTTGACCTAGACAAATTTTACACACACATCTAGAATAGTGTCTGGGAAGGAAGACCAGAATGGAAAGCGATCCTCATTATAGCAAGGTCTTCAGTCTGCACCCAGGCCGGTGCGGGTGCAGACTGAGGAGGTCAGGGACACCCAGATGAATGCCCTTTGTCCACAGTGCTCTTCAACACTGGCTTGTTCCCTACCAGGAAGTTATATAACAGAACTTGATTCTGGCCTTTGAACACACACACAAAACTTATAAAGCCAGCGATTCAGGCAGCACATTACAAATGGCCAAAGATAAAAACAATGCAATGTCATTTATGCAAAGTATGACAGTCAAAATTCATCTATGCCATTAGATGTCAGGAGAAATTACCCTTCTTTGGGATGAGTGTTCTAAGACATTCAAAGAGAATGGGGCACTGGTAACACTTTTGTTTATTAATTTGGGTATAGGTCACACAAGAATATTTGGTTGCAACAATGCAAATTCATGCAATGTTTTGTGTGTGCAGGTTATATTTCATAAAATGATAGTTATGTGCCCAAAGAGAATGTAGATCTTTCTTAGTAGGGAAATTTGCAGAAAGAGATACTTTCTGGAGAGCACATGACTAAAGTTGGGCTAAGATTGGTGGTGTGTGTGTGTGTGCGCACATATGTGCTGTAAGTGGAGGTTCATACTCATTGCTGGAAATCGGAACAATTCTTGGTCCCAAACAAGTTATAAGTAGGTAGTTATCCAGTGCATGGGCATCAGCTCAATGTGCACACTCAAGGGCAAAATTGTGTAGACAACCAGGTGACATTCCTGGCTGTCCTGTTCGAAGCCTGCCTCTCCTACCTGCATTGTAGTAAGTCAGCTTAGTGCAGGCCTTTCCTCATGCCTGCGGTCAATGCTTCAAGTTTTTGTTTTTGTTTTTTGTTTTTGGCTGGTCTTGGGGCTTGAACTCTTGGCACTGTCCCTGAGCGTCTTTTGCTCACGGCTAATGCTCTACCACTTGAGCCACAGTGCCATTTCTGGCACTGTAGATGAGTCTCATGGACGTTCCTGCCTGGGCTGGCTTCGAACCATGATCCATAGATCTCAGCCTCCCAAGTAGGTAAGATTAAAGGCGCAAGCCACTGGCACCCAGTTCAACAATCTTTTAACGAGCACACATTGCAGTGATGAGGGGTACTTGCTAATTGCTGAGAGATCTAGACGGGTCGTACAGAGAACTGCCTTGTGGAGAACGGATAAGAAACCCATTGAATACAGCAAGATGACATGGGGATTTCATGGATGCACCTTGGGAGAATACGGTTTTTCTTTGATTCAATTTTGAGTTACTTTGATAATTGTCTTCTAGTTAATATCAACTGTGTTATAGTATCATTCTACTTGAAACAAGTCCAGGGTCACAGAGGATACTTGCATGGTCAGGTAAGCCAAAACAATAATCACCACTACTATTTGGCAAGGGAGTGCTTGCCTAGAGGTAGTCATAAAAGGGAATCAGCTTGGTGCCGCTGTGGTGGGGAAAAGTCCTAAGCTTTCTGCACCTTTGTTTCTGTTTTCACAGAGTCCAGATCCTCTGCGAGGAGACTCAGTCCCCGAAGCTCCGGCTCCCCTCTTGACGGGTCAGGCAAGGGAGAGCTTTCTGGCTGGAACCAGAATGCAACTTGGCTCCAACACAAAAGCTCTGTGCTCCTACATCTCTCTAAGCCGCTTTTCACATTCCAAGGGGAAGGCGTCCACACACGACGGTGAACGCACACATCGTGGGAGAGTCAAGAGACTTGTATTTTGGATCAGAGAAGGAACTTTACAACAGGACGCCTGTCGACAAAAGTTATCCACTCCCAAATCACCCGCATTTCCTTTCAGCATGCAGTGAGGGCCCTGGAGGCCGTGGATGATGGTTGGCGGACCAACCATTTCCCTGAAAGATAGCATGCGCACCTGTCAGTGTGCTCAGCTATTCCTTTTTGCTGCTGGAGGCACACGGACAGTGTTTCAGAATTCCCATATGGCCAGTCCCTTTTGGAAATGTCAAAGGCCATGTGGCCTTCTAAGCCGTAAGAGTTTCTTCACTTATCAAGAGTCTGGTCTGGACAGCACGTGTTCGGCTTTGGGGAGCCTGACTCTGTTTCTTGGGTAACTAAAGCAGTGCTTCTTACCATGGTGTCCTGTCCACTGCTGCTCAACGCTTATTACCTTCATCGGCATCGAAGCCTGGTGAAGAGGCTTTTTGTCAAGGATAGGAAAGAGAACATGACATTCTTTTTCATGTATAGAGGAAGTCCAGTGGTAAGCCCTGAGCATTTGGTTGAAGGTCACACAGAAAGCATGCTGTCATTTGCACTGAGCGAGGAGGAAGACACAGGAAGGTGCTGGGCAGCTTCTCCACGGCTGTGACTCCGTGCCTGAGCTCCGCAGCTTACAATGAGAAAGGCTTGGTTTTGCTCATGGCTTAAAAACTTCAGGCTCTGTTGCTCTGGGCTGTGGAAGTTCCGAATCTCCACAGCACACCCACAGTAGATCATGGCGGGAGAAGATGGTAAAGTAGGCTGCTCAATTCAAGACACCTAGGAAGAGAGAGAGAAAGAGAGAGAGGGAGGGAGAGAGAGAGAAAGAAGAGAGAGAGAGGGAGAGGGAGAGGGGGGAGAGAGAAAGAGAGAGAAGGAGAGGGAGAAGGGAGAAGGGAGGGAGAGAGGTTCATAATCCCTTTCGGGAATATGCTGTTGGGACCTCACTTCCTTTACTAGGTCCCACTTAGCTCCTAGAAGTCTCCCATCACCACCCAGGCTGACAGCTGAGCCTATCGGAGGGCTTGACCTAGTTGCTAGATACTTGTTTCTATAGCAATGATACTCATCTTCCCATTCAAGGCCTCGGGTCACGATCATGGTCACTGCCACTCTAGAAGAAGGGAATGAGCGCGTTATTCTGTGAGAACAGCACCTGTCGGGTCCCACCCCATCCAGCGTGAAGGAAAGCAATGCTTGAGGGGGGGTCAGACTCCCAGACGGGCTTCCAGGCTCCTCAGCCGTATCACTCTGGCCCCTGCACAGTCTCCACCCACGAGAAGCAGGGCTGCAGACACGGTGCTGGGTGTTGTCTGATGATGGAGCCAGTCACTGGGCATCTATATTCACCATGTCGAGGCACTCTTTTGTGAAGCTATGCCTCTACCACGCAACACCTCTTTTCTGAGGCCCAGAACTCCAAACACTGTACCTGGACCCCCCTCAAAGGAAAGAAGTTATCCTCCAAGTGCTGAGGAGGAGCAAGAAGTAGCTGCAGCATCCAAGACACTTGGGGACCGTCTCGTGACACAGCCTCCTGGGAATGTCCGTCCGCTCTGACGTCGCCGGGCTCTGCGGGGCCCTCGGCAAGGCAGGCGATCTGCTTAGAAAGTCACCGAGATGAAGATTTGGGGACCAGGATTTTACAAATCCAGTTTTTGTGTAAAACCCAAACAAATGTTATCTAGAGGCGAAGTCATTTTTAAAGTCTTTCTTCCAGACTGAAAGATGCCTGCACACGCTCCAGCTTTGTATTTCACTTTCCTTTATTAATTAGCAGGAACATCTGCATGAACACAGGATCATTCATTTATAATCTAGTGGGTCTTTTCCTTTCCGAACTTCCCGGATGAAAGAGAATCGAACAAAAAGGAACTGTTTGATCCGGACTTCTCCCACAGATGTAAAAGATGCCCTCAACTAACATTCAAGGTGTCTATTTTGCCCTTATGTAGAGTTTCATGAGATAAACCACATTAAACAAAAGTGGAGGCATTAAAATTCAGATCCTATGTTCTGTTGGCTACACCATCCTGTCTTTCTCTTTAAATTGTGAAAACAGCCGGTGTTAGTAATGGCAGCCTGAGCCACACCATTTCTTGAGCTAAAAGCACAGCTTCCTCCAAGGGACTCGGGAAATAGCAGCAACATGATAAGCCGTTTTGTTACTGTCAGCGTTTAGGGCTCACCTCACCCTCCGTGTCCAGCTTCCTCTCTATCTTAGTTTGAGCCTTGATGGATTTTCCTGAAAACAATGGGTTCTGGACATTCACATAGAATCCTTAGAAATAAAATAGGAGTTTGTACACAAGGGGATTAGCTTCCTATGACTGCTGCAACAACTTGTCACTGGCGTGGTGGCCCCCCCTCCCCCTTTGAGACCACGCTCCCTTGAAGGACTGACGTCTGCCGCAGGCCACGGTCTCGCACTGCTTTTCCAGGGCCTTTGCTGGGGCTTCCACGGGCTGTTCCAGTCTCCAGGTTCCCTTCCATGCCTTGCGTGACTTTTCTCGTCAAAGCCAGCAATGTGCGTTGTGTCTTCATACCGCACCGACCTTCTTTCCCACAGTCACACCCGACTCCTCTGCTCCCCGCTTTGCTTCCTCTTCTGGCTCAAGACGCTCCTCTCCTGAGGGGCCAGGGATTCATGGGCTCAAATAATAGGGTGCAGAGCTCTTAGGAGAGATCATTATTCTGTGTCCCAGAAAAACCTGAGGCTGCCTACAAACAATGCTGCCAGCCCTGGCGATGTGGGCTAGAATGCTGGGCTAGCCAGTGTGCAACCTTGGGTCTGATGTCAATCACTACAAAAAATTATAATAATTATTGTACAATTATTACTCATTAGAATTACTATTATGGTCTTTATGAAATATACCAATTAATTATAGAATTGTAATTTATAGCATGTGACTATATATTAATGTTAATTATATGATATTTATATAGTATATTATATAATTATATACTATATATCTATGTTATATAACATATGATATATAATTATATGATTATATACTACAATATATCAGACTATAATATATAAGATATATAATTATATAATGTATGACTTATTACATATAACATATAATATATTATAATGTAAGCTATAATAATATATTATGTAATATATAATAATATAATGTAATAATACATTATATATAAATATATGATTATATAATTTTATAATTATAGTTATATAATCATATAGTTATTAGCCACATAATTATATATAGTTATATATAATTTTAGACATATATAATTGTATAATCATATACTTATATGTAATTATTATGTATAATTTATATACTTATATATCTTGCAATACAGTATATATTATATATTAATATATAATTTTCTTTATGGATATATAATTTGTGCACATTATATATTATAATATATAAGTTATACACTTACATGTTATGTATTTCACTTATTTATTGATTTATTTATTGGTCAGTAGTGAGGCTTGAACTCTGGGCCTGGGCGCTGTCCCTGAGCATTTCAGCTCAAGGCAAGTGCTCTATCACTTGAGCCACAGTGCCACTTCCCGTTTTCTGGTGATTAATTGGAGATAAGAGTCTCTCGGACTTTCCTGTCTGGGCTGGCTTTAAACCTCGATCCTCAAATCTCAGCCTCCTGAGTAGCTAGGATTACAGGTGAGCCACTGGTGCCCAGTTCTACATATATTTGTAACACATACTATGGTTATATAGTATATATTATATAATGTAATATATTATGATATTATATAATGTTATATACTATATTGTTATTACTTAAAGCATTACTGATTAGTTAGTAATTAAAATGAGTGGTTATAGTTAATGATGTAAGAATACAGTGCAAGCCTGATGCTGGTGGCTCTCTTCTATGATCCTTACTCGTTAGGAGGCTGAGATCTAACAATGTGGTTCAAAGTCAGCCCAGGTAGGAAAGTCTGTGAGACTCATCTCCAACAAACTACTCAGAAAAAATGGGAAGTTGCACTGTGGCCCAAGTGGTAGAGTGCTAGCCTTAAGCAAAAGAAGCTCAGGGGCAGTGCCCAGGCCCTGAGTTCAAGCCCCAGGACCAGCAAAATAAAATAAAATAAAATAAAATTCTGTGCATTTTCTCTCCTGAAAAGCTATGTGTTTTTCTGTTATCAGAAGCACATGAATTCACCCACGCTGCCCTTGCAAAAATGCCCCATAGACGGTCCTGGCAGCCAGTAGCAAGGTATTTGCTTCCTCTGCAGTGAACTTCTGCAGGATCGGAGTGGACCTCGGCCAGGGAGGCCAGGGAACACACAGCCCAGGAAATAGCTCTACAAGGACCACACACTTCCTCGGCCATGGAGATCACAAGCAGCGCTGCTACCAGAATTACTGTTCTAGTTAGAAAGTTTTATTTTTAAGAATATCTGATGCACCAGGAAGTACATGTCTTTAAATCTGTTACACATGAAAGACACAGAGAGCGGTGGCAGACTCCTTCCATTCCACGCTGCTTCCCAAGAGGCAGGCCGCGTCGTGGCTCTACATTTTGTAGTATGTTAACTATTTTCTTCCCAGTACTCACCAAATGTGGACTTGAACAGCTATATATTGCTTTATCAAATGCTTTTTCTACCAAGGCTTATATCTTCTCACTGATTTTCACATTTTCTTACTTACATGATATGCAATCAGTATTTTATAAAATTGAGTTGGCTGCAAAATTTTGATAGGATGTGCTCCCTTCCTTCCTCTCTCCCTCCCTCCCTCTCTCCCTTCCCTCCTTCCTTCCTCCCTCCCTCCCTTCCTTCCTTCCCTCTTTCCCTCCCTCCCCCTTCCTTCCTCCCTTCTTCACTTCCTTCCTTCCTTCCTTCCTTCCTTCCTTCCTTCCTTTCTTTTTGCTTGAACTCAGGGCCCAGGAGCTATCCCTTAGCTTTTTGCTCAAGGGTAGTGCTTTACAATTGAGCTGCATTTCCACTTCTGGCTTTTTGGGTGGTTCCTTGGAGATAAGAGTCTTATGGCCTTTCCTGCCCTGGCTGGCTTTGAACCTCCATCCTCATATCTCAGCCTCCTGAGTCGCTAGGATGACAGGCGTGAGCCACCGGTGCCTATGTGCTCAGTAATTTAATACTCAATGGTATGGATCCCATTTTCACCCGATTAAGAGAACTAGACGAAAATAAAGTAGCTACAATTACCAAGGATGCTGGGTGAAGTTTCTGTCCAATAGGTGTTTCTTGTGTAAATTTAGTGCATCTGAAAATGCTACCAGGCATTCCATACATGAAACAAGAGGAAAGTGTCCATTTGGGCCTTTCACATAGGAGCCAGGGCCGAAGTGAGTACAGGAAGATTTATTTCTCTGCCGGGCCGACAGCATGGCTTTCCTTTTGATGGTCAGCGCTCCCAGATGGGGAGCCCTGGCTCCCCAGGCTCTGTGCTCGAGCTCCAGCACAGGATGGAAGCGTGCAGGATGCTCAGAGCCACGGGATGGAAGAGTGCTGGACATGTGCAGCCCACATTTTTCTTCCTATTAAAGCATCCTGGACACAGGAGAAGGAAAGACAGAAATCCCCCCCCCTCCAGTCCTACAGGTGGCTTGAGTTACTCTATGTGTTTGTCCAGTTGCTCAAATGGTACCTGCAAATGTGGACCAGGATTCATCTTCTCTGGTGTTCTCCTCTTGAGCCTCAGTCCCCTTTTCTGCGCGCGGAAGCTGGGGTGCTGGTGCTGTGTCAAGGGTGGCCGCCCCGTCTCGGGGAGCTGCCTAGCCTCTGACAAGCCAGCCAGCGCAGGTGGGGGGGGGCGCTGGCGGGGTCAGAGGGGTTATGCAAGCAGCTTCCTCTCCAGGAGACAATACGAATATTAATATTAATGCAATTCCTGGTCCTTCAGATAGGAAGGGGAAGTGAGTGGGAGAAGGCTGGATCACTCGCGCCGTTTCTGGCGAGAAGACCGTGGCTTTGTGTTGCGCAAAGCACATCTGGCTGGAATCACAGTGCTCCTGGATGGAACCGGAGGCCCCCCCGCCCCCCCATGGAACTCCTGGGGGGACAAAAGCCACGCTTGGAAATGCTCTGCGCCCCCTTCCCTTGCAGGTTGGGGAGCCCCCTGCCTTGGGTCCAGTCTTCAGCTGAGTGACCGGCTGGCCGGGTCAGCCCGCGGGGCTGCCCGCCCCCCACATCTGGCCCTGAAGGGAGCCCAGCCGCGCACCGGGGGAGGCCGCGGAGGTGGGGTCCGCAGGGGAGGACAGGAGGACAGGCAGGGGGTGGACGCGGCTCGGCAGATGCTGAGGACGGCCAGGCTTTGCAGCTGGGAGGTAGAAACGCAGCCTTGTGAGGGAGACAAAGATGTGGGGCCAGGGGGAGGCGGGGGCCTCTGAGCCTCCACTGTTCTCGCTCTGAGAAGTGAAAAGCACCCGGCCCAGCCTGGCGACATCTGTGACCTTGCCCGTCCCCTCACCAGATGCCAGACGGCCATGCGTTCAGAGGAGTGACCTTTCCAGTGACACCCCTGCCAGCGCCCCTTCCTCCCCCCCGGGAGGCTTTGTGAGCGGCGCAGGAGGCGGAGAGCCAGGCTGGAGGCTGGGGGGGGGCAGGGGGAGAAGGAGGCATCTTCCACCCCGATGTGTGTGGAAGATCAGCGGAACATCCTGGAGAAATCTGTTTCCTGAAGCGCAGGTCTACACTTTAACCACAGTCACCCCCAACACCCCACCATCCATCACCCCACCCCACAGCCCGCTTCCCACCTCTGACACACAGGGTCCCCCCAGAGCGTCCTGGCAAAGTCCCTGGAGACACAGCAACCTGGAAGCTACCGCAAGCCACGATTCCTCCCGGCCCCTGTCCCTGCCCCTCCCTGGTGACCTCCCTTCCCAACATGCTGTCCTTCCAGGTCCTGTGTCCATGGAATAGTTTACAATCAAGGTTTGAGGTTAATCCCAAGCAAAAAAACTGAAGACCTTATCTGAAAAATAACCAGAGCCAACAAGGGCTG
The DNA here is from genome assembly GCF_000151885.1 of Dipodomys ordii. NCBI lineage: Eukaryota > Metazoa > Chordata > Mammalia > Rodentia > Heteromyidae > Dipodomys > Dipodomys ordii. Next base: position 2,291,243 of record NW_012267251.1, read on the forward strand.
GGGGCCATGCGCTTAAACCTCAGTAGCGCGTGCGCGTGTGCGCGCGCACACACACACACACACACACACACACACACTGTGCGATGCTCCATGGTGTTTAGAGAGTATTTTGTTTCCCGGTGGAATGTAAATTCCAAAGTGTCATGCTGTCCTCTGTTGTCTGGAACTGTACCAAGCCCAGGGAAGATTCTGGATCAATGTGTGTGGATGTGGTGACGCAGAGCTCCCCGGGCCGGAGGAGGGAGAGCGCGTCCAGACACAGAGGGCCGGCTCCATCTATGCCGGCAGCAGGACCTGGCCAGGCGCCACCCACAGGACTGCGGTTGATTGAGTCAATGACGATTGTCATTCCAGGTGAGGAGCTTCCAAGCCCTCCTTGGAAACGTGGTTCCATACACGTGGTTTCTAAAGAAACACTCTTCTGCTCTTGAGTACATTATGTTATTGCTATGGAAACAGCAGTATTTTAAAGAAGAACATTGGAACTTTCCAAATACAGTATTTATTCTTCTCGTGCTAGCAAAATAATGTGTTTTGCCTGAGAACTTGTTAGGTGGCCTGAAGCTAAATATAAAGAGACAGATTCCCATCATGTGAAAGTCTATGGGAAAACTTGGACCACCAGCTTTTCGAGATTATTATTATTATTTAAAATAAATTTAGTGCAAAACTCTAGACATAATTGGGGCTTTCAGTGAAATACCTAATATGTTAGATTTGTGTGGTGAGTTAAAAAGAGCTATTTTGTCTTTGAACCCCCAAAAGCACCTTCTGCAGGTCACAAGCTGGTGCTACCTTTGGCTTTCCCGAGCCCCAGCATCACCGGTCACTTTTGCCCTTACTCGGTCGATGCTCAGCTGGCTCTGTGGCCCCAGCTCCCCTGGTCTGATGTCTTATTTTAGCCAGGAGGTGAACTCACAGCCTAAGAGAAACGAGCAACGCAGGGCTGGGGGATTGCTGTTGGTGGCCGGACAGCTCTCGTTCCCGCACAAGTTCACTCTAGTTCTGAATATCCCTGGCACAGGTCACTGTCCTCACGGGCCTGGTTGGTTTTGGTTTTGGTTTTGGTTTTGGTTTTGCCTGGCCTGGCCTGGGCACTGTCCTTGAGCCTCTCTGTGCTCAAGGCTAGCGCTCTACCACTTGAGCCACAGCACCACTTCTGGCTTTTCTGTGTATGTGGTACTAAGGAATTGAACCCAGGGCTTCATGCATCTAGGCAAGGACTCTACCACTCTACCACTAAGCCAGCCCACTCTGTATCTTTCTTTTCCTCCCTCTCCTCCTCCCTCTCCCCCTTCTCTCTCTCTCACACACACACCTCTGCTGACAAAAAATAAAAAAATCAGAACAATTTATTAAGAAACCCATAATCTGCTCTTTGCATTATATGCAAAATGGACAGGACTCTACCCTTAGTTTTCAGTTTGCATTTTCTCTAGTGATGAAAAAAACAAGCTTGAAGCTAGAGGGACCCCAGCTGCCCTCCATCTTTGCCACCTGAGCGATGTTGGTCTGAGTCATTTCCACGCCCTTCAGCTTCGTCCGGGCTTGTCTAGAAGGCTATGTGGGAGCACATGGAAAGAAGCTGAACGAGGTCTCCCGAGCGTGAATTTCTTCCTTTTCACGATGGCATGAAGTGACAGCCACGTGGGTTCCCGTGCCCTCCTTCCTCCCCTGTTAAAGTTGAAAGAACTCAGAATCACGTTTCCATGGACATGGTTTACTTTCAGGAAACATGTATGCTGCTACTATTTTAGTTCACGTAAAATACAAGTGCTCATTTGATACACGTACTGTTCACCTTGTTAGCGTTTGAAACGCGTTGCCGTGTTCCGTGCGCGAGGTCCTGGGAAGCCCGGCGTGACGCCGTGTTTGCTCTCCCTTTCTCAAGAGGCGGAGGCAGCAGCATCGCAGGTTCTAGGCCAGCCTGGGATAGTGAGACAGAAACCGTAAAAAAAACCAACTCCAAAGGTTTTCTGCTCTTTTTATTTTTATTTTTGGCCAGTCCTGGGGCTTGAACTCAGGGCACTGTCCCTGAGCTTCTTTTGCTCAACGCTAACACTCTACCCCTTGAGCCACAGCGCTGCTTCTGGCTTTTTCTGTGTTATGTGGTGCTGAGGAATCAAACCCAGGGCTTCATGCATGCTAGGCAAGCACGCTACCTCTAAGCCACATTCCCAGCCCCTCCAACGGTGTTAAACACAAAAGTGCTTGCAATCAGTAAGGATGCAGTTAAAATACACCTCACAGCCCAGCCCTGAACCCGCCAGTGCACACCTTGTTTTTCCCCGTGGAGCCCATGCCCTTCTGCCCATCACCAACCTTCTGCCCTCTCTCTGCCCTGCTGGGTCTGCGCCCACTTCCGTCTGCAGTTCCAGAGGAAATCCCCACCCTGTCTGACTCCATTACAAGCTCAGGCTCCTCTGGTCTCCAGCCTCTGTGCATGCCTCTGCCTCCATTCTCCATCCGTCTCACCAGGGCTTCTGAATCTTCACTGGTCTACCCAGTCCCTGCGTCCTGGCATCTTAGAATCCACACGGACAATCCACCACAGGAAACACCAGGACCGCTGCATGAAGGGCAGTAGCTGCTGTGTCCGTGTTACACCCCCGTGCACAGGGCAGTAGCTGCTCTGTCCATGCTACACCCCCGTGCACAGGGCAGTAGCTGCTCTGTCCGTGTTACACCCCCGTGTACAGGGCAGTAGTTGCTCTGTCCGTGTTACACCCTCGTGTACAGGGCAGTAGCTGCTCTGTCCGTGTTACACCCCCGTGGCCAGGGCAGTAGCTGCTGTGTCCGTGCTACACCCCCGTGGCCAGTGCCCACCCCTCCTTGGCGCTGCGACCTCACCAGGTCCCCTCACCCTCATTTCCTCGCCATCCCCTGACACAACCGCAAACCCTTTCTTCCTTTGCACCTAGAAAGGGGATCAGGGATTTTTCTCAGGAAAACCAGCAGGTGATGATAAATGGGTAAGAAACAAAGGCAGAACGTGAGCCTTCCAAAGAGCCTGGAGTTCCACAAAGCGTCTGCTGTATCCTCCCTCAGCGGGGTGAAATTCTGCCTATTTCTTCACCTGCCCAAGACCCACATCAGATGGTGTTTCACTGCTTCCTTGGGCCCTGGCAGCAGCCTGAGCCTCCTTCCTGACTTCACCTCAGTCTGCTCCTAGGCCTAGTGGCACATGCCTGCAATCTCAGTACACAGGGAAGCAGAGGCCCAAGAGTCATGAGTTCGAAGCCCGCCTGGGCTATATAATAAGACCTTGTCTCAAAAAGACAAAGGAACAAACCACCAACCAACCCGAGGCCCAGCTCAGTGCTCCTGTGGGAGGAGCCACGCTGCCCCTCTGCCCAGCTGTGCGGCTCCCTTCCGTTTTGTTGTGATACATTTCCACATTTAACATTTAGCAATTTGACATTAAAAAATTATAATGTAAATGTCATTTGTTTTCAAAAATCTAACTGCCAAATTCTGATTCTTAAGGTCAAAGATAAAAATATTACCAGACTCGGGAGACTATTAGGGGATGATTTACTTCTACGTTTCCTACCAAGGCCACAGCTACAAATGCTGAGGCAGAGGATGACTTCCTGGTGACTGCCTTGGTCAAGGGCGTCGCCTCGTCTACTGTGTGTGGCGTCCAGTGGATGATACATCCTGATACACGTACCGTTGGGGACAAGAGGTACCAGGCTAGTGACCAGAGTTGGGGTCATCCTTGTTGCTCTTGGTGATATTTCCAGTAATGGATGCTCGCCCAGCAATGGGACGATGGAGGAATTCACAGGGCGATGGGTACTTTCAGGTTGCTGCACAAGCCTGGTAATAAGTAGTTTGGAAGTGGAAGGAATGTGTGCCTTTTTTGTTGTTGGTGGTCGTGGGACTTGAACTCTGGGCCTGGGCGCTGTCCCTCAGCTTTTCAGCACAAGGCGAGCACTCTACCACTTGAGCCACAGCATCACTTCTGGTTTTCTGGTGGTTTATTGGAGATAGGAGTCTCACAGACTTTCCTGCCCAGGCTGGCTTTGAACTGAGATCAGCCTCCTGAGTCGCTAGGATGACAGGCGTGAGCCACCGGCACCCTGTGGAATGTGTGTTTTATCATTGGTGGTTTTGAATAGGGCTGGAAAACATTCACTTGAACCCAGGAAGAGTCTCTTACCTAAGCATGTAACTTTTAAGAAAGACAGAGTGCAGAGGAGGGAGAGGGAGAGAGGAAGAGAGGGAGAGAGGAGGAGGAAAGGACAGGAGGAGAGAGGACAGGAGAGGTGGGGGGGGGAGGACAGGGCGGGAGAGGGACTTAAAAGCAACCACACTCAGACAAGGAAAGGACGGCATTAGTCCTCAACAGAATTTTCCAGCCATTGCCTTTTTTCCAAACGTCTAAATACAGAAATCACATACAGGTAAACTTAATGATATAAAGAAATGATTGAGCACATACATGTAGTGGGACTCGTGAAGGCTGCACACATGCATTCGTATCTTACTCCTCACTGAAAACCAGGACTTGTATTGTCTACCTTTTGTAAAGGAGCAATAGAGCTGAACAAAGAGATTAAAATACATGATAACTGTTTGAGTTCAATGCACAGAACTTCTATATAACAGTGTCTATAAGTGTCATTTCTGAGGGCTGACATGGAAATCAAGTATCTGTGACAGCCCATGCTCCCAACTACCTCACGCCACTCATCTCTCCAAATAGATATTTTAATCTCTAATTTATTAAAAGATGAAATGTTGGAATGTTAGATTGAAATCATTTGTCAGATCACGAAGTCCTCATAACATTTCTCAGCCTTAATAACACATCTGCTCTTAGAATGTGGTCTCTTGATAATAGCTGTCTGAAAGTGTCTGAATTTAGGGATTATTTGAGACAACAGATTTCCTTCTATTTGGAATTGGACAAGGCATCTGCTCTCTCCCCATTCGCTCCGTACAACAGTCTCATGGCAGTCATGAAAGGGCAGATCACTCTGAACATTAGGAGAAGGGGAAAAAAAACCTTTGGTACAACAGGAGATCTAGAGAGAGGAAGTCAGAACATGTAAGGGTAGTTTATATTCAGAAATACCATGTCACAGTTGATTTTCCAGTCTGGGTCGAACAGGAGTTAGATTACTGGCGTGTCCATATTCCCGAACCAACAATGAGGAAGATGCTTGCTAGGAATGCTCATTCACAGAATTTTATCAGATGTGATTGGGTACAGTCACCAGATATCGGTGGAAATGGGCAAAACCTTGATCATCCCAGAGCCCGGATGTTAACTCAAGTGTCCAACTGTAAGACTAGTCTAAGCACGACCCATTTTCCTTCCCACAGAGAATACTCTAAATGGCAAAACCATAATAAGAGTTTATGCAAGTCGCAGAACACACTGGCAATACACAGAAATCGGAGGCCAGAGCCGAGACGTGTTTGAAGGTGTTTGACTGCTGGGGAAGAGGCTCGTGTCAGCTCGTTAATTATAGTTCATTATAAAAATTACCATTTATAGTTTAGCAAATTCATTTTGAGATGATGGTGTTGCCCCTTTCTTTACACACATCTACAAAAATATTCTTTAGATGTGGAAAGGAGCGAGGGGTAAGTTTATCTACCACCAGGCAGAGGGCATCACAGATGGCATTAATGGATATGGAACCACAAGATCACATTTTTCCTTAATACAACTGCTCCTTCCCTAAATCAGTGTTTGTGTGTGCACAAACGGATGTACAAATAATGCATATGCGAAGCTTGTGACTTTTTAAAGTAGGGCTAAATTCTCAAATTGTATAGTGGAGTGAACTACAACCCTTAACTCTTCCTTCCTTCCTTCCTTCCTTTCTTTCTTTCTTTCTTTCTTTCTTTCTTTCTTTCTTTCTTTCTTTCTTTCTTTCTTTCTTTCTTTCTTTCTTCTTCATTCCCTTCCCTTCCTTCCTTCCTTCCTTCCCTCCTTCCTTCCCTCCTTCCTTCCCTCCTCCTCCTCCTCCTCCTCCTCCTCTTCCTCCTCCTCCTCCACCTCCTCCTTCAGAATCACTAAAGGTGTAGTGAGAAGCACACTCCCATTTTCTTCTGGTAAGAAAAGAGTCTCTATGTTTTTTTTTTTACCACATTTGAGACCACTGCCTGGGAGTCATTTTCCTCTCAATTTTCTATCATGCTGTTTTTATTTCTTGGTAATTTGGACAACTCTTTCCCTGAATCCAGATTCTCTCCTCACCCCCCGAGTTCTCCACGGCCCTGGGTAGAGGAGGAGGCTAGCTACCCGGCGCCCTGTGGTTGGAGAGCATGGGTGGGATTGGAGGAGAGAAGATGGCGGCGGTGGGAGCAGTCAGGCTGCGCTGTTCGACGGGGTGCCATCCACCACGTGACAGAGGGCTGTTCAGCCAAAAGGCAAAGCGTGCTACACCCTCGAGAAACTCGGAGTGGGAAGCCAAATCTTTGAGCCTCGTTCCTCATTCCATCGCCGATGACTTCAGAACCCTTGGTTTTCATGGAGCTCCGATTTCCCGGGTACACCGGGACATGCTGCTCCCTGGCACTGTCTCGGACCCCGGCCTGGTGTGCTGCCAGAGCCCCCCGGGGAGGTTCAGACCAGCGTCCTCCCAGGAAGCTGCCCATGCCATCCTTGTCTGCTTCTTCCTCCTCCTCATTCCCACACAGCTGATCGGGCGCTGCTGGCTCTCTGTTCCGACAGCCCCAGCCTGACTCCTTACCCCACCTCTATGCCGCCGGCTGCGCTGAAGGAAGCCCTCCTACCATCCAGACGACAAGCCAGCCCTGGGCAGCCAGAGCCCCACTCCAAACATGACAAGTCTTTATCCTCATGGCGACCACACACACACACACACACACACACACACCTTCTTCTCCTTTTGTCTTCCATCTCCCAGTGTTCCCCCATCCCAGCCTTCTGTTCCAGACATGCTTATATACCTGAAAGAATTACATGAACTTATCATTCCTTTATCAGTACCTTCCCAATGATCCCTGACTTCACTCTGTGACCTCAGTTTTCTCACTCACAGGTTCTCTGTGGAGCCTGAGAGAAAGGGAAAATCAGACATATCAATCAGACCTTTTTCTTTTCCTTTTTCTATTTTTTTTTTGGTTGTGGAACTTGAACTCAGGGCCTGGGCACTGTCCCTGAGCATTTTGGCTCAAAGTGAGCGCTCTACCACTTTGAGTTAAGCCATGCTCTACTTCTAGTTTTCTGGTGGCTAATTGGAGATAGGAGTCTCATGAATTTTCCTGCCCGGGCTGGCTTTAATCCATGATCCTCAGATCTCAGCCTCCTGAGCAGCTAGGATGACAGGTGTGAGCCTCCAGCATCTAGCAGTCTTCCCTTTCCTTAACATTGTGACGTTGGGCACATTATTAATTTTTTAAATGTGTGTGTGTGTATAGTATTCAAATACACGTTGTCGTGACTCCTGAGTTCTCAGGTATCTGTTGAAGTCTCAAATCACAGGCCAAGGCCTCCCCTGCCTCTTCCCCATTGAGGACCTGGATTGGAAAAGGACATTTCTTACCTTTATTCTTATCCTATTACCCATCACTTCTGAACCCCTACGGTTTTCTTTGTGGTTTTCTATCACTCTGTGCCTCACAGAAGGCCCTTGTGAGGACTGAGAGCTGAGCGTCCTCCAGAACCCCGTCTCCGGCATTGGTCTAGCCTCATCTGTCCCCGGAACCCCGTCTCCGGCATTGGTCTAGCCTCATCTGTCCCCGGAACCCCATCTCCAGCGTTGCTCTAGCCTCATCTGTCCCCGGAACCCCATCTCCAGCGTTGTTCCAGCCTCATCTGTCCCCAGAACCCCGTCTCCAGCATTGTTCTAGCCTCATCTGTCCCCAGAACCCCATCTCCAGAGTTGCTCCAGCTCTCATTTGTTGCCAAGTACACTGCCATGAGAGAATGCTGGTCATCTGCAGGATCATGTCTAGTCCCCTCTGGGACCAAGGATCTGATCTTTTATGTTCCTTGAAGCCAAAAACTCAGCCATCCACTCAGTAGATGCGTTGTGAGGATCCAGAAGCATCTGGGAAGGCTGCAGGATGCAGCTTTAGAATGTCAAATCAGACATGACAATGTAGATTATTGATGGAGTGTTTATAAGGCACTGGATTGAATTCTCAGCCCTGGGGTAGGGGGTAGACAAAGGAAGGAGGGAAGGAAAGAGGATGAAAGAAGAAAATAAAGGAAAAGGGAAAAACTATTAGCAAACCTGCTAGGTTTAGCTTCTCAGGAATAGAAAAGTAACCTGGGCACTGGCACCGTTACTGGGCTGTGGTGAATCGAGGTAAGTCAGAGCACATGAGTAGTGCTGAGCCATTCCCAAAGATTGAGGATTCTGTAGTTCACCCACTTCTTCCTCTACGTGAAGAAGCTGAGACAACGCTTCCTCCTTCGTGCAAAAACACACAGCTCTGGGATCACAGGGTTAAGCATTTCAGAAGCATGTGGCAGAATAAATCAGTTTCATCTCAGCAGAGAAAGAAGGCATATGTTGCTGGAAGGTGAGCTCCTAGACACCAGAGGCAGGACTTCAGGACGCTGTTTGGAGAGGGAGTCAAAGGGGGGGTGGGGGTCTTTGGATCTGAGGCCCCTGAGAGTTCTGTTCTCTGCCCCTCCCTCCCCTTGGCAGCATTGAACGGTGGTTCTGATAGGAGTGGGAAGCTGGGTGGCATCCGTCTCCTCTCCCCTCTGTGTGTCCTTCTCGCTCTGCCTGCATCCTCTTCATCGCTCTCCTTTCTGCCCAAATTCCCTCCTCAGACTCCTTAGAACAGTGCTCTCAGCCTGAGAGCAGACGTTGAGTACATTTGATGGCAATGAACGATTCCTCTGCGTGAATACCTTTCTAAATATTTTCTATGTATACTTTTTACGAAGAACAAGCACGTATGCTGTACACGAACTGTTCTGGGCTCTTCTAAGATATAATGATTTCCCTAAAATGTGATTATTTTAAACACTAGATGAGCTAATAAGAAAATATCTCTTGGCTACAATTTGGAACTTGAATATTCCCCCAAAGACCCAAGTGTTGAAGGCTTGATTGGGTGGTGCTGCAGGAAGGAGGCGGGGCCTTTAGGGGTAGAGCCAGTGAGAGGCAGTTAGATCATTGGGGCTGTGGTCTGAAGAGGGAATGTGGGACTCTATGCTCTTCTTCCTCTCTCTCCTTCCTTCCCTCCCTTTCTTTCCCCTTACCTCCCCTTCTCCCCTCTTTCTTGCTCTCACTTTCTCTTGCTCTTGCTCTTTCTCTCCTTCTCTCTCCCCTCCCCTCTCTCTGTCATGTGCTGATTGTCTAAAACCATGTGCCAAAATATTACTTTCCTCCTTTTAAGAGGCTTCTTTTTTCTTTAATTTTTTTAATCATACTGATGGAAAGTTAATACTTTTTCAATAGAAAAAGAAGTAATCACGGTATTTTTGTTGTGGCTACGTTGGAGTCATTCTACTCCCCGGTTCCAATGGACTGCTCAGAGGAGATAGTACACGATCCTTCCTGCTTCAGCAGCAGATTTTGGTGAGTTCCCTCGGGACCCTGTGAGACAGGGGTGGGGCAGGGGCTGAGAGCAGAAGGGAGCTCTCCCGAGTCTCTGGTCAGCTCTCTCCTCTCCCCCCTGCCATTACCTCACTAGGTCTGTAGCATCGATAAGGCTTCCAGCCCAGACGATCTAATTTGCTGAGCAAAACATCTTGGGCCGGGCGCTGGTGGCTCACGCCTGTAATCCTAGCTACTCAGGAGGCTGAGATCTGAGGATCGCAGTTCAAAGCCAGCCCAGGCAGGAGAGACAGTGAGATTCCCATCTCCAATAAACCACCAGAAAACCGGAAGTGGTGCTGTAGCTCAAGTGGTAGAGCGCTGGCCTTGAGCTGAAGAGCTGAGGGACAGCGCCCAGGCCCAGAGTTCAAGCCCCATGACCAAAAAAAAAATCTTGGGTTTTAAGAAGTGATAGGTAAGAATTTTTGGGGATCGCCAATATTTGAAATGCCCAGAAGAAAAGTATTATCTGTCCAAACAATGTTTTATCTTTTCCAACCTCTGAACAACAACATTTAAGGAAAGCGTAGTGGTGTCAGGATAGCAGTCTGGCGAGCTGGGAGGTTACAGCGAGGCCTGCAGGTCGTGTCTGGCAGGAACATACAAACAGGTATGTAGGACAAAGGGAGGCAGAACAAAGAACTGAAGCAAATGACAAAATAGTTTCAGGAATTTCTTAAAAAATGCAATGGGGGGCTGGGAAGGTGGCTCAGTGGTAGAGCACTTGCCTTGCATGCTCAAGGCACTGGGTTCGATTCCTCAGCACCACATAAACAAAAAGAAAAAAGCCAGAAGTGGTGCTGTGGCTCAAGTGGTAGAGCGCTAGCCTTGAGCTGAAGAGCTGAGGGACAGCGCCCAGGCCCAGAGTTCAGGCCCCACGACCGGACTCAAAAAAAAAATGCAATGGGGTTCATCAATTGCCTATAACAAAAAGCCGCTGAGTGACTTAAAGCAACACAAATGTGTTTCCTCATGGTTTTGGAGGCCAGAAATCCAAAATCAGCATTGTTGGGCTGAAACCAAGGTAGTGTCAGCTGTCCACTCCCCGTGAGGTAGTGACAGAATCCCTCCTGTGGATCCATCGCCATTCAGGTGACCGCTCTCCCCGCCCCCCCCGCATGGTTTTGTAGCTCATCCTGCCTCGACCGCCTCCTCTGCTTCCATTTGTGTTAAGTCTCTCTCCCTCCCTCTTCCATCCCAACATCATTAACTAAACTCCATTTGCAAAGTCCCTTTCCCTGGGTTTGCGGGAATTAAGAGGTGATGTTTGGGAGAGCTTGTGGACACTCGTGGAAGGATAGAAACGCCTTACTGGACCACAGTCACACAGAGAGACGGTGAGCAAAGGGCATCTGCTTAGTCCTTAGGGGTAAGAAAAATGGAATGACTTTCTTCTCCGCCGCCATTTTTTTTGTGCCAGTCCTGGGGTTTGAACTCCAAGCCTGGGCACTGGCCCCAAACTTTCGTGCTCAAGGCTAGTGCTTTACCACTTGAGCCACAGCTCCACTTTCAGTGTTTTTGGCAGCTAATTGGATTTAAGAGGCTCATGGACTTTCTTACTCAAGCCATGATCCTCAGATCTCAGCCTCCTGAGTAGTTAGGATTACAGGCGTGAGCCACTGGAGCCTGACTTGGAATAACTTCTGTTTAATTTATCGTTTTTCCAAGCGGGAGGATGGCTTTCATATTTGAAATGCTCCTTCATGTACCACCAACAGATAGTCAAAGATCAAGCAGAGGAAGGAACTATGATCCATGCATTTAGCTTTAAAAAAAATTAAATCTGCATGTCAGGCTCTGGAAGAAAGGATGACGATAATGTCAGGATCCGCTGGGAAGGCCTTCACGCACTGCGACACTCTTCACTCTTCAGATTGTGGCTTTACGGTCACTTCTCTGAAGAGTAGTTACTACTGACCTTCCTGAGGAATCTGTGCCCCATTGTGAACCCCACAGGGCCAGGAGTATTTTCCTTTCACTCACCAATGTGTTGACACAAACAATACCCTCCTTCTCAATACTCATGGAATGAAGCATAACTCATACCCCATTAAGCACTCTTGTTATTCGTATTTATTGATTTCCTTAGGTAGGAAAGGAAGGCAGGAAGAAGGGAACACAGAGGGAAAGAAGAGGAGAGAAAATAAGAATAGGAGGTATGAGAGGACAGACGGACGGATGTCTCCATTTTCATAATGGGAATAGCAAGATACACTAAGACTAAAACTTGTAACTGTGACACTTGGTCCCCAGGACAACTTTGAATGAATTATTAAACAGAGATAGGGTGTGAGGAATCTGTAATCACTTCAGGCTTGGGCCAGCTCTTGAATTCAGGTTCTCCTAAATCTGTTGCATAAGTATAAGACAAATAGAATTATACGTGAGAGAAAACAAAAAAGGAAAACCTAAAGCCCTGAGCTCCTTCCAGCTTCCCTGAGTTACCCTGTGCTCCATTCAGGGAAAACATGCCCCCAACATCGGATTCTCCAATCACAGAGATGTAGGGTCCCAACATGAGAATAACAGGTTGTAGGACACACAGTGAAGTGGGGAAAAAAAGTCCAATTGACATCCATGACATGAGCAAACAGTCGCAAATTTCAGAGGATTTCTGACCTGTATAACACATGCCAATGGGGTTATTATGAGAATTGAAATAGAGAAAGGATTTTTTTATATAAAAACACGAAGGATTTTGAGTCATGTGAATTCAAGTTTTCCTTTCTCTCCCTTTTATTTCTATTGCACTTTGCCTGAGATAATAATGGGTGAACGGTAGTTTAATATGGGCATCTACATTTGAAGGAACAGAAGAAAAAACTGTAGTGGGTCCATAGAAAGGGGAGTGGATGACGGGGTTCGCTCAACACGATGTGTCACTGCAACACTAGTCCCAGTTCTGCCCACAGCACCCAACAATTTTTAGTAGGGTTGGTTCCCCCAAACAACCTCGTCAGGCAAGTAGAGGACGTGAGCGTACCATCTCACACAGGAATCATGCATGACTGTTGGGATCAAGTCCCACTGAAGATTGCACCATTTTTAAGCAGCAACGTTAAAGCCGAACAGAAGATAAAGCATTCATCTAGCTGCTTTTGCTTTTTTTTTTTTTAATGCAAAAGAAGTGGGAAATACTACGCAAGAGAAGCCCCAAGGAAGATGGTTACCTAACTGCCTTAAAATATTAGGAGGCTTGTTCTGTGGGCAGGAAATGGATTCCTTCCAAAGCCAGAGCAGGTAGAAGTTAAAGGCAAATAACTTTGGCTTGGCACAGGGCGGAAGGGACCTCTGGGACATTGGAGGTGGAGCTGCAGCGGCCCAATGTTGGCCAGTGAGCTGCTCAGTGGGGAGGGGTGTGCAGTGGGTGTCAGTGACACCGGGCCCATTTGTTTAACTCCACTCTTTGAACGCCTCATTCCTGAGCGAAGCCCGGCGCTAGGCATCGTGGGAGACAGGCAGGTCCTCAAGATGCTGTCTCTGAATGTGGATCACCTCAAATGCCCCCTCCCCCCTCCCCCTGCCCCCCGCGACGTCAGAAATCACACGAGTGTCTGACATTTTTATTGAGACAGATTTTAAGACATTTGGGAAAACACAATTGGCATCCCCGGTGGAGACTTTTAACAACTGACAGAACGATGCTTCTGCCCCCAAATGCTGCTTTATTTTTCACTATTGAGTGGACATTGGAGGCAGCGCGTCCCGATCCACGAGCCTGTGAGCCGCTCTGCGAGCCAGAAGCGGAGAATGCGGCAGGGAGATGGGTATTTTCTCCTCCTGCATCCTGTGTCTGAGAGAAATAATTTTATTTATTGTCATAACAATCTAGAATCTTAGCTGTAATTTGAGGGGGAGATCAGGTCAGTTTAACACTCACTGCCTTTACATTTTTATAAAAAAAATGTAACCATGTGCCAGTCTAAAGCATTTCAATATTTGCATTTCTAATCCCTATAAATTATAAGCATTTGTTTTGTGGAACTTGGAAAGATCACTATTTGTCTCGAATTACACCAGTTCTGTCAGCATCCCACCACAACACAGAACTGTAGAACATACGAGATAGAAACCTGACACTCAGTTCTCTGCGATGTGTTAAATAGGAAAAAAAAAACTGTACTGCTGTATAAAAAGCTGGATAATCACTCTCAAGCCTCACATTATAAGATTAAATCACTGAAGGAAACAGTGGGGCAAAGGTCCCCAGATCAGAAGCTCAGAAGGGAGCTCAGAAGCAGGAGGGCGGGAGGGCAGAGCAGCCAGATAAAGCAAATGCTCGTCAGCTGCTGTTGATTTTTAAAAATTTGGTTGTGAATTTATTTGTTTGTTTGTTTGTTTCGCAGTGCTGGGGAGTGAACCCAGGGCCTCATGCATGGTAGGCAAATGCTCTGCCACTGAGCCATGTCCCTAGCCATGCTATTGGATTTATAATCTGGATTAAAAATGAACCCAGAGGTCATGTATATTTCTCTTAAAATATTGCATTGAGGTATGTTTTGGGTGTCAGTTAATTGTTGCTGTTACTGATTGAAAAAAAATCATTATTGTACACATGGTGCCCAGAAAATTGTATTTTCTATGATCAAAAGTAAAGAAAAAAAGATAATGATTGCCCTTTACAGTAAGTTAGTTTTAAAAGCTAGACCTCCTACTAGTCCACAAGCAATTTCTGACCTACAAGATCTTCCCAGACTTTGCTATATTTCTGTGTCAAAATAATGATGTATCTGGTAACAGTAAGCCATCAGAGCCTTAACAAATCTCTCTCTCTCTTTCACACACACACACACACACACACACACACACACACACACACACATGCTGTGCATCAGAATTCCAGATTTCATCAAAATTAATCTTTAAACAGACCCTATGTGTTAACCTGACTTATCACTGGTAAATCCTTCCATCTCTCTCGAAAGAACCCAGACTTACGATGAATCACTGAAGTAGGTCCTGGCATCTTGATTTAACTGCTGTGTGCAGAGAGATTTTTTTTCTTTGATTAATAGTTAACTACAATAAGATGAAAAATTTTAAACCCTGTTTTTCAGAGAGCTATTTTATTTCTTCAGCATTCAGAAGAGTAAGCTACGAATTTAAGACTGGTAAATGATTTTTAAAAAATGTACCTCAAGAGAATGTGAGAGAGGGTTATTCTCAGCAAACATACTGTCTACACTCCGGAATGCCCCAGTGAGACCCCTTGGTGTAATTAATACATGCTAAAAAAAATGAATGTCAGCAAAGTAAAGCAGGCCGTGTCGGGTAGATACAGAGGGAGGAGGACGAAGAGGTAAAGGATGGATACGCTATGGAGAGAGAACAAGGAAACCTGTTGAATGGCTTCACAGAAGCAGCAGGAAGGAGTGGGGGAGAGGGATGGAAGGTGTGGGTGTCTGGGGTTACACTGCACGTATGCGTGGCAATGCCACCGTGAAACCCACGTGTACCACTAATGAACGTTAATTAACATCTTTTTAACTTACCTCTTCTCTAGAAGCATCGAGGAGGATTTCCTTCCTCTTTTCGATGGCTTGACAGGACAAACTTTTGGACCTCCAGAGCAGGCAAGAGATGGGTGGAACTGTATGCGGCGAACAAATACTAACCCCCGGAAGACCCTGTGACTCGGTTCCCGCTCTGCCCTGGGGTTTCTCCTCCGTGAACTGTGGGGTCTCACCCACCTGCTCTGGGCTGCGCACACCTGCTGCCTTGACCTCAGGGGACATTGCTAGACAGTCCCCCGCAGGGGCACTTCGGAACTGTGGAACCACACAGCCCCAGAGGACAGGGGTCCTGGCCCTTCCTTGGGGGTCGGTTCTGCTCCAGGTTTTAAAAGTCTTCCGTTTGTCTCATATTCCTCCAAGACACATAGGGATGTGGGAAAATATTTCATCTTTAATCTGACTCCTTTTTGCTCCGTCGTGGGGCTCGAACTGAGCTGCATCCTTCCAAGGTGAGCGCTCCACCACGTGAGACTCAGCACCACTTCGGGTTTTCTGGTGGCTCACTCGAGAGGAAAGTCTCATGGACTTTTCTGCCCAGGCTGGCTTGGAATGGCGATCCTCCAATCTCAGCCTCCTGAGTAGCTAGGATTACAGGCGTGAGCCACTGGTGCCCGGCTCCCAAATCCTTCTTACGCCTGCAAACTTCCCCTCCTTGGGATGGTTCTTGGGTGGATGTGACCATCACCTCCATCGTCCTGTGCTGAGGAGAACCGCTGGCCTCGGCCTCCCACCGGCCCATCTTCCCTTCTGCCCACCGCAGTTGCGAACTCTGTGGGAGACGCGCGCCTCATGGCGTCTGCACGCCACGGAAGCAGCTATTCCGCGAGTCTTCGGTCCTTCGCCTGCCTCGGTGTGCCGTGGAGACACGCGGAAGGGCGAGGTGCGGGCCCTCGCCCCGTCTCACCCGGGCTTCATCAGCAGGGTCAGCAGCAACCTGCCCAGCCTAGCGGGACTGGTGGCTCCTTCCTCACAAGCCTCGGTTAGGAAGACGATGACATCACGCAGAGAAAAGGCCAAGTACGCCGCCGGCACCCGGTGAGCGCTCCATAATATCAGTTCATGTGCCCGAATGAAAAGAGCAAGCTTGCTGGGTTTGGTTGGGCAAGAGGGAGAGATGGGTAAGGGAAGGGGGAGAGAGGGGAAGCAGGGAGAGGCCAGAGAAGGAGGGGGAGAGGATAAAGGGTAAGGAAGAGAGGGTAGGTGTGAGGGAAAGGGGGTGAGGGGGAGAGAGGGTGGGGGTGGGGAGGGGTATCGCGTCCAGGCCCACCTTGCACAGGTAGAGATGCCAACGTGCAACCCTCTTGTACAACTAACTGGTGCTAATAAAAACAGGGAATCTGGGCTGGGAAGGTGGCTCAGTGGTAGAGCGCTTGCCTTGCATGCCTGAGGCCCTGGGTTCGATTCCTCAGCACCACATAAGCAAAAAGAAAAAAGCCAGAAGTGGTGCTGTGGCTCAAGTGGAAGAGCACTAGCCTTGAGCTGAAGAGCTGAGGGACAGCGCCCAGGCCCAGAGTTCAGGCCTTACGACTGGACCCAAAACAAGCAAACAAACAAACAAACAAAACAGGGAGTCATCCTAATATTAGCTAGTGTCTCTTCAGTGATCCATTGGCCTGATTCTCAGATACGCCGTGCTTAGACATCCGGACTGTGGTACACTTGAGGAGTAACCATGAGTGGAAGTTGGCTTCTCGGTGTATCCTCAGAACCCGTGTGAACCTGGCCCGGCCGCACCTGACTCCTTCTGGTGCCTGAGCTGCTTCCTGAGGGCCAGCATCGCCCTCCAGGCCTGCGTGGAGAGGTCTCCGTGGACAGGTGGACAGCGGCTAACGCCACCCGAGAGCTGGCCCTGCCGTGCAGCTGGGATTCTGGGGTGGAAGGCCAGACTTCGCAAGCCCCGTCCGTAGGTACTGATGAGGGATGTTCGCACTTCCTCAGCCCATCGGGGGGGACAGATGAGACGATGGCTTGACCAATGGAGGAGAAAGGAAGAAGGGAGGCTCTGACTGAAGAGAGCGAGCCAGGCGAGGGCGGAGCGGGAGGTTCGGGAAGGGTTGTTCTGCAGGAGGGCAGGGTGGCTGGCTCCAGGTCAGCTGGCAGGGGAGACAGGGCGATCGCTTGCTGATGCTACCTGCCTCTCCCTTGGGTCTTGACTTAGCGTACAGCCCAGGTGTGGGCTGACCGCTGGAGATGCGCGTGGGGAGCCCTGGGCACCGGCCGGGGCCTAGCTGCAGGCTGCAGGCGGCTCCTGCTGGGGAAGCTTGTGTGTGGCCACAGCTCGGGCGGGAAGACAGCGCCGGCTGAAGTTAGACCTCTGAGCTCCAAAGCACCAAGGGCCCAGCGGTGTTCTGAAGGACTCTCTAGGTTACATCATGTGATTGGGGGCAATGCTCTCTGGTGGCCAGGGGAGCGCCCTGGACCCCCAGATGTTTAAGTCCCTGCATTGTCCGATGCTGGTGGTAGTAACGGAGCTGTCCTCCACAGCCTGGTGCATCGGTGCGTGGGTCTGACGGCCAACCCCTCCTGCCTGTCTCCTTCCTCCCCGTGGCCATCTCCCCGCCCCCTTCTCTACTTGCCTTGTGTGCTTTTCTCGACCCGCTACAGTTCTTCAAGCATATCTAAGATGCAATCCCATAATGAAAATCTTACCAACACAAAACACTTAATGTAAGCTTTTTATTGAAACAACATGGGAAAGAGGTTTCTTAATATTATTTTTTAAATTATATATAATTACACATATAAAATTTAAGATTATGTAATATTACATATTTGTATATTGTATAGTAGTTATGATCACATATAAGTTAAGCATTTTAAATGCATATATAATAAGTTACATATACGTGTCTATGTATAGATAATAGAAAGAATTATGTGTTGATCTAATTATAGCTAGAGAATCTGAAATTTTAAGAAAAATGTCTTCTTTAAAGTAATTTTTCAGAACGAGCTAGAAAGCGTGCAGTGGGCCCCAAACCACATAGATAAAATTATGAGCTTGGCTATTTCTCTGTTATCTGTTGTCTTTCACTGTGTAGATGTTGCTGTGAAAGAAAGAATATTGCTTTCAAACTTCAACAAAATCAACTTCTTAAGGGAAATGGACTGTAAGGGATGCTCCTGGGTCTTCCTGGAGGGGCTGCATCACAGGAGGGAGGATTCAATCATCGAGGCTTGTGGCAGAAATAGCCCAGGCTAGTGGCTGAGTTCTTCGCAGCTCACCTCTGTCTGGTCCTGGTTTTGATGGACATTCCTTTTCGGATTTGGGGCCCATTTCCCAGACCCAGGGGCTGCAGGACTCGATGTCCTCTAGTTTTCCACTGGGGCCCTCAGACCGCTAGAGAGGCAGCAGGTCTCTGAGCACCCATTTGCTCAGGGAGGGGTTGGGGTCCCAGTGGACGCCTCCCCTCTCCCTCATCACCTCTGCTCTTGACAGAAGTGGAACCTGCCTCAAAATCTCCTGAGAGATGCCATGTGGGTTTTTTTTTTTTTAGTGTGATGCATTTTTATTCCACTTTGAGAAAAATGCTGCCAAAGTGTTCTCTGGGGAGCAGAGCCTCTATAAGGAGATCACAATGAATAATCACTTCTTTAACACTTAGCCTGCATCCCAAAGGCCACAGCCACCCTGGGAAGGATGATCACATGTTGGGGGCACATGTGTGCTGGGTTAAAGAGAAAGACACATCGAGAAAGTTGAGGCCCGCAGACAAGGGATGCGAGGGTAGAACTGAGTAACAAGCAAAACCAGGAAGCAGGGCAGAAGACTGGACCATGGCCTTCTCATATCGATAGTATATGTCTGTCATACATACAAAGTATCTTTTCTTTATAGCCAGGGAGAGCCCAATAAAGAACTGGATAGCTATCTTTTGGCTATGCTACAGAATTTGGTCTTCAACATCTTGTGTGTGTGTGTGTGTGTGTGTGTGTGTGTATGCGCACGTGTGCGCTTTTTTTTTTTTAATTCACTGAACCCTGGGGGAGCAGGAGACAGTGAGGGAGAACAAAGAAGAGAAAAGAAAAAGCATGGAGACATGAATAGGTTGAGCACAATGGTGGCTGGGACACACAAAGGGTTTTGTGTCTAACTCAGCGATCACCCACCCGTGGTCCGTTTCCTTAAGACAGATACATTCTTGATATCATTTCTTTTTTGAAACATTTTACACAGTAACTAACTTGGTGCACATTAACTTGCTTCCTTCTTCATTTGGGTGAGGTTGCTAAGTTGCTTAAGCTGATCTCAAAGTTGGACTCGAGCAGCCCTCCTGTCTCGGCCTCCCAAGTCGCTGGGACTGCAGACAGGCACCACTGCATGTGGCTCTCCTTTTGTTGTAGAATAATCTATTTTTAAAAATTTTTGACACTAAAGTCTAGATATATTTCTGGTACACTGGAGTTCCTGATAAGACTTTTAAAAATTATTTTCTCTCCCAGATGGTGCATATTTCAATATGGTGCATTTTTCTTTACCTATAGAAGATTCTGGATAACTCCAGGATTGGATGCCATCTGAACATTTGTTCATGAATGTAATAGAGTACACATGCAATACCAAGTGAGTGCTGTGCACTTATGCAGAGAGCATCTTTCTGGTATTTTCTTCTGCAAGCACAGTCTCAGAGTACAGGGAATTACAAGTCTCAGATCTAATTGATTTCACTTTCCTCCTTTCTTCCCCCCATGTCAAAAAGGATCTTTCCAGCTTTGCCTGGGAATAACGTCGTAGTTTGACACTTAGTACATTCTCTCTACCACCTGAGCACAAAACACAATGACAGGAAAATGCGCGTCCTTCCTTTGAACCAGGTGAACATTTGTTCTGAGAGCAGGACAGCAGGGTTCGAGGGCCCGGATGACGGACCCAAAGACAGGGTAGGAGGAGAGAAAAAAGTCCTTCTTCCCTCCTGGCCGCCCATCACGGATCGTCCCGGCTCTCTGGGGACACCGCTTCCTGCATCCAGGCAGGCCTCCGTCACTTGTGCCTGGAAGTGCGCGGGGCTTCCAGAAAGTCACGGAGAAGCACCGGTCATGGTGATCTGTCCTGGAAGAGCTACACCTTCTGTTTTAAAATGTTTTTTAAAACTCAGGAAAAAAAACCTCAGCTTCTATTCAGATGAAAATACATTCCACGTAAAAAATTAAATCTCCTCTCTAGCTAAGTGTGTGTGTGTGTGTGTGCATGTGTGTACACCTTTGGCAAAACTATCCTCAGTACAAGTGGCTTGTGTGGCCAGGTCTCCTTGGCTGGCACCAGCAAACTGCGGAGTTTTCTAGCGCCTGAGCCTTTCCCTGCCGTGGACGGGCCGGAAGAATCTGAGATTTCAGGCTGCTCAGGGGCAGGAGAAATGCAATGTAGGCATCACCTGGCATAGCTCACCTGTGATGGCTTTTTTCTTTGTTTCTTTCATTTCAAAGCTGTAGTGTAGAATAGAAAGCACGTAATTTCCATATACAGTCTTCCAACGGTACTTGTTCATCGTTGCAGTTACTTGAGATCTGGGCTGCTCGGCATCTGTGCTGTGCGGTTGGAGTGGTCGGCCGGGGGGTCTGGATGCTCTTGAAGGCTTAGGACTCTTGACCAGCAGCCAACCACCTTTTAAACACACCTAATGTACTGGACCTGTTCGGTGTATGATCATAAATCCAACCTCTGCAATGGCTGGCGACAATAAGAAAGCAGCCTGGCAAGAGCTTCTGTACTTAATGGCCAATTTCTGAGCATTCAATGCTGTTTACAATCAATTTGCTGGGTATTATTGTGCTTCTGTTTATAATACAAAATTACAGAGGTCATAGTGTTACCTTTCCAGGCTAGTGGCAGAATTTACATCAGTGTTCTCTAGAATAATTGTTCAGGCATTTGTCACCATTGGGAGGGGGAGAAAGAGAAGAATGGGGGGGGAGAGGGAGGGAGAGAGGGAGGGAGGGAGGGAGCTCTGACTATTGGCTATCGGTAGGCTCTTGCACAGACAGACACTTCCTCTAACTTTCCCCCCTCAGGACCAGGTAATTAAAAGGGTATTGATGCAAAGGGAAGCGGAGCGCCACATGGCTTGGCAAAGTGTTTCCATAAAGTTCTGTCCTGTAGCTGTGGATACAGACTCAAGCTGGCCGTGTGCAGAAGCCCGGCATGTCAGGCCCACTACCCTTCGGCACAGCCAAATGGTTCAGCAGCTGCCCTTTTGTCCTGTTTCTTAAATAAACAAAGAACAGATACAAATTAATGACCTAAATTTATGGCAAAACACACTGCCTTCCCAGAGCAAATAGCCTTAAAAGAACAGATGCTAAACTAACATTTCTTACTCACCGACACCCAGAGAAGCAGATACTTTGGGGAGCACGTTAGTTTCAGTGGATAGGAATTATCATTTGTAGAAATGCCTTAGCTTACATGAGGATTGATTTCCTCAGCCTTGGGTGTGAATAGAGGCCAGCCAGTTATTCCAAAGTGTGCCGCTCCAATGATCTTAGTAGCTGTATTTCACTTTTGCATTTGGGGTGATTTTTTTTTCCCTCAGGAAAATCAAAAGCTCATTTTTCTAGGATTTTTAAATAATACCTAGTGATCGGGTTTGGTTGGCATCTTTTTTTGTTGTGATTTCTCCAAAATGGTGGGACAGGATTTGATGAAGATAGGGTTGCTGCTGCCTAACTGGGTTCAGAGTTTGCTCTCCACGTTTTGTTTTGTTCTTGGTGTCTGTCTTTGCCAATGCCAGTGGCACATAACAAAACCTGAGAGAAACAATGAAAGCTTGCTGCCGACTTCGCACCCGGGGACTTAACGGTAGCTTCTTAATTCACAGCAAATGGAGGGCGGGGAGGTGACCTCCAAGCAGGCGTTAGGTGGAGACGGTACAGTATGTTCATTGGCCACACGTTGCGCATTCTCTTTATCCCACACTGTACAATATTTCCAATCTTATTCAATAATTTAATATACATTTTCTTGTCATGCTTCTTGGCAGCAAGCTACGCAGCTTGCAAGATGGCCTGAGAATTCTACAGGTGGGCTGATTAGCGGGTGGCATTTCTGAATTCTAACAAGCTGTTAGCATTATGTCTGTTTGCTTTAGGTACAGATGTGAAATGATTTGACAGTAGATTTCAAAAGTGTGTGAGTACATTTTTTGTATGTCAAACTATGGAAATCTGGTTTGTTTTATTTTTTTTTCATTTCACACATTGATAGTATGTATTGTATTTATTAATTTTGGGAAGTATATGCCACTGACACGACATGAAAATTAAAAAGCAGTATCCGCAATGTATAAAACGAACAGATTGAATCCACATCCCGCCCCCAGTTAATCAGAAAGTCTTATCTCGTGCTTCAGAAAAAGTCAGAGGTTGCAATATCACCGCCAGGAAAAAAAAAAAAAAGGAGTCTTTGAAAAGTTTGTTTTAATTGGTGTTAGTGTGATGGTAATTTTTGAAAAAGAAGTGGGGGCGGGGGCGGGGGGGGGGGGAAGAAGCAAAAGGAAAAACAACGACCACACGCAGCAAATGGCGTGTGGAACATTTGCCAGTCACATTAAGTGACATCTGCCCTTGTCTAAAATTTCAAAGGTGACTTCAGGATTTGTAAAGAAAAGCCTGCAAATTTAACTTAGCAATGTAAATGTCAACGTGCGCCGAGGCTCCAAGGCCAACGCCAGGGGACGGCGCGGGCGGCTCCGCGGCCCGGCACGGGGCACGTCCTTCCGGAGGGTGAGGGCACAGCTCGGGGGGTCCGGGGCTGGTCCCCCCACTCCGTGGAGACACCGGGGCCTCACACTCCCCTCCACCGTCCCCTCCGGCAGGACTTGGCCGGAGCAGCAGATGGCAGAGCGCCGCCGTCCTTCTCAGGTAGAGTCTGCGAAGCCACGTTCACAGTCTGGCCATCAGAGGGAAGACGAGCATGGCAGATGCCCACACTACCCCATGGCGCACACAGGCGGCTCCTGATGGGCCCCAGAGACACGCCCCTCCCAGAGACGCCCAGGCCTGATGGCTTCCGCCTGCAGACAAAAGAGATGGAGGCTCGCAGTGGAAGCACCACCCAACACCTCTGCCACCTTCGCCTCACCGCCACCATCACCGTCAGTGGCAACCTAAGGTTCCGAGTTGGCCTCCACCATGAGCCCGGGTGTTGAGAGCACTGAGGACCTGAGCAGCCTGGCCGCGCAGGTGAAACCGCACGGCGTGGACAGACCTGCCAAGGCATGTAGAAGCAGAAGCCCATCGGGACTCCCAGCAGGCTTGCGGGCAGGCGGGACCCGAGGACGCGGACTTGGTCCAGCCGTTTGCTCCCTGGCTCGTACACAGCCTTCAAAACCTCAAGCGCCCTGCAGCCAAAGGGGGTTGCGCCGCACGCTTCCCCGCCGTCTCCACTCACCATGTGGTTCTGGGCACGGACTTTGTGTCGGGCACTAGTCTAGGCTAAGGGAATAAAACAGACAATCTTGACCGTGGGAGCCGGCCTTGTGGCGGGAGAGAACAGCAATGCCCATGATCGGTCGGCGTCTTGGGTGGTGTTTGGGAAAGGGAAGGGGCTGCGAGGGAAGACGAGGCAGGTGGGGGTGGGCTGGTCTGTCTGTCCCGGGGCGCAGAGGCTGGAGCCACGTCTCTGGATGGATGGGGACGGGTCCTGCCAGGTCCTGAGGGGGGACGCTGTGGCGAGACTAAGTTAACAAGATGAGTCCCTGGCTGCAGTGTGAGGCAGGCCAGCCCCTCACCAGAGGCCGCCAGCGGGGGGGGGGGGGGGGGGGGGAATGGGCTGCAGAGACCCCGGGCGCGGGGAAGGAGAAAGGGAACACTCCTGAATAGTCCTTGCTGCAAGAGCCCGTAGCACACACAGACTAGCAATACAGAATAGTCCATCTCACAAATCCTCATACCAGACGTCCAAGCCACGCTTCGCAGCCAAACTCCTTTATTTAGAAAGGGTATCCCACCCTTAAATATGCAACAGGCAGCCAGGCACCGGTGGCTCAGGCCTGTCATCCTAGCTACTCAGGAGGCTGAGATCTGAGGATCGCGGTTCAAAACAAGCCCGGGCAGGAAAGTCCATGAGACTCTTATCTCTAATGAACCACCAGAAAACCAGAAGTGGCGCTGTGGCTCAAGTGGTAGAGCGCTCACCTTGAGCTGAAGAACTGAGGGACAGCGCCCAGGCCCAGAGTTCAAGCCCCACGACCGACAAAAAAAAAAAAAAAAGCAACAGGCCAGAGACAACACTGGCCCATGTGGGGTTCTAGCTTTTTCTACACAGAACTGGGACGCTGGCTTGTGTACACTGAGTCTTCTACCTTCTGCTGTGGATTCCTGTAGAGTGTGAGCCCTCTTCCCACAGAAGGGCTGCAGCTGTTCATTCCTATGTACGCGAACAATCAACAGTGGCAGCGATCAGCCTAGCTTCCCGGCTCTACATAATACTACATTTTCCTTCCTAGCTTTTCTTATAATAAGCTTTTTTCTGTTAATAAACTAATCTCTTACAAGCTTACTTATTCTACAACTCCAAAAAGGGGGTGTCCTGTGAGCTAGTGTGGAACCCTTTGTGATATCATCCACCATGAGGGTCTGTCCCTGGCCTGTGCCCAGCCTGGCACAACGCAGACAGCTTAATAAAATCTGGTGACTGTTGACAGGAATTTTCACTAGAAAATAAAGTAGCCAGGTGCTGATGGCTCATGCCTGTAATACTAGCTACCCTGTAGGCTGAGATCTGAGGACTGTGGTTTGAAGCCAGCCTGGACAGAAATGTCCATGAGACTCTTATGTCTGATTAATGAGCAAAAAGCTGAAAGTGGAGGTGTGGCTCAAGTGGTAGAGTGCCAGGATTGAATGAAAAAGCCAAAAAACAAGAGGCCCCGAGCGCAAGCCCCATTGCTGGCCACACACACACACACACACACACACACACACACTCACAGAAGTAGACAGAATAGACAGTAAAGGAAAATTATTTTTCATTTTCACCTTTTCCATATAACTTGGATGTGCGTCCTTTTCCCCTCCAGAACCTAGTTCTAGAAACAGCGCATCCTGGGAGGTTTGGAGCTGAGCTGCTCTCCTGGCTGGCATCTCAGGAGGGGCTCATGCCCAGAAAACCCAAGTGTTATTCCTGGGTGCGGGACTTTGATGTTTCCTACCATCCAGGGATCACAGAGAGAAGTCAGCGTCCGCAAACACAGCCTGACCTCCTGCGTTTGTCCAGCTGCTGTGGTTGCTTCAGCCGCCCTGGAGCCCAGCTGCTCCTCCCGGCCATTGTGTGCCGCCCCCGCCCCCCCATCAGCCCCTCCGACTCAGCAAGATTTCCACGGACTTAAGGCCTCACCCAGCATTGCTGCACACACACACCACCTTTCAAAACACCAGCGACTCCCAAACCGCTCATGCTGTAGAAACCAATCTACATTTATTTTGAGCACACACACACACACACACACACACACACACACACACACACACACATACACACACACTACCTATCACCAATGTTTTTGAAA
The DNA here is from genome assembly GCF_000151885.1 of Dipodomys ordii. NCBI lineage: Eukaryota > Metazoa > Chordata > Mammalia > Rodentia > Heteromyidae > Dipodomys > Dipodomys ordii. The sequence goes on from NW_012267251.1 coordinate 2,316,800, forward strand.
TGTTTTAAAACCAACAATGATGTTTCCAAAATAACACTTCGTGGTGGCAGCACACCCTTCTCTGCGTGGCGGGAGAGCACTGCTGGTTCTTCATGCTGCAGACAGGCGCTGGAGCGATGCGTTCGGAGAGATGATGGATTTGCACCGATCCCATCCCACTCCCGGTCTGCCTGGTGCCCCCTGTGACCAATGGCAGGCATCCGCGAGACAGCTGGCCGGGTGAGGGGTGCGGGCTGGGCTGTGCTTGCAGCTCACTGGCCTCTGCACGGATCAAAGATTCATTAGCATTTCGCTCTCACCAAGTCAACTTATTGGCTCCGACAATCTGTACGGCTCTAAACCTTTAGACAGCTATAAAATTTGTCAGCTACGCAGGGTTAGGATGTGAGTTTTGACAGTTAACATTCAAAGTTGAAAAAAAAGCACAATCCCAAAGCCACAGAGATTGTGTATATTTTAATTCCAAAGCTGCTGGTTGTTGTATTATAGGGTTTGGGGGGGGGGCAAGTACAAATTAAAAATTGTTTTCCAAGGTACTAAAATAATAACTTTCGTTTATAAAAATGTAGCAAATAGGCCACAAAGAAAGTGGCACCTGGCAGACCTGGTGCCAAAACTTCTAAAATATGACTTCATCGTTCAGATTGTCTCAAGAAAATGCCAAAAGATTGATAAGATCATAGGATCTAGTGTGGCAAAGCTTGCTTTCTGGTCCATTGGCGATTATCCTGTGATCAGCTTCATGAGAACGCGAGCGATCTTGACTCTCCGTTCTTTCTGTTTATTCCTGACAGGTCTCACCACGTTGTCTGCACTGTCACAGCCTGGCCAGGTTTGTCCTACAGGTCTGCACTACTCTTCAACTTCTGATTCACATTCCATCAGGACTGACTATGCTGTGTGTGCGTGCGCACGCGTGTGCATGTGTGTGCAGCTTGAACTTTGGCCTAAGTGCTGTCTCTTAGCTTTTCCCCATTCAAGGCTGGAGCTTTACCATTTGGGCCTTATCTCTACTTCTGGCTTTTTGCTGGTTAATTGGACAGAAGAGTCTTGTGCATTTTCCTGCCAACGCTGGTTTTGAACTAGGATCCTCTGATCTCAGCCTCTTGAGTAACTGTAACGACTGGCAGTGCTTCTAGCACCTAGCTTGACTATTGCTTCTAAGAGCAAATAACTTCACAACAGACAGAGATTGAGCGTTCCTATGGCCAGTGATGTGCCCCTTGCAGAGATGGTGAAAAGAAGGAATTTTTTGTGTGTATGTGTCCAGTCGTGAGGCCTGAACTCTGGGCCTGGGCGCTGTCCCTCAGCTCTTCAGCTCAAGGCCAGCTCTCTACCACTTGAGCCACAGTGCCACTTCCAGCTTTTTTCTTTTAGCTTATGTGGTTCTGAGGAATCGAACCCAGGGCCTCAGGCATGCAAGGCAAGCGCTCTACCACTGAGCCACCTTCCCAGCCCCAAAAGAAGGAATTTTTAAAAATCGAAAGATCATTTTACACCAGGGTGAAGGCCTTGCTGCAGAGTCACGAGGCCTGCTTCCGCTTCGGAGGGGAACTCTGCCGTGGAGGTGATGGAGAAAGTCTCCGTTTTAGCCACCCACGTGGTCCCTTCCGATGCTTCTCTGCGTGGCTGTCCAGTTGCTGGGCACAGTGGAAGCAGAGCCTGGTTGCCGCCCTTCTTCCTTCCAAGTATCCTCCACGCCCCTCCCGCCCCACCCGACCAGCGGGAAGGCCGCAGCCTGATGTTCTGCGTGGTGCCGGGTACTGGGAGCGCAGGAAGGACGAGACTTCACGCCTCCACCTTCCAGGACGCCCTGTCTCCAGGCTGGCTGACACTGCCCGTCCAGGTCCCTGGGGGGGGGGGGGGAGGGTTGACCGGGGACACCAGTGCTTGGTTGGGGGTGGGAGGAAGAACAGCAATCATTTAGCAAATCATGAAAATCATAGGAACATCATTAAAAAAATAATAATAAAGGCTTTAAAAACTCACAGTACTCGGAGAGCAAGCAAGAAGCAGCCGCTGGATGGAAGGGAGAGGATGGCGGCGGGGAGAGGATGGCGGCGGTGAGCTGCGAGGTGGCGGCTCCGCAGACCGGGCAGGGGCGGTCTGCTCCTGCCAGCACAGGAGTGCGGCAGGGCAATAAATCAAGTCAGGAACGCCAGCGCTGGTTGGCTTCTCAGCGGGTCCTGCTTTCTCCCTCATAATTCTCACCAGTCAATAAGAGGGCAGAAGGGAGGAAGAGAGAGGGAGGGAGGGAGGGAGGGAGGGAGGGAGGGAGAGGACGACTTCAAGACCAGTTGAGGGTGGGGGTTGCACCAAGCAAGCAGTTCTCATGCAATTTAATACTTATTTATTCACGTGTTGGTTTTTGTGCTGGTCCTGGCGCTTGAACTCAGGGGCTGGGTGCCGTCCCTTAAGTTTTTGGCTTAAGACTAGTACCCTGCCACTTGAGCCACAGCTCCACTTGTGGCTTTTTTGAGGTTAGTTGGAGATAGGAGTCTCAAGGTCTAGGCCGGCTTTGAACCTTGGTATCGGATCTCAGCCTCCTGAGTAGTTAGAATTATAGGTATGAGCCACCAGCATCGGCTGATTTTAAAATCAATCTTTAACGAAGGACTTTTCCTGTCTTTCCTCTTTACCAAGCATGTACTGCAGCGCCTGCATCCCTCACCCCACCATTTAGACTAGATAATGGGTTGTTTACCTGACTTATAATTGGCTTTGAAACGATGCTGAAAACCTGTATGGTTGTGTGTCTGGAGTCCCTGCTACTCTGGAAGCTGAGGCAGGAGAAACACTTGAGCCCATGAGTGGAAGGCTGGCCTAGTAACAGTAAAATCCTGGTGTGTGTGTGCGCGTGCGCGTGCTGGTCCTGGGGCTTGAACTCAGGGCTCAGAGCTTCGTAGCTCAAGATTCCCACCTTGAGCCACAGCACCACTTCTGGTTTTGGGGTAGCTAATTGGAGAAAGTCTCACAGACTTTCCTGCCTGGGCTGGCTTTGAACCAGGACCCTCAGATCTCTGCTGCTGGCACCGGGCTGGTTTAACACTTTTAATAGTCTAAACTTCTTCCCTTGAGTGTCCGTAAGGCGGCCTGGGCTTTCCTGTCCCTGTGCATACGAGCTGACATTTCTTTGGGGCTCTCTCCTCAGGTGGGTCTAGTAAAGCCTGTGGTGACAGCACACTGCCACCCCCGCCCAGCACAGTGTAGATGTTGAGTTAGGGGTTTTAATCCTATGCATCTTGCTAAAAATAGTTTACCAGAAGCAAATCTGCTTTAGTTTAATTGCGCTTTAAAAAAATCCATGTCTGCCAGGCATGGTCACGGACGGCCAGCGTCTGAGACTGCAGTCAGCCGAGACCCCCCAGGGCGCGGCCGGGCTGGGGCGCAGGTGGTCCCAGCGGGAGCTCCGCGCGGGCCTGGGTTCGCGTCCCCAGGGCGCGCCTGGCGC